>NW_003852464.1:5927527-5934095 GCF_000181295.1 Otolemur garnettii
AAAAAAAACTATACAAAACAGATCAGCTTTTAAGGAAAAGTCCTTTAACGTACAGAATAAAAATGAGTGAATACTTCATTTTAAGAATCAAAAGACTAGGAAATAAATAGTTTTTTAGGTGAATTAAAAATATGCATTCCACAGTGCGAGAAGGTCATAGTGCACGGTTACAGGAAGATATCTGGTCTAGAACATGGTTCTCAACCTTCCTAATGCTGCGATGTATTGTCATTGTTACAGAGGGGTCACGACCCACAGGTTGAGAACCACTGGTCTAGAAGGAAAAACAAAAAGAGGCTCATGGTGGCAGGTGCAAAACACACTGAGAAAAATCCGGATAGAACCCAGGACTCCGCAGGCCTGGCAGGAATGCTGGGATCCTTCACCTGCCCCTGGGATCTCACACGCACTTGCACCTAACATCCAGACCTGAATTTTTAGGAGTCCCTACTCCCCAATTGATTATGCATTTCTACCTCAAATTTATTTTAATGAAATTTTCCCTGACTCAAACGGGGTGTTTTCCCCCACACACAAAGTTGTATTTCTGTTTGGATTTTTGGTTTTGATTTTAGATGCTACTAGCAAGGCATTTCCCTTCAGGAATTTGCTTGACCACCATAGTCTAATCATGTATCAAATCCACACCAGCAGAAGTGTCTGCGTTAACTCTATGATAAAACAAACCACACATCCCTGTTAAAAGAGTGATGAATCTAAACAACGTGAATGGTGGCACTGCAGTCAGAGTTCAGGAGATGGGAAATGTTGTATTGGTGTCCAGTTCACTGTTGAGCTGGAATAACTATGCTCATCATTTTCTCTGTAAAATATCTCTGCAGTGACACCCATGCCTTGATGGTCAATAGGACGCTGGTGGCTGGTAGAGTGGACTCTTTCTAGTGAGCTGTGTGTTTACCAAGACCCACATGTATTTTTTCTCAGTCCTGCTTATTTATGCCCCTTGTACCTATTAATCTAATTTCATGATTTAATTAGTTATATCTGTAAAATACAAGTTTCAACAGAAAGAGTTGTTACTTTTGTGAAGCAAGTCAAATGCTTTGGAAAGGCCTCAAAGAAAAGTCACTTTGCCAAAAAATGGCTATGAGGGTAGAATAGAGATGATAAAAATCTACAGAGAGTCTGTCCTTGGGTTCTTGGTCACATCTTTAAATTCTTAATTCATTTTAACAAAGGAGACTCGGAAACTTGTAAAGATTCCTTTAAGGATATCATTTACAACTGGAAGGCTTTGGAATTCCATTTCCTCGACTGATACTGAGAGAAAAGTCCTCAGTTCCACAGAAAAAAAATAGTGGCGAATAAATGCGTATTTATGAGTTTTAAACAAAAGTCAAATGTTTTCTGTATGTATGCGATGTACGACTCCCCAGTTTAATGGACTTATGTGATAGTCAGTCAATTACCATTATGGAGTGTATGGAATAAGAATGTTTCTGTTATAAAAAAGAACATAGCCAACCAGGAAAAACTTTTTCTTAAATTACACATAAAGAACGGAGATAGAAAAGAATAGACTCAAATATCCAAACCAAGTAACAAAATCCATTTCAATACCTAAGTGTACTTATATCACTTAAGTGAGAAACAGCCGGGCTATAACTATAAACATTAAATTTTGTATAAATCTGAGCCATGGAGATGCCAATTAATTACCGCATGGCGTTACCATGTCTTTCTAGAACTATGTAATAATACTGACTGACTATAATCGGAAAGATTTAGTAGACATTTATGGATGGAAATCAGATGATTTCATCCGCAGTGTCTGAATCACTTTGATATGTTTGAGCCCGAAGCAAAATAATGTAATAAAAAACAACGTATAGAAGAGAACTTCAATTTTTCTCTACATATGAATCCATCGCTGATTTTGCAAAGAATCAAATCTAAGTCCAACCAGGTGAAGACATTCCATACATCATCTTTCCCACTATAGTATAAAAATAATATTTGCCTTTGTGTATATTTATATCATATTCCTAACTTTGTGATATCCTGGCATCAAGAGAGTCTAGAGACGCCGAGTAGGACCTTAGCAAATGTTAAACACAGCAAGGATGAATTGCAGAATACTGCAAAAAGTTTTATTTATAGACCATCTCAAGGCCCCCAGAAGTAATAAACAACAGACCAAAGAGTTGGAAGGTAGATCTTATAAGTAGCCAGCTGAGAAATAGGTTATATACTGTGTATATGTCAAGCTGGAAACGCCCTCCCCTTTTCCCCCTCCACCAGTCTAAACATCCCACTGGCCACGCCTTTTGGTTTTAAAAACTTTTCTTTTGTTGCAAATATGCCTAGAAAAAGGAAATCTAAGGTTTTATCTTCTGATGTTTCATTACAGGTTATTTTCCAGCTCAACTTGGAGAATAAGACTCCTTTGCACTCAGGCGCGGAATAACGACGGGGCAAGAGGAAACTCAGAAGAAGTCACGTGATGGGGATGAGGAAACACTGCCAACTCCCCCAGGCACAAATTCATTTAAAAAATATGAATTCAAAGACTCATGAAAATTAACTTTATAAACCACCAAATTCTTTTGATTATACCTGATGAAAACTACCCAGTCGGTTTATACACAGGCAGTCCCCAAGGGTTATGAACAAGGTAGGTTCCGTAGATTTGTTCTTACGTTGACTTTGTATGTAAGTTGCAGCAGGTACGTTTACCTATTACCTGGAAGAGGCTCCGTTCATATCTGTGAGTTGTATGTACAACCCCCAGGTGTAACTCGGGGACTTATTGTAATAGCCCCCATTCCTAAGCACATTATAGGTAAATCGGATGTTTGTAGCTCGGGACTGCCTACACTTGTAACTCAGAACTGCATTCTCATGGCTGTTATACAATGTCACTTTGCGGGGACAGGTAAGGAGACATTTCTTCTCTCTCCATTTACTCCTGATATCAACATCTTAAAGTGAGGGAAACCTCAGATGCAGTGTGCAAATTTCAAAACAGGAGAGAATTAAGACAGTAATTTAGCAGGAAGGTGGGCCAGGGCCTTGTCATGCAAAGTGTACAGACCAGTATCACTTAGGAGCTGGTTAGAAACGCCCAACCACGGGCCTCTATCCAGACCTACAGAATCTCATTTGCATTTTAACATAGCAACTTGAAGGTCTGTTTGCATATCAAGCTTATTTATTTATTAGCTTAAACATAGGTTTAGAGTGGATTAGACAAAGAATGACTGATTAACATTAGGAGAAAAGATTTCCCCTCCCACCAAGAAACTACTTGATAGTATCTCTAGAGAAGAGATCACCTTTTGTAAATTTTACCAGGATTTTTATACATATAAGCGTGATCCGTGAGGTGTGAATGGCAGGCCTCCAGGCCTTAAATCACCCAACACCTTCTTGGACACGTGTGGTTATTCCACTTATTCGTTCTGAAAAACAGCTGATGACAGGTGAACCGGGCTCCCTCTGGACATTCAGATGACTGATTTTGTATAAATCAATATTGAGTGCCACAAAATGTCAGAAAATACCAAATGAGGAGAAAAGAATCAATAGATAACCCTGGAATTAAATAAGTGATGAATAATCTTTACCATCTAAAATAAATTAAACCATGAGAACCGAGTTAAAGTCACATCAAGCGTCTGGCTTAAAACCACAAAAACAATATAATTTAGAGGTAAGGCCACTTGCCACTAACTTGGCGGTTCATTTTTTTTTTTATTAATTCATCAGAATATTATGACAGAATCTACAAAAGAAAAGCTGAATTCAACTTCTAAGCTTCTATCTAAACACCCATAATTGTTTAAGGCTCTACAACAAATAAACTACAGTTTATAGATGGAGACCATGTATTAACCTAGCATCAATGAGACTGAGGATATATCTGCTTAACACTTTCAAAGAGGAGATGATAAGGGCAGAGGAACAAATTCCAGGATTTATTCAACTTACTTTATAAATTCATAAGTGTCCTTATCAAAAATATTCCCAACGAAAAGAAATGATAGATGTTTGAGGTATGCATATCCTAAAGACCCTGATTTAATCATTACACATTCTATGCAGGCACTAAAATATCACAGGTATTCCACAAATATATACAATCATGTATCAGTTTTTTTGGAAAAAAACATAGGTTTAGAAACAGACCAAACTGGTTTTCAGAATTCAAATTTAGATACTTTTCTGAGTCCTAAGCAAATTTAGATATTTTTCTGAGTCCGAACTGGCATCATAGATCCATACGATCTTGTAAGAGAAATGAAGATAAACTTCTTTCTTCGTGAGTAAACAGATGCAAAGTCATGTTTTTACATCATTTAATTGCCCTGATACATATTCATAGATTCAAAAAGCACAAATTAAACACTTACTATGTGCTAAGGATGGCAGGGGATACTAAAGGGACGTGGAGACATATCCATGCCCTCCACGTCCTGAGAGAGAGATGGCCATATAAGTAACGTGTTGCATTTGCCAGTGACATCTGAGCTCTGGAGAGGGGACTATGCCTGCAGGACCCCAGGGATCCTTCCATCCCAAACAGTGCCCCGACATAACTCAACACATACTGGATAGTGTCCTTGAGGAAAAGCAGCTTTGGGGGATCCTGCCCTACCCGAGTGAGTGCCACTGAAACTATTATAGATTTATAGTGATGGTACTTTTAAATGAAATTGTTTCTGAGATGTTTCTACATCAAGACAGACCACGGTACCAAGAACAATACCTCCTCTGACCTATGGGTTTCTTTCTTCTTTCCAGACTCACATCCAGATCCAAAGATCCGTGGATACCTATAACACACTGATGTCTGCACAGACTAACAAACTCATCTCCACTAGATTTCAGTCCCTGGTTTGTATGAGCAGAGAAATTTGGAGTCCTCTGAGCTCCCAAGGCTGGGATTCTTCAGAGGGAGGACCACCTGGAGTTCAGCTGGTATACTGAGTCTTTTGAATTGCATCAAACAGCAAGAGATGCAAAAGTACAGCTTCTTTTGCAAGGTTTAGGGAGAGGGGTGGGTCCTGTATGCCTTGGACTTGGGCAGAAAGAGTGTGACCTGGGAGCTTTTGATTTCTACCTCCTTAGAAGAAATCCTCAAATCCTTGCAGCTGCAGCTCCTCAGGCAGGAGCTCGTGGGCTGATCTTACTCATGGACGAGAGGAATGGCAGGGGAGGCAGAGAGCGGGAGGTCCCTTCTCCAACAGGCAGCCCATGCAGAGCACAGAATCAACACTTGTAGATGTGACTTCTCATCTGAAGCTGAGGCTGTCACCCCACCGAAAACAACCCTGGGAATCAGGACTGCGGACAGATTTAGAAACCAAAGTAAGCCAAGTTCGCCCGCTGGATGGTTGCTAAAGCATAGTAAATATATCGAACCAGGGACATGAAATCGTGCCACAGCTCCAGAAAATTCCTAGCTTCACCCATGGGAAGCTCAGGGTTCAAAGCTGTTGAGTATTCACTACACGCCACGCACTTTAATTTTTATGCAGCTCCGTAAGATGCCATCAATGACACGTTTTAAAGACAAAGACACTGAAGCAGGGAAAAGAAGAGTAGCTTTCCAAAGTTCCCCTGGCCTTAAAGGGGTGGAGCCTAAGCCAAATGGAAAGTTCTAGAACCTTCTCCGTTAGCCCCACTCTCACCTGCTTCCCTTGTTCATTAGCCTTTGCAACAACAGCCCAATGGGGGTGTTGGCACCTGCTGCAAAGTTAAGACTTTTCCAAGCCACAAGCCAGATGCTGATAGCGCTGGCTCCACCCAACACTGGCACTGATGGAGCCCAGAGGTGTGTGGGTTACACAGAGGCAAGAAAGAGCACCCAGGACAGAGAGCAGAGCCCTCCAGCATGGAGCCCTGGGGCTTACAGCTGCCACAAGAAGCCCTCATCTCTCCTTCTGGTCCACTGGGTACTCACAGAGTCATTTGCTTTTAAGAAGCGCTTAATGCCTTCTTTAAAAAAAAAAAAAAAGCCTCGTCAGTATAAAATGAACCGGAATTAGAGCTACCGCTTTGATGCGCGTGTTATTTTTGGCTGAGTGTCCTGCTCTTCTGAATGCTGCTGGTAAGATGCTGAAGCTTCCTCTAGTAACGCAGGCTGACTGCTGTCCCCAAAGGACCCCGAGGAAAACAAGAGGAACTATCTCGCAGTCTTCAACAGACAGGGGACGTTTAACATAAATAAACTCCCACTGAACGTTTTTCTCCAAAAAGAATCCATTCATTAGCTTTATTTCCGACACAGTATTTATGAATTTCCTCTCCGCAGGGCCCCGTCAGGGCAAACGTCACCTAGTTCCACCGTGCAACCTCTTCCACTATGTTTGCTTTCCCTCCTCGGAAGATCAAGGCCAGGCATAAAAGACAGGGGGGAGTGTGGCCCCTATATTTAGCTCTCCTTACAACATCATGTCTCACGGGTATTAAAAATAGACCCAAATCACTTGAAGACATTCTGAAAATCAAAGACAGGACAGCTTTCCAAGAGGAAGTTTTAAATGTTTTCTGCTCTCTTTCCTAGTTGTGTTCCATGAGTGAGTTTTTTTTGTTGTTTTTTTTT
>NW_003852464.1:5934449-5968910 GCF_000181295.1 Otolemur garnettii
GGCGGTGGGAGCAAAGGATGGATTGTCCTTGTTTAGAGTGGGTGCCAGGTAATTCCCCAAGTCGGGAAAGCTTCCAGGGGACCACGGGCAGCACAGTTCAGAGAGAGATGACATCTTATCAGAGAGCATCAGGGTGAACTGACACTGACGATGAGGGCAGGAAAGGAGGACTCAGTCTACCTGTGCCCAGGTGTGGGAGGAGCTCTGCATGGCGCTCAGTAGAACACCTTTCCCCAAAAATATATGCCCCATGAGCCCTGACAAAAAAGCCTTTTATAGTTAAGAAAGGATTTTTTGCTTGGAAAAAATCACATAGCACTAAAAATGCAGCCTCTTTCAAATACTGCAGCTTGCCACCTGTGTAACTTAGGGCAATTTACTTCCCTGTCCTGAGCCTCAGTTTCTTCATCTGGAAAATGGGGATCACACTTCACGGGGCTGATGTGCTGATTAAATCATTTGGTGAATGTGTGATGCAGGTGTACGCACATGCCTCGTGGTGAGGACTCAATGCACGGATATAACTCGCTCACATGGGAGGTATCTACACCAGAGCACATTTCTAATATGCCTCAAATCACACGCAGTACCCTCTCTTCCGCCAGAAAGGCTTAATGAGCATTAGAGCCCAGTGAGGCTGAGACAGCCTGACCTCTGTTTTTGAAAACGTCTAATTTTTAGATTTTGTGGTTCATCCCACTTTCCAGAGTAAGAAAACCCGACCGCCACCACCAGCTTCTGATCACCAAAGCAAATAGGCAAGCTTTTAGGGGGACTTTATTTCAATCCATGACCAGGCAGCTCATCACACTTAGGGATCACTCACTAAGAGGGAGACAAAGGCGATGAAAAGTTGGGGAGCACTTTCTAACCTGCAGTAAGAGACAAAAGGGCCTGTTACGTAGAAATAGCAGGGGGTGAAAATCAGTGTTTGTGGAAGAGTGTGCGATTTCCCAAGCCTTCCTCCAGGGGTCCAGCGCAGTCTCTGATTCACTGGGTCTGGAGTGAGGTCTGAACTCTGCACTCCTCTGCTCCAAGGGCTACGGGAATAGCCAGGGAATGCTGTTTTCCTAGGGGAACCAGGAAAGCCCCAAACAGAGGAAGAGACAGTTGAAAACAGTGTATTCAAACAAGACAGCAAGAGGACTGGAGGATTTGAGGGGCAGCCAAGCCGGAGATGTAATCCAGAGGCACAATGGCCAAGGGGAAGGTTGTCGGGGAAGAGGGCCCACTCACCAAGTTCCAGCGCATTACTCACACTGGCCGTGAGTCACTCATAGCCTCTTAGAATTGTTGATGGCAAACATTTTGGAGAGTGCTGCGCTAAAGGAATGTGCTCACAGCCATTAACTATGAAGCACTAACTCATCTCAGCAGCCTGACACAAATTATGCCACGCACTTGAAAAATAGCTATTGATCACTGCCTTCTTCCTCGCGCCTTCCAATACCCCAGATCAGCACTTCCGTTCGCTCCCCTCCCCCGCTGATGGCCTCACACACCTAGTTAGATCCTTCCCAGACCGAGACATCGCGACTTGACTTTCTTCTGGATTTTGCCTCCATTAAAAATATAAGCCACCCAGAAAGAGGCAAACCCAAATATAGCTCTTTTAAGTCTCCCCACAAATCTGCTACCTGTGAACTTCACAATGTCTTGTCTTTTTCCTACTCATTATGGACGCAAAGGAACAATCAACTGGTTTGTCATTTCCTGGGTTAGGACAGGAGAAAGAGGACATGAAAGGGACAGAAGGTGGCATTAGCCATTACAGGGTTGAATCGGCCTCAGGGGCAAGTCACACTCTGAGCACGTCCTCATAGCAACTTGAGTCTTACCAAGAAAAAGGAAACCCATGGACTTTCGAGTCTCTTGCCCCATGTCCTTCTTAATCCCCAGAAAAACTAGTGAGGCAGGTAATCTTCCGACTGCAAAGATGTCTCCCATCTCTGTCCCCCCCATATCCATGTGACTCTGCAAATTCTCCCAAGATGGGATAGTTGAGTCTATCTCCCAGCCCTTGAATCCCGGCTATCAAGTTACTTGTTTTATCAAATAGATTGTGGCGAAAGTCACAGTGTGTGATCTGAGTCTGGTGATCTTACACACTTTTGATCTCTCTCTCTTTTTCCTTTGCCTTCACTAGAAGAACAAGCTTGGGCTAGCCTGAGACCACTTAAAGCAGAGCCAAGGTTATCCCTGCTCACTTAATCTGCCAGCCCCCAGCTGACCCACCATCTGGTCCAGACACAAGAGTAGGCTGAGCTGAGATCAGCAGAGCCTGGCTTAGAGAGTGCAGCTGCACAGATGACCCTTAGACTCATGAGAAATAATAGAAATAATAAATGACAGTTGCTTCAAGCCACTAAGTTTTGTGATACAGCATTATTTGGTAAAAAAATAACTGACATAATTTCCTTTGGAAAAGCCATGATAAAAACTTCATGTATACAAACAGGACATTGGCTTTCTTCTGACAAAATTATTAATGAATACAAATACATTGTATTAATGCAATTACATTATTTATAAGATCAAAAAAAACAGTTAGGAAATTAGGGAAGAGAAGCACTGTTCTATATTAGTTTTCATTCTTTGTAAGGTTTAATCTATGAATAGACTACGTTAACTTGTATATACTGATCAAGTTCATGAGGCTTCAAGTTCAGGCGGTCATTCCTTCTTTGTGCATTTCCAAAGTTGACAAAGGCATATACTCAAACACGCTTAATGAATTGCAGTGGGTATGACATGTTCTTGTTGTTCTATTATTTTAAATCTCACCCATTTTGCCAGGCCCAGATGAAAGGGGCCTTTCTCTTCCATATACTCTCTAACCCCACCCTAATTTTTCCTTCCCCTGCCATAGAGGATGATCTCAACTTTAAAAGCACAGTTTGGAAGGCCTAGAAGATGTTCAGGTAATAATCTAGAGTAGGCACAAAATTTAAGATTTGCAAAAAAGCTTAATATCAGCTATAGCATGAAGAACCTCGAATAGTGGTTGCCGTGAGAGGAGTTGATTCTACAGACAATTGTGATCCACAGAGGGCTTCTGAGAAAGGAAGTGAAATAATCAGAGGTCTCATCTGGAAAGTGTTATTGGGAGGCCTCAGGCCTTTATTATCGGATCACGGGAATCCAGGGTGACAAAGTTTCAGAATGGATGAGATTGTCAATTACAGAGGCTGTATAGAAATCAAAGAGGATGAAAAATTCATTGAGATTGCCAGGTGTACTGCCACTGGTGACCTTGGAAATAAAATATTCAGTGGAACACATGAGGGAGGGAAAGGAACAGCTAGGGAAGACCCTTGGCAACATATGGGTGGACCCCAGGCTCCGCCCCAAAATGTCTTTAAGGAGTAGGCAAAGTATGATTGATTGTTTACAAAGGAAACTTAAAGATGCACAGTATTTGAGAGAAGATTGCAGTCAGCCTCCCCACTTCCATATTGATAAATCGCTCTGATTGGTCTAAAAGAGCTAAGAAGCTCTAGCATTTCTCAGGAGGGCTTAGAGGCTGCTACTGAGAGAGGAGGAAGTTGAGTTCTCCAGGAGCACACAGCAGTGGGCAGGATCCAGACTTCTTGCTTTCATTCCCATAACTTTAATCCTATTTATCTTCCTTATGCAGAGGTTCCACGCTGCATTTCATTTACAAAACATAGGGTTCCTTCTATTGATTAAAAACAATAATAATAATTTGAAAACCATTAGACCAGATAATTTCTACAATCCATTCTGGTTCTAAGATAGCAATCCTATACTAATTATCTTTCAAAACTTAGAACAAGAAGAAAGTCTGGAGGTAAGCATCAAACATAGCTACTGTCTGTTATGGGTCAAGCAAGGTGCTGTCTGTGCTATGCACTGTCGGTGGGGATCCACTCACTGAATTCACACCCCAGCTCTCTGCAGGAGAAGTCACTAGCCCCATTCTGCAGATGAGGAAATCGAGGCTGATAAAGATCAAATAACTTTCCCAAAGCTTTAGCATTGACTCCAGAGCCCAGACATGTGTCCATTACTTCGTTGTGTACACTTTTTTTTTTTGAGACAGAGTACACTATGTCATCCTCCATAGAGTGCTGTGGTATCACAGCTCACAGCAACTTCAAACTCTTGGGCTTAAGCAATTATCTTGCCTCAGCCTCCCAAATAGCTGGGACTACAGGCACCCGCCATAACGCCTGGCTATTTTTTTGGTTGCAGTTGTCACTGTTTAGAGGGCCCAGGCTGGGTTCAAACCCGCCAGCCTCAGGTGCATATGGCTGGTGCCAAAACCACTGTGCAATGCATGCTGAGCCACTGTGCCACTTTTATGCATACCCAGGGGAGCCTGGGACTCACCCACGTGTCTGGAAGGGTCATGGAATTTGAATTTCTGGGAGCACCCACAGGGGTAAATTTCTCCAGTGGATGCTACTAGACTTAGGAAGCAAAATGGATGTATTGAGAGGAAGAGATGGGAAGACAAAGGTTGAAAAAATTGGAAAGAGGGCAGCCCCTGTGGCTCAAAGGAGTAGGGCGCTGGCCTAATATGCTGCAGGTGGCAGGTTCAAACCCAGCCTTTCCCGAAAACTGCAAAAAAAAAGAAAGAAAGAAAAGAAAAGAAAAAACTGGAAAGAATTGAAAGAAAGTATTGATGAATTTTTAAAACTTAGAACACACACACACACACCTGTGGCCCGAAACACCATCTCTAGAAAAGACATGTAGGTAACAGACAGGCTTTACATCTAGTTGAAATAGATTTTAATCCGGGAAATCAGGCCAGAATCATTTAAATATGATCCCAACAAGGCCTTGTCTGGTGCACTCCATTTAAAATTTCCCCTTTCCCCAACTTCTTAGCTCTCTCTCTCCATTATTTTTCTCTGTACCCTGAATGCCATTTCATAATACCACAGGCCCTACTTATGCACTCGTTTCTTTCCTTTCTGTTCCCATCAGCCTATGAATTCCCTGGCAGGGCTAGAGAGGAGGTTTGGCATTGTTTTTCTGGGTTTTCTCTGTCTCCAGCACCTACCGTAATGTCTGGCTCCTACGAGGCACTCAATAAATATTTGCTGAACAAATGAATGTGTTACTTTGTCATGATATTTATGGAATGAGCCCTTAGATCTATTCATTCTCATCCCCGCGTATGGTATCTGAAATGCTAGAGTCCCCATCAATTACAAGTCTATTTAGCATTTATATGGCACTTCATATTTAAAACTCACTGTTCAATTATTGATCCCCACAATCGACCTTGAAAACAGATGCTGAGTAGTGGGTGTCTCACACCTCTCTCCCTTCCCAGGCTTCTACATAGGAGCCAGAAGGCAGGGGGAGCAAGTTCAAGGGTGTGTGGGAGGAGAGGGTGGGCCAGGGAGGCCAGGCTCCGATCATTGGAAGTACATTCTGGTACTTCTGGAGCCAGAAGGCAGGGGGAGCAAGTTCAAGGAGGAGAGGGTGGGCCAGGGAGGCCAGGCTCCGATCATTGGAAGCACATTCTGGTCTACCTTTGCCTCCTTAGAAGTGCTGGTGCAAAGCCAGAGATCCTCCCCCTGCCCCCAGCTGCTACAGATGAGCTCAGCTTCCCCATAGAGGAGGCAGAGAAGGAGAGAGCCCCAAGAGCCCAGAGAGGATGTGGGGCATGCGGGGAGGAGGGCCTCACAGCAACCGTCTCCCAGCACGGCTCTCCGACTCTGCCCTCTGAACGGGCCATCTTTTTACAGGTGGTGACCAGACTGCACTTCCTTCCACACCACTTCCTTGCCATGCCTCAGTGCTCAGCTGTCTACCACAGCAAGCCTGAGCTCCTTGGCCCGGATTCCAGTGCCCTGACCTGGCCATCTGGTCTACCCAACCCATTCTGAGCACATGACTTAGCCTTAGGTGAGAAGCCCAATGAACACATTGTATATGGAGATGACCCAAATGTGGTTAAAAGCAACACCAGATTTTAACCTCAGAGCTCAATAAGCTCTGCTTCACTTTCAAATAGCTCAACTTGTGGTTATCAGGAAGAGATTGCTCTGAGCTTGAAATAGAGACACCCTATTCTGTTGCCTGAACTGCACAGACGAAGCCAAACCCTGTCAAAAATCACTTAATTTTTGTGAGACGTAAAGTTTCGGCTCTGACTCTAGCCACTCCTGCCCCCGCTCTGCAAGAAACATCTCCAAATCATCAGAAAAAGAATCAACAGGGGAGAAGATCCAGGTACTGACAGCCAGATAGACAAAGCAAGAAAACACAGTTTACAACAATGAGATCATTTTCATGAGCTCAGGACAATAACATTGGCCATTTCTGGAAAATTCCTAATACACAAGGTGCAAAGAAGTTTTTCTTGATGCAAAGGGGAAGGGAACTAACAGTTGACAAGCACATTAAACATCTCCAATACGCCCAGCACTACGTGAGCTCTGCACATCCATCATCTCACTTAAACTTCTCAAGAACCCGATGAGATATATGTTATATCTATCTTCATTTTTAAAAGAGACGCTGAAAAAGGCTCAGAAATATTTCCCAGCTTGCTTAAGGTCCCACAGTTAAAATGGGAAAGAATGATTCCCGAAAACCGGGCTCTCTGACTGTGAAGCCCAGGACTATACATCGTCTGGCTGGCCATTACCTAGAAAGAAATTAAATATTGTTTCATCGCCCACTGACTTCGACTTTTTGATCATTTCTTGTTTTAGGGGCTAAAAAGAGAAAGCACTTAAGGTATTTAATCTTTCTTTGTTGTTATTCTGAGGCCACATATCTTGCATTGCCCTAGGGAAATCATGACAAACATTACTTAATACTGTTTGATCTCGGGGTGTTTATTGAGTACCTATTGACCATTCATAGAGATTCCTAGTTGATGAAAGGGGTAGGAGAGGCAACTCTCTTTTCACATCGTTGTATATATTGACTTCATTATCTGAAACCTTAAACTCAGCCTCAGGAACATTCTCCAGACACATTTGATTCAAAGACGTGTTCTCTCTACTGACTTTTCTAATCTTCAGTAGGTCATACGTTATATAAACATCAGCTAGTGACTACATTTAAAAAGATATTTTTGACACACATAAATTCACACTGCAGGATACTTCATGCAAGAAACTTCCCAACAGCCAACTTGCTACCAGACTGTTAATAAAAATGTGGTGGAAACTGCTTCTAAAGGATGGCAATTAGCTACAACGATTAGACAAAACATGGTTTCACATTAAATTAAATTGATATTTAAATGTAATTGTTTTTAGCTCCGTGGTGTCAAGGTACTACATAAATCCATTATTACTACTATTTAACAGCAATGGTAACAACTGCAATAACTCAACCAAATTTTCCAAGATTGTAAATTGCAGTGCCCCAAAGAACTTAATTGCACACTTGGGAGATAGGTTAACTCTTTCGCGTCACTTGGGATCTTTTTGTGACGGTGCTTGAAAGAGTTAATTGCCTTTCAAAATGGCTCCCAATGGAGAGAATTTATACACACACACACGTATAGCTATACACATATAGCTCTGAAGAAACACATTGACACTTAACTCTGCCCAAGTAATTTTACTCCATTTACAACTAACTGAAATGTCAACACATTATTAAGAAAACTATTAGCAATTCAAAAATGAAATTATTCTTAACTTCAGACAAAATAAACAAGACAATAAAATCTTTAGAAGACAGCAGTAATCTGTGCTCTGAGGAATTTAGAAGATAAGAAAAGCAAGATGATTTCTAAATGGAGTTTATCTGTTCTGTTTTGCCTAATTCTGAACCCAAACCTCAAATTCAAGGATACTTAACTCCAGATTTTTCATGGTCAGCCCAGGAATATAAATGAGTCCATAAGCACCAGGGTAAGACAATAGGGAATGGTAGTGACTGTGGCAAACTGCAAAGGGCATGCCCATTTAAAAGAGTCAGAATTTCTTCATTCTAGGTAATTATTGTTGTGTGAGAATGTGAACCCAAACTGTCTATGTATTTTTCTATTTTTTAAAGCAGTTGTCCTCAAACTACAGCCCATGGGCCAAATGCAGACCCCCTAGGACATTTATCCGGCCTGCCAGGTGTTTTTGCCGCCACTGCCTGTCCTGCTTAGCAGCTGACTCGTCCCAGGGCTCACAGTCTGGCCCTCCAATGGTCTGAGGAACAGTGAACTGGCCCCCTGTTTAAAAAGTTTGAGGACCCCTCTTTTAAAAAAAAATCCAGAAATCTGACTTTAAAAAAAATAAATTCATGATTTTTTAAAACACTATGTTCACCCAACAAAATGTGACCACAGGCTAGATTTGACCACAAGCCTCAAGTTTGCTCCCATCCCCTACATGGTTTCTGACATCAAGTCTAAGTTGGCAGGTAGGCCATTTGTAGACATACACCTAGGAGCTATTTATGTCATTTTGTCTTGGAAATATGGCCAAACACTGAGCTGTCTACTTCCAAAGGGTAAAAAATATTAGACAACATCAATGCCATGATCATTCATCATTGTTAACGTGGCTGAAGATTCCTATTTCTTCTCTTGGTTTGCGCTATAGCGATCTCACCCTGGATGCGTCACATGGAGTCACTGGTGACACAATTCCAATAGCAATCTCATCAAGACCAGCCACCCAATTCATCCACAAATTCAAATGCTCTCATTATCAAGAGAGGCGAAGGGACGTGAAGGCCTGCCTCGTGCCCCAGCCCCACTCCTTTCTCAACCAGTGACCACTTTCTGCTCCGTATGTCACTGGCAACCACAGGAAGCTGGGGCAAGCCACGCTTTCAAAAATAACTCCTGAGAGAATCATGCACATGGTTTCCAATGAGAAATCTGCATAACAGGTCAGCGTGCTTAACGTGCGTGTTGGATAGATACGAAATGCTCAAATCCCATTTTATTCCCCCAAAAGCTTCCCAATTCTCCCAGCCCTGAACTCCCAGGACGAGTCCTACTTTCCTTGTTGAATTTCAATTACTTGGGCATGTATATAATTTCCAAAATATATTAGGGTTCTTTGGAGGGCACAATCCATGTCGGATGTATTGCTGTATCCCACAAAGTAATTAATACGTCCCCAGGAAGTGGTAACTGTGCTTCAAATGTTCAGTAGGTGGGTGGGTGGATGGATGAACAGACGAAGTGTAGATGAGAAAGAAACCTCTATTTGGGCCTAGACAGCACAATCTAAAGGGTGATTAATAAAAATATTTACTGTTCACAAAATATCTTATAAACTGTTTTGTGGCCAGCAAGACAGACACCCAATATTACATATCCGTTACACAATAGCCACAACCTCACATTCTCCTTGCAGAGAGAACCCTTGGTGTTAGGGCACAAGGATCTCTCTCCATGCCCTAGAGCAGTAGTTCTCAACCTCCCTAATGCCACAACCCTTTAATATAGTTCCTATGGGTCGCGACCCATAGGTTGAGGACCGCTGCCCTAGACCAACCCTGGTCATTTGATTTCTCTTTGTTCATAATTCGTGTGCTGGTAGAAATGGTCCAGGCACCCAGTTCTGGCCAATGAAATGTCAGGAGAAGCCTCCAGATTGAAGCAGAGGAGATCGACTTCTATGAAAAAAGGAAAAAAAATGTGGTAACTCCCTTGAGACCACGTGGCAATAAACACAAGGAGAAAAAGCAGGGAACGGAGAAGATGGATAGAAAGAACTTGGATTCTGAAGGACACTGCTAATGAATAAACCCCGGGACCACCCATCCCCATCTCCTATTAAGTAAATAAAAAATGCCCTTATATAATACATGTACTTATGTAATCAGCAACTGTTCTGAATCGTACAGTGGAAATAATTCCAAACTGATACAGCCTCTCACCCAAAGACAGATGACAATAAAGGACCACAGACGGGATGGTAATGGAGCAGAGAATCCAGTGACTGGGGCTTTGGCTTCCACCCTCCCAGCCTGCGGCAAAGCAAAGATCTGGAAAAAGCCGAGTTCTAACTGCAATAGCCCCGAGTCTCCGTGCCCCAGCTCACCAGGCAGTGTGGCAGTGGTGGCAGGCAGGCTCGCCAAACCAGCTTCCTCCGGGAGACCGACAAACTCAGGGACACATTCTTCTCTTCCCATGTGCCTCCCAATCGCAGCCCCCCAGCAAGCCTGCTGGACGATATTTACGCAGGGCTGAATATATGGCTCACGTTAGAACAAACAGAACTTCCTAAATTGGGCAATTTGTGACTTTGCACCTCAAGTTTCACTCATCCCTGATCCGAGATCCACTAAAAGCACATTATTACTGCTTAAGATGCAAACTACTGCCCTGAAAAATAGTGCTTTTTACCTGAGGTGAAACAAGTTATAAATTAATGGTTAGTCGAGGGTAAGGTGCGTAGGTAAATAGAAATGCCTTAGGACCACGTGTAGGCCGTTCTGCTAATATGATGAGGCTATCCTTGCGAGGGGATTAATTACTCTTTTCTTCTAACTTAATTTATTTCGTACTTTAAGAAACCGAAATGTCCAGTAGCCACTATGCTGGTGACAAAGAAACACAATAAAAGCAATTTCTCCAGTACAAAAAATAAAGCGTTGCCGGTAATGCATTTTGGAATCCAGCATACCTTCCTCTAATGAGGTTTCAGCACGCCATAAATAACACTAATGAGACTTTGTCTTGCCCACATAATATATTTCCTTGATATAGCCTTAGATTCTCCATGTTGCGTGGAAAACTAACAGCCTCCAAAAGAAATGTCGTCCAATAGCACATTAAAACGAAAAGCACAATTAAATATAAATGAATCCAGTAATTTAATTGCACAATTGCTGCTTTAAAAAATTCAGAGGAAAAGTAATGATGTCATTTTTTTAAATCGGTAAATAATAAAAGTGCTGGTGGGGATGGTGCGATACTTAAATACACAGTTCTCTGGGAAAGGGGAGGTGGCCAAGACGATCATAACACGCTTAGAAAGATTCTGTGCCTTGCAAAATTCCGGATAGCGGGGCATGCAACCCTCTGCCCGTGTGATGACATGCAAACAAACCTCTCAACTTCGATCTTATCGTGAAAGTTCATCCCATATTTGGAGGCTTTTCTGATCCTTGAGCATTTTCAACCAGGCATTATATTATTCCAATTAAAATAGAATGCAAGATGGCAGTGGACCTAGGAGGCCCTCTGACCAGCTTAGCAGAGTAACATGAGATTTCTAGATGGCTACCAGAAATGCAATCATTTTCATAGACCCATGACATAGCACTTTAATGCTGACAAAGTACTAGAAAATCAGTAATGGCTGTTTTTCAGTTCTCTTATCCAACGCCTGACACAGCACATCCCCGCTTTGATTGCTTCCCTTGATAAGATCAGAGACATGAAACTTTGTCTAAAGGAAGATCTGAAGGTAGGCTTTGGGCTTCACTTTACATTGATTTTTATTCAATTCCAATCAAGAACATATCCAAGAAATTTACTTACTCGATTCCTGCATTATAGTGAGGATAATGGGGGAAGAGGCTTTTTAATTTTAAGTTAGCTATTATCTTGCATCCCCGTGATTGGAACTGACACAGGCAGATGAGAGAAAAAAACTTCATGCAGCCACGTAAGCAAGTTTCGGATAGAGCACCCTGGTGCATTGGAGCAGCCCAAGCAAAGCTACCTTTGTCTTCCCTGTATCTGTGCTTGGTAGTTACAGGAATTTGTACATAATTTTCACTAGATAACTCTCCCATTAGATAAGTCATTTATTCAATCTTCTCACTCATTCTTTCAACAAAGATTTATTGAATGCCCTCTGCGCTCCAGGCATGATATTTCTAGGAACTTAGGATTACGGAGTTAACTAGATGATCGTGATTCCACTTTCAGGGCAAAACACCCTAAATGTTTGAGAACACAATCAATCAACAAGTAAGCAAATTAAGAGTTGTTTCCAAAAGCAGTAAGTGCTGTGAAGACTATGGGAACACACGCAATAGAGGCTTGAGAACAGAGGGCTGCTGCTTCAGCAGTGTGGTCGAGGAAGATTTTGCTAGAAGCTGACTTCTGAGCATGATGAGGGACAAGCAGCCAGTGCGAAGAGCTGGGAAGGGCATTCCTGGAAGAAGGAACAGCCCATGCAAAGGCTCAGAGAAGAAGGCAAAGAATACGAAGAAACAGTCAAGACAAGTATCATGGATTCTGCTTTACAAGGGATGAAACTAAAGCCCAGAGAGGATTCTGTGCAAACACATCCGAGTCTCCAACTCAGGCTTCAGGCTCCAAATGCTCTCTCTCTCCTACACGACAGCTGTGCTTTTCTTAAGATTCTATTGCATCCCCACACCTATAATCCTAGTACTTTACGAAGCTGAGGAGAGTAAACTCCTTGAGCCCAGGAGTTTGAGACCAGCCTGAGCAAGAGACACCATCTCTATCCATAATAGAAAAATTAGCTGGGCATTGTAGTAGACACCGGTAATCCCAGCTACTGAGGAGGCTGAGGCAGGAGGATCACTTGAGCTCAAGACTTTGAGGTCGCTGTGAGCTAGGCTGACGCCACAGCACTCTACCCAGAGTGACAGAGTGAAAGTCTATCTCCAAAAAAAAAGAGAGACAGAGAGAGAGAGATTCTGTTGCATCTTTTGGTACAGAGTTCCTAATATCCCTTGGGGAGTTGACCCTCAGAACTACAGTACATTCTCCAACTGGCTTGTTTTCTGGCCTTCAAAAAATTAAAAAAAAAAAAAATCAATGACCAGGAGCTTACCCTGTAAAGTTGGTAAATAATCATTGGAAAAATACATATTGTAGGTTCTTTTTAAAGGATTGTATTTGTATTGAGCAAAAAGATTCCTTGGTTTTTGAAATCATAAAGGAATAATATCTCATAAAGAAGACCGTGCATTTCCAAGAAGACCAAACAACCCGGATTCATGTCCTGCCAACGCCTTTACCACTGGCATGGCCTTGACCGCATTCTATGCTTTGGTTTCCTCTTTGATAAGACAGAGCTAATAATGGTATCAATGCTATCTGCTGAAATAAAGGAATACATGCAAGGTGCCAGCCAGGACGGGGCAATGCACCTCTTAAGCTTACTGGATGTGGCTGTTGTTGTTATTTCTTTAAGAACAAGTCTACTCAGAAAAACAAAGGCAAAAAATCTTCCTTCCCTGTCCTCCTTTTTTTTTTGTAGTTTTTGGCTGGGGCCGGGTTTGAACCTGCCACCTCAGGCATATGTGGACGATGCCTTACTCCTCAGAGCCACAAGTGCCACCCCCTTCCTTTTTTTTTTTCAAATTTTTATGGGTAGAGGGCAGGGGGAGAAGGGGATGGGTAAATTCCCACCCAATGGATACATTGCACAGGTACATTTTACACTTCACCCCCCACTTTTCCCCTTAAAGATCTTTTTTGGAGAACAGCTCCACTATGTCCACATGTACAATTTTCTCACCCTTCTTGCCTGCATGCACCTGGTGGGTAGAGAATGTGTCTTTCTAATAAACTTTCAACAGCACGTATGTGGAACACAATGACACTTAGGAACGTGTCTCCCCCCTAAAAGACGGCCACTCCTTCCATAAACATCTGCCACTTGGTATGAGGCTGAGACCAGATGACAGACAGGGGGGCACTGTGGAACTAAAAAGTCCTTTGCAGGAACAAGACATAATAGCTACTAATAATAATTAGTGATAATGAGCAAGATGGATACTTGTTGCATGAATTAGCCTCATGCCCACTGCAGTTCTGGAACAGTACCCTGGAAGTTCCAAGCATTCCTTACGGCACCCTCACAGAAGTCCCCACTTCGTGCACCAGTCCAGCCTCATTTCCACCCCCCAGAGCTCTGCTGCACAATCTCTTCTTATGTATGCATCCTCTGGAATTCCACACGACAGGAGTAACAGCTGTGTTAGGCCAACCCATCATTCATCTTGGCTCCCCTCGCCGTAACTCAAAAAGCCTGTGATCACTTGGAAACCACCTCTGATCCGTAGGAGGCGGCGGCAGACGGAATTTACAACAAAGCCCTGCCTGCAGAAATCTTCCTGTCACCTGCAGGCCACATAAACCATTAGCATCCCGGCCATAACGTGCGGTCAATGAGCTACACGGGCCTTTCAAAACCGAGCACTCTGCGCTATTTATGGGCCAAGGCAGGGGACTCTAGCAGCTCTCTGATTTTCCTGTCGGCCTGCCAGAGAAGGAGCTGCAAAGAACAGCTGCCTTACCCACCCTCCTACAGTTGGAACGCTTGAAGAAAATTAAAAAGAAAAACCCCCAAGCGTTCAAAGGTGCTGCTTCAACATGCGTTTCTTCTAGTTTGCCTGGCCCCTGCAAACACTTTTAGCTCAACTCCTGGTCACTGCCCTCTGCTAAAGAGAGGAGCAGCCATGGGGCATCACTTAGGCCTAATTGCCCTCCGCAGAGCTCTCACCAAAGGCAAGCCAAACTGGAATACGATTATTTTTAGAACACTACCCAATTTTAACATTTTAGCGGCCACGTGATCTCCAGAACGACAATGGTTCTTAAATGAACTATTTCCCCCTATTCTCAGAAACAGATAAATATGGAGACACAGATATATTTTTTGACATAAGCCCTTTTTACCCTAACATAGGCTGATAAAAATACACTCCAAAGCCACATCCACGTCTATTTATAAGCATAACATATACACATGGGAAATTTAAAGTGTCGGCTGGTCCTCCGTAATAGTTTTTTCCACTTGCATAGAAAATTAACTAGAGGTCAACACAATGAAACATCTTCTAAGTCACTTCTGTTTATTAGGAAGTTCAGAATAATAGGCTCCAACCTGGGGGGAAAAAAAAAAGTCAATGCAATCTAAAAATAACAAAAGGTGCATAACAAATTTGTCCTCATTTTGTTCTTAATAGAAGGTGTTTCTAGCGCATCGGCAAGGATGACCTATCAAACGCATCACCTTGTTCAGTCAATTTATTCCTTTATCAGGCAGTCATTGGAGAGGGATTTGTTTTGCATTGTCTCAACGTAAAATGGAATGGCAAGCCTGCTTTTCTCTACTCAGGAAGGGAGGCTCTTTTGTCAGGAAACCTTCCTAAAAGACCTTTGATCAAAACGAAGGAGATAAGACATGGAGATTTTGCTCCTCTCTCCCCCAAATCCTGCCCCCACCTTTGGGTAACAAAACCTTGCAAGCTAAGAGCTAAGAGTCAAGCCCCAAGTAGGACCCCCTTGGCTCTCACTGCCATCACTTCACTAGAAGCACACTCAGAATGTTTCCCCAAATTAGCTGTTTCACTAGACCTGAAAGCCCGGGTCCCCAGGGGACGTGTTAAACGCCCTCGCCTCACGCACATCAGGTGAGATCCCGCCAATCCTTCTAATTTCTCGGCTGTACAAACTGAAAGGAGACAGGAGGGCTTCTCTGGGGCAACTGAGTGGTCAAAATGTCAGCAGATCAAATTAGCCTCTAAGGAGGGACCTGAGATGGTCACTTCTTCATTTGCACCTCATTATCTTAACAAGCCTGAGGAGAAGCTGGAGGCCGGCCCAACTTTACAGTAATACAGTATAGCCGCTCGGCAAAGGAAAAATTACAAAGGGCAACTGGTTGGCGGGTTTTAATTTGGAGAAGATGGTGCATGCTTCAATAAGGAGAGACAGTACAGAAGAAACGAATGTGGTCGGTTATCTGGACTGTCTTGAGGAGGGAGACAGGAGTGACGGCAAGGGCCACCCTCCACCTACACCTTCCTGCAAAACCCACCTCCTATCTGCACACTCTTAACCACCCCCAAAATCATTGTCTTATACTGGTAAAAGGTGTCTGGAATTCTTCCACCTGGAACCTAGTTCTTAAATCTTAAATGCTCCTTTAATCCACCCAAGTCCCCTTCTTGCGTGACAAATATCCCTGGGACAGAAGAGGCCCCAAAAGTCCTGAACACAACCTAGGTACTGAAGGCAGGCAGCCAAGGGCAGAAGAGGAAACAAAAAAATTCTTACAGGCATAAAATGCCTTCAGGGTACCAGCAACATTACACATATCTCATGTAATCTCTGGCAAAAAAAAAAAAACTCTCTTTAAAAGGAAACACCAGTGTTACTAATTTATAGTAAGGAAACTGAGGCTCTGGAGCTTAGCCAGTTGGTAAGTGAGATGTGAACCAGGGGCTGTCTGGTTCCCACACTCCACATCCCAGGGCCACCATGCAAGCAGGGCTAAGGAGACAGTCCCCAGACACCAGCGCCTGGGTCCTCCCAGCTAGGCTGGTCAACAAGGATGTGGGGTCGTGATGGCTCAGAGCCATCACGGAGACAGCAATTCCATAGATTTGGGCAGAGGGGGCAGCAGCACAAGACTCATAAACTGTGCGTTTATTATGTCCTGATCCCCATCCTTTACATGCAATCCCTCATTTAATCCCCGTAAGGACTTTGAGGTAAGCATTCTCCCCATTCTATAGATGAGAAAATCAAGCCCCAGAGAGGGTAAGTAACTTGCAATGGATCCTACAGCTAGTAAGCGGCTAGTATGGTCTGAGTGTGTCCCTTTACAATTTGTATGTTGAAATCCTCACCCCTGAGGTGATGGTTTTAGAGGCAGGTTCTTTGAAAGGTGAGTAGGTCATGAAGGTGCAGCCCTGCTGAAAGGGTCAGTACCTTAATAAAGGAGGCCCCCAGAGAGACCTCTTACCCTTTCCACCCCGTGACACCAGAGAAGGGAGGTGCCATCCATGCCTATGCGGCAGCCCTCAGCAGACACTGAATCTGCCTTGAACTTGGACTTCCCGGTCTCCTGAACCATGAGAAGTAAGTTTCTGTTATTTATGAGCCACCCGGTCATGGTATTTTGTTATAAAAGCACAAATGGATCAAGAAAACGGCAAAGCAAGGATTGAAACAGATCATTAGACTCCTCAGCGCAGCTCTGCTCTCCCTTCTCTGGCAGTAACAAGCATGAAATGACTCAGCTCACTGGTCACCAACCCAGCAAGTACCAAACCTCCCAACGGCCAGACCTCAGTCCCGTGACAGCCATCAGCCTCTCCAGAGCACCAGCTTTGGGCAGGAAAAGGCTATCGAAAAGGACATGGGCTTCTGGCTATCGGAGAAAAGACTTCTTCCACCCCTGTTTTTCAGACAAGTTAGAACACAAACCACCCCTACCCTGAGGAAGCTCTGAGCACAGTCATGGGCCACAGGGTCACACTCACTGGAATCTGTATCTGATCTTTCCTGCCCCAACTCCTTAGGAGCTCCCTGAGTACACCTGGTAGGGGGCATGCAGTGGCCACAGTAAGATCCCCAAGGACGAAAGAAGTGCCACTAAATGAGAGAGACTGACTGAGCCAGGGACTGCCCTGTCACCACCTTAGACCCAGGAGCCATCCCTGCCAGGCCTGGGCACCTCTGACCCACTGTCCACTTTCTGAACAACTCACAAGTAACCGAGGGAGACGAATGCAGAGAAAACCACAAGCCCCATCCACAGTTATATATTTTAAATAGCATCTCCTCTCTGCAGCCCTACGTGGGAGGGGAACATATGGTCCTACATTCATTATACTCCTGAGTTTAGGTTTGAAACATCATATTTTCATTACAAATAAGCTTTGATGACACTGCCTATTGCAATGATTTCAACGCATGGTTAATTTTATCTGCGGCAGTGGTGAGAGTGGCATACCAATTTGCTGCCAGGGGAGAACAATCTGATTTTAGCATCTTAACCCTGAACTCGAGTTCCCTTTGTTCCCGAGAACCTCGTTTTAGCAAGACTCAAGACTCGCAGTGCCTGGGAAGAACGCGTCACCGATGCTGACTCAAGGGGAGTGGAAAAGTTGAGAGGGAGAGGGATGAGCTGGAGAGGCAGAAATACTCGTGATGGGGGAGCAGGGGGAGACGACAGCACGGCAGAGGATTTGGGTTCGGTGTGACAATGTGCTTGGAACTTCAACGAGCAGATCAAGTCTGCCCAATTTGGCTGGCAATCTGGTGAGAGCAGACCTATTTGTGGGGTTCTTTTCTGTTGCATCTGACTTCAGGCCAAGCCAGGAAGTAGCAAGAAAGGCCTCACTCATGGAGCCCTTTGTTCCGGCCCGGGAAGTTTGGAGAGAAAACTAAAAAGCGGAATAATGTTACTGGCGGATGGGATAGAAAGGAAGGTAATCCAAGGTGCTCTAACTTCTTAGACCCTCTAAGAAGGGTGTGTATACGTGTGTTTGTGTATAATTATACATACATACCTATGTCTAGATATATACACACACGGAGAGAGAGCCATCTTCCCAACTATATAAACTTTTTATATTACTGACACTTGGTAAACTTTCCTGCACCATTTGGCTACATTTTATTTTAATTCTTCCAATCATTCAGCAAACATTCAATGAGCACCTGCGAATTTCCACAAGGCACTGAGCAGCTCAGAACTACCCTGGGACACAGACATGGGATGAGCCAATTACGGAGCTGTGAAAAGGTGTTCAGATGTATCGAGATTTCGGAAGAACTACCCGGTTTCTGCTACGGGCTTAAAGAGGTCTTCAAGGAGAGACCTTGAAGGGTTCAACTCTTTAAATGGAGTTGAACCCTAAAGGACCAAGAGGAGCTAATCAGGGGGACAACACCAGAGAGAATAGCCCATAGAAGGGCCCAGAGATTAAATGCAACATAATGCCAGCATCTGAGGAACTACAGGTCCAAGAGAAACCCAGGGTGACATGTCCTGGGATAATGTGAACATGGGCATAAGGCAGAAATGCCTCTTGCAACGTTCAGTCCCATTTCTCAAGTGGGGAGGGTGAAAGTTCTTTGCTCTTTGTGTGTGCGTATATGCACGTGGTGTTCACACACGTGGAAGAGAGACTACAATGGCGCCCCACGTACTGAATATTCTCCCAACCCGATTGTTCCAAATAGATGACAACTGGCTATAGATCCTGGGGGTCGATGATGCAATCCTGAAAGTCCCAGCCCATCAGAATGGCTCTGCTCAACAGCTAACCCAGAACAGGCCTCTGTCACCAGGTGGTACCAAACTAGAGATGAGACTGGGATCCCCAAATCCCAGGACCCTCACGGGGCCCCCAGTCATTGTGTGCACCTCAGACCTAATGCTTCCTCCCTACCCATTGTTCCCAGTTAAATCTGTGGAACTCACTCATTGCAGATTTTACTACAGTGGTTCAGTGTGACCAGCACAGGGGTGTAATGCAGAAGGCAAGTGTAGAAACAAAGCCTGATTATTGAGTTGCATATTCTACGCTAAAGAGTTTGGGCATTATCCTGAAGTCCAATGAAAAATCTAAGTCAGTAGTTCAACATCGAGGCCCTGCACAGATCCAGTTTGTTTGGCCTACGACAGATTTTCAAGGGCTCAGAGTCCCCTCAAGGGCCACACTGACTTTTCCATTCACTGCAGTGGCATGGCTATTTTTGGATGGCCTGTGCTCTCCTGGTCTCCCTAGGACCAGCCACACCCAAGCAGCTTCATGCCTTTGTTAAACCCAATCCCTGTCGAAACCTAAATTCGCTTTACCAAAAAGCAAAAAAAAAAAAAAAGCTGTCACAGAATCAAATTTGCATGTTAAAAAGTCCACTGGAGCAATAGTCTGGAGAATGGGTGCCAGGATGGGGGGGTGACTGGAGGGTTACTACAGTCATCAAGGGTCTGCGAGAAGAGCCCAGGGAGCCATGTCAGGGACCAGTACAGATGCGACCGCCAGCAACCAAACTAGAGCTGGGTACACTATCTTCCAATGCTAACCCATAACCCCATAATCTAAATGCAAATGTCGAGGTATCATAACAGCACCGCCGTCTGACAATACTGATGGGAAACACAGTAAATACTGAGGCAACTACACCAGTCAGAAGTAAAGCAAATTAATAGTACAGCTTAGCTGGGATCACAAATGAATCACTCCCAAAGCAATTTTGTCCTGTTGTAAAATGAGATAAACACCTACTTGCCAGTTATTTTAGGAATAACACAAATCAGCCCATCTGTCTTAATTCAGTGGTACTCATCATACATTTTTAAAGTTATCACTTCCTGAAGAGTCACCCTGTTGATGCCAACAGACACTTTACGTTGATCGTCTGTGGCATGACCTGCAATCTGGGTGTCATTTCAGAGCAGCCTGAAAACCCTGGGCCTCGTGTCTGCACCGGAAGAGACTTGTTCTCTGGAAAGCAGAGGACAGGGGAGCCCTCCGATGCCAGCCGATATGACATTGGCGAGGGAGCTGAAGGTAAGAGCGTATTTTTTAGGAAGGAGATGCAAATGTTAGCACAGAGAACAATTTACTGCAAACTAAATTACTAATCAATATCTAGTACTGAGCAGACTGTCCACCGCGCGTGTAAGAGTCATATTCAATCTATGATGGGAGATGCCGGAGAAGGAGACTGCTCGGTTGAAATTTTATTCGTGTTTTATATTCAGACATAAATAAGCTTGCTGATCATATCACTGTCTCAGATTTATGGTAAACATAAGAGAGCACAGGAATTTCAGAAAACCTCCCTGGGTCTCACAACTTCTCCGAGGAAATACTTCGCACGCCTTTTTCGAATGTAAGAAAACACGGGGTGAGAATTAATCTAGAAAACTCCTGAAATTCAGGGTTAGGAACTTAAGGATTTGCAGAAAATACTGGGTTATAGAGCCTGAGGTGGAGAATAAGTTGGGATGGTGAAAAGCTCTCCAAAAAATGTTTCATGGCCCACCACACCTTGCACGCAGAATAACAGAGACTCCAACAACAGTATTTTTTTTATACATACACATCTTAAACTAATCATAATGGGGCTCACATAATTAGCTCCCACTTATTATCATTCTGGGTTCTCAAGAAGCCTGCCAGGTCCTCTCCCCATGAGAATACCAACGAAATGCCTATAAAGTCATGTTTATCACAGACAGGAAGTACACAGAGAAGTTTCCTTCCCATCCGCTTCTCCTAGGTGGTCTCCATACAGACAGCCACTGCCTTCCTGATTATGCAAACTGGATCCATGGACCCCTGATGGAAGACTCACAGCACCTCCCAAAGCAGCTGTCCTTAGTCCTGAAGACACCGAGCCTGGGACCACCGTAGTTCTCTAACTCACTGCTATCTACTCTCATGATGCTACCAGATTTCAATGGAAAACTCCGCTTCCGCCTTCCTCCTTTCTCCTCTGCTTCCTATCCCCTCTATCTGTAATTATCTGTACAAAGGAGACCCACAACTTATAAATAATGGCATCAAATCTGCAAAATTGCTGGCAAGTTTTATAGACTACCAAGAGGTTCATATAAGAAGATTTCAGAAATGAGAGAGAAAGGCCACATACTTTAATCACATGTGATTTATTTCTAATGAAAGGCAACTAGTTTCTTGATTCCTTGAGGCTGCAAAGAGTTGTGGCTCCTAGATCAGACCCCACCTACCTCCCCAAAGGGGTCCCCCAAGGCTCCTTGAATAAATCAGTGAACACCTTCCATGCTTCTATGACCCCAAAACCAAACCAAGAGGAGGATAAGCTCAAAGTGTAAATTTAAAAACCTTTGGATAAAGGTTGAAATAAAGGCTGCTGTTTAATCTTGACAATGACGTGGCGAGGTAGGCACCATTATCCAGTTACGGATACAGAAAAGAAAATCGAGGATCAGAGAGTCAGGCGAGCTGCCGAGGACAGTGACTGCCCAAGGTAAGTGAAAGAACCGGATTCACATCCAGATCTTGTTAACTCTGTAACCCAGCAGAGATGCCAACAGTGCATCATTCCCTGATCACTAATGGATCGCCCCTGAGTAAGGGTTGAAATAGTAATTTAAATCACTGGCTGGTCCTGGCTTCTCACTGCACACATACAAACACACACAGTGTCACTTTTTATGAGAGTAAATTAACTCAAAAGGTCTTTTAAATCAACGGATCCGTAACGCCCTCAGCAGTCTGAAGTTACACAAGGGGACAAAATCATTTCTCTGGTCCCGTAGCTTTAAATGAGCTACCTGACAGCGAGTTGTTTAATTGGGATGTGTGACCTCAAGAGGCCTGAGCAGAAGCCTGGGAACAGAATGAGAAGGGTATTCCCCTTCATCACCCCAGGACACATGAGTCTCAGGGACGTGAGGCAGGAACAAGGTGGGTTTCCTGGCCTTTCCCCCTGCCTGACAGTGACATCCCAGAGGCTGTCTAACCAGGATGGCAGGAAGCCCCAAAGGTCACCCTATGTATATCAAATGGTCAGTAGAGGTGGAAAAGGGTGGGGAGCCGGGTCTGGCACAGTCTCTGATGTTTATTGTGACTTACAGAGGGCTGCGTTCCCCCAGCCATTACCTGCAACTTTCAATTCTGGAGCCCAGACTCTGTCCGCTCTGGTGAATGAGCCATCACAGACGCTGGCTAGCCAGCCAATTTCCCAGATACAATTACTTTTCTTATGATGAGGTTGAAGGAAGCTCAGGGCATCAAGAGGGCTCCTCGGATCCGCACTTCACACACACAGCCCTTCTCTCAAGCGCCCATTTGTAAAAGGACGAGTCAGCTTGGGTGGCCAGTTCCCACCCCTGAACCAAGCCCTGGGTCAATAGCGGCTGTGGCTTCCTCTCCACACTGCAGGTGACCTCCCACAGTCCTGGATCACAGCTAACTAAATGAACCGGATAATTAAAAGAGGATGAGCCATGCCTTGAGATTTTGTCTGCCTCATCAAGAACATTGTGCCCTTTTCATCAACCTACTTGGGGTTTTTCTGTTTTGTTTTTATTTTTCCCCCTTTGAAAAATGATTAGCCTTGAGAAACTTCTTAACCATGGCACCATCCACCATTAGCTGCCAAGGCCAGAGTATTTGAAAAGTTGCAAGTTTCCCCAGCACTTAGAAAGTTCAACTAACAAAAAACTGGGGGGGGCGGGAGAGGCTTCCTACCCTTTTCACACTATAAACCAGAACACCCAGTTTTCTTCCAAATCTGAAGATTTTCTAAACACATCAAAGCATTGTTATCTGGCGGGGCAAGGATGGGGACGGAGGTGGGCAACTTTTTGCTTATTAGAATTCTAATACAATTATCAAGAGCAATATCACATGATTAAGTGTAATGGACAAGTATGTATGTGTGTACAGGCATGTGGATACATGTACCTATTACGTGATCTATAGAGGTAGAGATTCAAATTCATAGAAAAGGAACCCCTTACAGTCTCACCACTTTTCATTTCTTCCAAGAGAAAATCTCCATAATTGAGGATCCTGACTTGCGCCTGGAGGACCATTATTTATTCCCTTCCTTGCTATACAGTGGTTCATAGGTTTCAGGGGAGAGCGACGCACACGTATGTATGGAAGAACCACTAGTACATGAGTATCATACATGAATAAGGAGCCATTACAAAAAATAATCATCGTAGTAAGGAAAAGAAACAAAAATCCAACCATAAAGAGCCAAGAAAGAGCTCATGTCTGACTGAGTCCCAGAGAACAGAATCAAAGACCAGTTCAGTTTTTGTCGAGGCCCATGGTCTTGGTCACTAATATTGATGCCAAATACAAATTCCAAATGCTTCTGTTGAACTTCCTCTCACCCGAGTCATTATGTCTCCACTGCTTATTGGAATGACCTCCCTTTCCCTTAGCCTCCTCCGTATACATCTGTTGAAAGGAAGACCAGATGTTCAAGGTGCAGGGATGCTGCTTCTGGGAAGCTCGCCCTGACCGGCATCACCCTGCTGTCCAGTGTGGGGCTAAAGAGCTCAGCGCCAATCCCAGCTCACCGCTCACCCTCTCGGGGCCAATTCCCCAGCTTCACTGTGACTCAGTTCCTCCTTCCTCAAGGTGAAGATGATCGTGCTATGATATACGTCACGGGGGGTGCTGTGAAAATTGAAAGAATTGATGTACGTCTGTAAACCCCAGGTAAACAGTGCTTCCTAAAGTCTAAGTACAGAATCAGTACATAGATTTTTCACTTGCGACTTTTTATTTATGATTATTTTTTGGTTGAAAGAGGGAATCATGGACCTATACTTGAGAAGCTACATGCCAGTCATGGAAAGAGCCGGAGCTGACCTCACCTCCCAGGGCCTGAACCGACATTCAAGCCTGTCACACTGTGTGTGTGTGCGCACACGTGTGAGTGTGTGCACACGTGCAATGATAAAGGCAGAAACTAAACCAAAATCTATATATGTGGGGGCGTGGAATTATTATCTACTTTTCTTGACCAAAATTTTCCTTTGTATCATCAGATTAGATTCATAGCATTTAGAAGAATACAATGCCATCTCTCCCCCATTCTGTCTTAAAAACAGCCTCAGTCTGGCAAGATGAGATTCTTAATGATTTCTCCATACCCCAAATAGGATTCTTTTCATCCCTAACATGAGGAAAGAACGTGAAATTTGGGGTAAAATGAGTAGGACCCCCTCTAAGAACCAGGGAAGCCTCACCAAGAGAATGATGCCAAAGATAACAAATCACTGTCCCCTCCCTGAGCAGGTGGGCAGCCCAAAAGACCGCACCAGGAAGAGCAGAGAACTTCAGTGAGGTGTCACAGGACATCAAGTGACAGAAACGTACCCTGTATGCTTAGCAACCATTTTAAAAGTGACCCCATCTCTTAAGGACTCCAATAATTGTAAAAGTGAACCTCCTTGGTGTTGTTGCCGTCTGAAGCATACACAAAAATGGGAAGACTGCATCTCATAAACACTAGTGGTAAAGCAGGAGGAAGGAGTGGCAGGTAGAAGGCTTGATCTACCGGATTTCAATTCCTCGTACATCCACGGAGACCAAGGAGCACACAGGTTGTGAGGTTAACTTTAATCCTACAGTTAAGCGAAAGGCCTCCATGAATTGTTTGATAGAGCTTTACAGATGGGTGCCCAGTGTGCCACGGGGTTTAGACAGCCAAAATCTAAATATATCCCCTGGCCAAAGGCTCATCATTGTAGCTTCTAGAACATACACTTAAACAATTATGAGAGCTCAGTAGCTTTGGAGCTATCATGGAGAGGGTGAAGAAAAAAAAACAGCATGAGATATAAGAGAAGATACTATACTACTAATAATGAAAATAATTAATTAGGATAGCATTCATTAAGAGCTTGTAAATCACAGGGGGATGCATTTTACCTGTGTTATCACTCAGTGCTCACACCAGCCAATGAGGTAGGTACCATCCTTACATCTCTCTCTCTCCCCTAGGAAACTGAAGGGCAGACAGGTTAAGCACCTTGCCCTCATTGTTCACTCAGAAGGGAGAGGGGGCCTAGTTCAGTCAGACCCAGGCAACCTGAGACTAAAAACCCAGCTTTCAACAAATAACATTCCCATTTCCTTGGCATGTCATGCCTTCAAAGGCCTTCAAACACACTGCCTTATCCAAGCTCATATGATACCTGCCCGCTTGCCTATACAGCAGATTGAATCGCTGTCTCCATTTCAAAGGTGAGGAAACTAAGGTTTAGAGAGAAAAGTGACTTGTTTGATGAAATGTAATTAATAAGATGGCCAGACTCAATTTCGACCACAAACTGTCCTCCTAGAAATTACTCCTTCAATCTGCCTATGACTCACCTTTGCCTCCCTGAATTTTCTCATCTGTCAAACGAACAAATGTAAAACCCTAACATTTGACGCTTCCATAAATGAAAATCAACTCAAGTGACCTATTCAAGACCCATCTGCAGCTGCTCACTGCCCACAAGAAATCCAGCCTGCTCAGCACAGAACACTGGCCCCTTTCCACCCGAGGCTCATCTTTTAAGTCCTCACCCTATGCCCCAGCATGCTGGTTTATAAGTCCCTTCAACCTAGAATGTTCCCTACCACCACTGTGTGCCCAGCAGAACCTGCCAAGAGTTCCCCACCCATCTTCTACAGAAAATGTTTCTTATCCCTTCCAGATAGACCCCTTCCTTGTCAGCAGTCCCCCCATCACAGTCTTTCACTTCACAGCATTTATTTTTTATTTACATGTCTTCCTTCCTCTGCCAAAATGTTGGCCTGGCTGCAGAGGCCATGTCTATCTTCAGCACCTAGCACAGCGCCAGGCACACAGAACTCGCTTCATAAATACGTGTTGAATGGGCAGGGGAAAAATAGTCCAAAGACGTGTTTAAAAGAGTTTTAATCTGAGCCCCAAGGTTGTATTTAACCCAAACACAATCCATTGGTTGATCTAAAAGCTTTGGCAATTGACTTCGCCGATTCCATCGCCACCCTACCATTATAACTGTAGTCAGTCAACAAAAAGTAAATGAGTGTCTAGAAAGGGCAATAAGTAGAATATAGTCCCCACCCGGTAAAACTTGTTCGTGTGCTAGGAATACAGGTATGCAGTGTAGCTCAGCACCTGTGAGGCTGCTAAAAGAGAGAAACTATATTCTGTACCAGAAACATGCTAAAAGAGAGAAACTATATTCTGTACCAGAAAAGAATGTGAGACATCAGAAAGGACTCATTTAAGCACTTTAAGAAGAAACCGTTTTGCACGCAAACGGTATAAGCAGAGGCCAGCGGCTCTGATACGTGAATTATGAATCATTCCACCTGGATTGTGAAGACAGAACTCTCTAGACAGCTTAGTGAAATTCTCAGGCACACCTGAAAATAATGAACCCACATTTATGTTAAAACATGGCATAGTGTAGGCTTTTCACTAATTCATACCGGCCTGCCTCTGAATTTGTGTTAAACATTTCCCGGGCGGCCAAGGAAGACATTTTGCATACCTTATAGAAGTGAATCCTTCCAGCAACCCCAGGAGGGTAGTTCTATTATCATCTCCACTTGGACAGAGAGGAGACTGAGGCAGAGACATGAAATAGTCAATAATACATTAGACATTGCACTCTTACAAGTGGTAGAACCAAATTCATTCTCCCTTCCTTCTACCACCTTATCCCCGAGTCATTGATAAGCCATTCTACCTTTCATGGGGCTTTATCTATCAATAAAAGAAATCCAGCATCAAAATCAATTATCAATTATGAATGGGGCTGCAAGAAACATTCTGGTACATATATCTTTGTTATAATGTGATTTTTGGTCTTCTGGATATATACCAGAGGAATATATCCTAGTAGGATCAAATGGCAGAAGCCCAAGTGCCCATTGACCCATGAATGGATCAATAAATTGTGGTATAAGTACACCATGGAATATTATGCAGCCTTAAAGAAAGATGGAGACTATACCTCTTACGTGTTTACATGGATGGAGCTGGAACATATTCTTCTTAGCCAAGTAGCTCAAGAATGGGAGAAAAACTATCCAATGTACTCAGCCCTACTATGAAACTGAAAGCTATAACCAAATTATAGCCCAACAAGAAGGGGAAAGAGCAGAGGGAGAGAAGGGAGGGGGGAGGATGGGTGGAGGGAGAGTAATTGGTGGGACCACACCTACGGTGCAGCTTACAAGGGTACATGTGAAATTTACTCGGTGTAGAATATAAATGTCTTAACACAATAACCAAGAAAATGCTGTGAAGGCTATGTTGACCAGTTTGATGAAGCATTTCAGACTGTCTGTAAAACCAACACATTGTACCCCATGATTGCATTAATGTACACAGCTATGATTTAATTTAAAAAAAATAAAATTTTTTAAAAAGTCAATTATCAAACCTCTTTCTCTTTTGTGTGGAAAGCGGTAACTGCTGTAAGATTCATTTTGAAGACCGCCTACAGTCCGTGTGACTTTACTGGGACAATGATCACCCTTTCTCTTCTGAGTATAGATGAGCAGCGCAGAACTCTCCAGAAATACAGCAGCTGCTACCAACACCGTCCCCGCCACATTGTTTAGTCAGCGATTGGACGTCAATGACTTTCTTCCCCTGATACCTGCTCAGGTTACCAAGAGAAACCCGAGAGCCTGCTAATGCAAAACATATCTAATGCAAAATGTTTCCCTCCGCCCTCCACTCTCCCAAAACTGACCTTCACACTGGGGTCCTGAGGATGAACTTTCCTGTGATTTAGGGCTCCCTTCAAAACCTGGTGCCGGGGGTTTCCCAGTTATTCGTGTACTAACATTTGCAGTTTAGAATTTTTTTTTTTTTTCAGACAAACAACATCCTTTCAAAGGGTTCCTCCGGTACCTTCTTCACTTGACCTACCTAATTTAGAGCAGTCCCTCGTGTTGTCGGAGTGGCGACAGCATTCTGCGATAGCTAATACCCACGCATACATTACTGCTGACATTTAAAAACATTCCTAACAGTTTGTGTGAGTACATGGTAAACAGATGCTATGGGATTTTTTACCCATTATCAGTCATCTCTGAAGACTGCAGTCAAGTGACAGGTTTTTTGAGACTTTTTGGTCTAACAGTGAGAGATTTATTTTTAATAGAATATTGATATTATGGTACAAAATGGTATTTGGTGTTTCTTTTCCCCCCAAAGCAAGGCAGTGCAGCTTGGTGGGTTATTTTGAAGCCTTAGCACCCTCTATTCTGTCTGTTACTCTAGTGTCCCCCCCAGTGGGGTGGGGTGGGGGATTTACCGACTTTTATGAACTGTCTGATTAAAGTACCTCCATCTGAATGCAGATGAAAAGTTCCAGCACCTGAGAACTCAAAACCAATGAATATTTATACCGAAAACCAGCAGATGAATACACTCTAAATCTTCCAATGCAAGTCTAGTCATGGGTTTTATCTTATTTTAGGACTTACTTTTTATTAAAATGAACTCTTGCATATTTACACTACAGAAATAAACGTTATTTGCAAGCACAATACAGTGGAGACCTTACCAAGGCACGGCCTCCGGGGAAACCCACTCTCCTCCTCAAGAGGGTTTTACTTCTTTATCGGCTCTTTGTCAACAGAGGTTTCATTGTATGCAACTGGCATAATTTGGGACCCAGAAAATATATTCACTGGAGGAGATTATTCACTTAGTGGGCAAGCTAAGTCGATGTCCCTCCCTAGAAGGGGATTTTCATTGATTTAACAATTTTCCCCCTTTGATTGGAAACTGCCTTCCAGACAGCTTTTCTAGAGAGATTTGTATAGACAAGCACGTGGAAACATCATTTCAACAAGTTTATTTGCCCTCTCTGGCAAGTTGCTTAACCTGGTTTGGTTTTACAGTTCGGGTATAAAACAGCTGATAGTTGCGAGGTGCCCCTTCTATCAGAACAAGGAGCAAATGTGACGTGTACCCTTACGTCATAATCTGCCCCTTCCAAAGACCATCAGCGTGAACAAACACTGACCCTCAGAACAATGAGCTCTAAGAAGTGGGCAGGGTTGCACAGTCAGGCCAAAGTTTGAGGATGCCCAGAACAAAGGCTCCCAACGTATCTCATTCAGTAACACAGAGGAAAGTAAATATTGTCACCAACCGGCACCACCGGAGAAGCAAATGACTCTGCAAAACACATAAAAAGTGATATTATTTCAAAGATAGAGGAAAAGTGTTCTATCTCAGCCCATGCCTTCCTTAATCCCCTCGCAACCTTTCGTGGCTCATTAAATTGCAATAAACCCCATAGGAAAAGCCAAGCGGGGTTACCAGAATTAAGGGAAGCAGAATACAAATCTCACCTGAATCCACCACGCATCTGGGGACGTCCATGCCCTTAGACTGTACAAATCTGCCATCATGTTCCTCAACTTATTCCTTCTTTTTCATAAAGTAAGCTCGGAGATAAATGTTTACAAATCAACCCAGTCATCATTTCTTCATTTTAATGCTTAAACGCTTCATTTTGATTGCTGCCTTTTTGACATTTCACCAAGGAAATATGTTTGCGTGTTCGCAATGCCATTGAATCAGCAATTAGATCTCTATATTCCAGATGTCATGAGAGTTTTCAACGCATCTCCCAATGAAATTTATTTCTGAACTTTGGGGGAAAAAAAAAAAACCCAAATGCACTTTGTATAAATTAAGCACATTATCCTTATTTTTCTAATTGCCACATTTAAGACCATGAGGGCTTCTGAATTTATTAATTCAAAGATTTCACCTCATTCTACATAATATTTTTTTTCTTGCAATGAATACAATTTTGGATTATTTATGGGAACAACTTGTGCATTTTGATTTGCTAATTCTTTTTCTGGTGGAACAGGAGACACGAGATAAATCTGTGCTATTAGCAGCGTGCCGCATTCTCCAGCCTTATGAATCTCTCTCGCACCTTGGCACCTGGCTAGCACAGGAAAATGACTGTCAAAAGTGGACAAAGAAAAGCATGCTTCTGTTCTCGTCTGTGCTTCATTAAGACTTCCTTAACTCCCTTTCTGCAGACCTTGAATCGCTACGATTTTCCTCTAGCTCAGATGTACTGTTTTGGTGGCCCCTTGGCTGTTGTGTGCCACTTCACAGCCAGTCAGTGCCAACCTTTTCCTCTTTTACCCCTCGGCAAACCGAATATACAGCTTCCCAGTTCTTTGCAGCAGACTCTAATTGACTCTTTAGAACATACAATAAACCAAAATGGCTATACTACGATGTGCAATTTGGCACCACCGTAGCATCTGAATGGGAGTACAGAGGTATCTCTGCGAGGAGTCATCCTGGGTGACTTTAGGCATCGTTGTAAGGGGGAGAATTTTCTGCAAGATTCTGTGTCCCTGAACTGGAAATGCACATCATATCATCTTCATTAATGTAGGAGCATCGCTAGGTAGACAGAGAAATCCTCCCGGTGGTCCCCCTTGTAGGGCACGTTCAGCACCACAGAAGACCCCGGCAGACAGCAGAGGCTCTGCTCCCTCCAGTCCTCCTGGGTCAACTCTTTAGCACTTTGTCCTCTAATATGAAAATGACACAACCTGGTGCAACTTTCGATGGAAGGATTTAGCTCGTTCCAGTTCCGAAGGATCGCACGAGAAGCCTTTTGCTCCCTCCTCCCCTCCCGTCGTGAAATGTTTGCAGGAGCTGCCTCCCAGCCCAGCCCACTTCCTGAAAACTGCTCCTGAGGAAAAACTCATCTGCTAGTAATAGAACTGAAAAATGCCTCATTCCGGCTAGAAGTGGTACGAGAGCTGCCTCTGCTCCGGCAAATTTATTTTGCCTTTCAAGGGTTTAATTGCACACAACATGGTGCAGTTTTGATTAATCCTTCAGAATTTAATATATACTCTGGGGGGGTCAATATGTTGCTTCTTCATGCATCGCTATCATGGGAGTAACTGGAATGCATTTCAACACCGCAGGAGGTACACTTCTCAAACTTACCTGGCCCTGGCAAGGGTAGAAAGCGCTCATTAACTACTCAGTCCAGGAGGGGAGCCAGCTGAGGGGGTCTGCTTCCGCCCTGACACTATTTCTGGTTTGCTTGGCAGGCACGTTTCCCTTGGGGAGGTCCCAGGTGAGGCACGCACTGGAATCTTCCAGGCTTATGCCCTGATCATTTTAATGAGAAAGCCTGGTTGAAATGTTTGCACCTCGTATCCAGCCAGCATCTGGAGGTGCCATGTAGGCACTTAATTGAACTGTATGGAGATTATGAAGGGTATAGTCAACTGGGTCAGTGAGTGCTTATCCTGTGAACTTAGGCTATAAAGAGGTCGTTCAAAGGTAATAAGTCCACTTGCCATTTGCCCAAAGAATAATCTTTTAAATTCTAGAGCCTACATTCCATAGTTAGATTTCTGATGGAGCTCAGGAAGACGAAGCACGATGGGGCGTTACTAAACATGCAAACGGGGATAATAAGATCTCAAGGTTGGGGTGTAAGACAGGCAGCCTCTGAGTTATCTGGCCCTCTCCAGAAAGACCGAAACAGAGGTGAGGAACCACAAGAACACTGCTATGGAAACGCTCCACTTAAAAAGCCATTGTCCCCGTATCCCCAGGAGGGAGGTCTGCTCTAGCAGAAGCAGAGATACAAAACAGAGCATGAAATAGACAGAGGAAAAGAGGGACTCCCATCTTGTCCCCACCGCAATCTGTGTAATGTCACAGAGACTTTGTCAGACTATTTTCTCTCCTGAAAATTATAGTCTTAGACTCATCTCAAAAGAGCCACGGTATGTAGGCTGAATTGTGTTTTCTAAAATCTGTATGTTGAAGTGCTGACCCCCAGCACCTTGAAATGGGGGTAGCACCTTGTAAGACTAAATTAAGGTAAATGAGGATACATGGGTGGGCCCTATCATACTAGGATGTGTCCTTAAGAAGAAGCAAGGAGAACACAGGCAGACACAAAGGGAAGGCCATGTGGGGAGTCAGGGAAACAATGGCCATCTACACGGCCAAAGAGAGCGGTCTCAGAAGAAAATAGACCTTGCCAACACTTTGATCTTACATTGCTAGCCTCCAGCACTGTGACTAAATAGATGACTGTGGTTTAAGCCACTCCGTCTGTAGTATCATGTTATGGAAAGCCGGAACAAGCTAAGATAGTCATTAGGAAACTCTGGTGCAGTCAAATACAAGAGGAACTCAGCATAGCACAGGCCTCAAGGAAAGTTAGTGCCAGGTCCACGGTCCCCAGCCCCATTTTACAGATATAGAAATAGAAAGGGAGCAGAGAAAAGTTGCGTAAAGGTGACACAGTAAATGAGGAAGAAGGACGTCCCCTTCCAGAAGTCAGGGACCCTTGTTCTGCCTACCCGTTCATATTGCCTCTTGCAAGGAGGGGTAGCCTTGTGGGTATAGGGAACTACCTCAGGCAGAAAGCTGCATGACCCAGCTATCTGGATTCCTATCTCCCTGTGACTTCAACATTTCTAAGCTATAAACAAGGGTTCTGCTGCAGATCACCGTGTCCAAGCAAATGGCTTCTTCAAAATCCTTTCCTTGTGTTGCTACCTAAATAATCAAGAAATGTCTAATCCAGGTTTCTTCCTCATACACAGGCAAAACCACCAGATAATTCTAGGATGAAAATGAGCCCAATTACTAATCATCATGCCCCAAAGGGCCATATAACATAATTGTAAAACTTTTCCAGTCATATTTATGAACCATCAGGCAAGCATCGGAGAAGCTCTGTGCCAAAGGGACAACCAAGGCACCAGAAAACCAGGGCCAGCCCAGAACCCAAAGTTCTGAGTATATAACTGCCCACACCCCTGCTCTGTGTGCTCACCAGATTAATCCTGCTACACGATGTCTGAAAGTTAGAACAACAAACACACTGCCAAGTTCACAGTTGAACTGCAGTCAGACAGGGCTACCGAGTCATGCGTGCCCCCTAAAGGTCAGGGAACTCACCCACGGCTCAAGGACGTGCATGTCCACCCACCACCTGTTCTAATTCCATTTCTCTCGTTAAGTCAGGCCTTGCTCAACCTTTAATTCTTGGCAGTTTTAAGAACCAGAACCAAAGGGACAATTGGACGCAGTCCAACTGCAGTGAAATTACAAGCTGCCTTAGATACACCGGGGTATACAGAACAGCCGCTTGTTTACTCAACATATAAGTTAAGGTCAACAAGGGAGGGTACACTTCCTGTTCACAAATCCTGCAGGGCTGTTTGTTTTGGGGCCTCTGGTTGTTCCTGGTGAAATCGCAGAGTCTGTGCCTGGGAGTAACCAGCCTGGTCATGTGAAATGCACTCTCTTTTGCAAATCACTGAAGTCTTAACAGGCTTAACAGGATTCAGTTCCTGCTTGTTCTTCTTAAGAAGCAAAAGAGAAGTGTCTCTTCTAACAATGGAAACACGCCTTTGGCCCTTCAAATAGGCAGCTCTCCCCTGGCCTAGGAAGTCGACCCGCGTGGAAACGTCAGGAGACATCTGTGGGAATGCAAAGATCCTACTGTGTGCACGTGAATACATTTCACCCTTTCTGAAAATGCACAGTGACTGTCTATCAAGCAAAAGTATTGATTTTTGAGACTAGCTCCTTTAACCTACAAGACGCTCCACGGCCTTTGTCCAAGCACTTCCTTTAACTTCTCGTGTTTGGGGTCGTATATTGCAATCTACAGAGGGAACCTAGCAGTGTCTCCTCTGCGGAGGTCTCTACACTGCAGTTTTTCTTCCTTTGAATCAATGGTGGCTGCAAAGTGTGTTAAGTTATTTCAACTGCAGCCAGCTACTAAGTTGTTTTTCTCCATCATCAGAAACTTTGAATGACACGTTGGCCAATGCATTTTTGCTGAACGGTCAATTTTGAAAATGAAGAAGAAAATCAGTCGACGTTAATAACTCTAAACATGCAGATTATTTCAGTAAACAATGATTGTTTTTATACAGAGTGTATGTGGAGAGAAAGATAGACTTTGCCTACTAATTGATGCAATGTCATCCAAATGATCTCATTTGAAGAAAAATCCACAAAATTCCAAAATAAATATCATTGTTGCCTTATTATTTCCCATTCTCAGGGCTCTGAGGATACCTGAGGGTTCTTCACTGTGCACACTGGCCACCCATTCTGTGCCCCTGGTGAGAGCACACCTACTTCCTTCACACGTAATAACGCGCATTTGAGCTCAAGCACAGACAGACTGCACACTCGACGACTCATAAGGGAAGTGCTCATTGGTGAGCTTAAATGCTGGAACTGAGTGCACCAAAAAGGAGATCTGTCAAACTCTG
>NW_003852464.1:5969319-5989052 GCF_000181295.1 Otolemur garnettii
ATCTTCAAATGCAAAGGACACAGGCAGAGATAAAACTGAGGACAGGTAGAGATAAACTCGAGTTATATGCAGGAAGGCATCCATCTTGGGTCACCTATCTGATCATGGACCCCGTAATCACCTTGCCTTAAGACAGGAACAAGGAATTTCTCTTGTTCACAAGAATGCCAAGGATCTGTGATTTCGTGACCTGGTCATTGGACACTGCTATCTGAAAACTTTCTGAAAATAGCACACTCCTCAAACCTACGTGTCACCACAAGAGGACTATGATAATACATTCTGCCCCCAACTTAGACACCATTTATGGCTCTAGAAATTTCTAAAATGAATGCTAGGACCTGGTTGTAAGAGAAGCTGAATTACATGCCAATGGCTTAAAAATAGGATTCTGCTAACAAAAAAAAAAAAAAAGAGAGAGACAAAGAAAGAGATTCACCTTTCTTTGTCTCAGATACCTGAGAAAAGCTTGACTTAGGAGGATTCTTTCAAAGCCCCAGTTCCTGATGTCAACAGACATCTGGCCTTTCAGACTAGTAAGAGTGTATCCTCCACCCCACCTGGCCTCTCTCCAAAAGAAAACCAAAATAGACTGAGTTCCACCCAAAAGTGATGAAAAGGGAATGCAGACGTGTCTTTTTTCCTTCTCTAACCCACAGTGAATAAATCTCCAGGTAACAAAAGGACTAAAAGAAGTTAGAGAAGTCTCCAAAGGCTTCAGATAGCCATTAGGGCCGAGCAGATGCTTCTCCAAGGATCCTAGAGCAGTGAGTGAGAGAGAGAAATGGAAATGAAATGCAGAAAAAATCTCCCACTCCAGAACACAACTCTGACAAAATGGCTTCCATGATTCACAAGATGGTGGGTGCATTGAAGTAGCACAGAGAGCAAGGCCCCGGCCTAGTGGCCTCACAGTCCACTCATCCAGTCTCCTGACTGTCCAAAGCTTGCCCACACCATAGGGAATTCATTGCTGGAAGCATCTAAATGCAGGTGGGGTGTGTGAAATCACTTCGACTTCTTCAGTATTGACCCTATGGTCAAGAATCACTGGTCTGATCAAGTTTAACACCAGAACCAGAGTTTACTAACCAGCTCTGCCAAGTTATTCACTTCTCAGACCAACGAGCAGGGACTACAGGCAAAGTAGCTGGAGACAGAGAACACGCCATTCAAGAACTCAGTTTATGAAGTAAAAGCAGAAGGCCCTAGGGAAAACAGTGCATGTTGTCCCCCTTCCAATGCCAGAACTACCTCACTACCAACTATCACCTCAAAATGGCCATCACTGAGGCATCAGAAATTCAACTGAGAGAAGGGCTGGTGAAGGAAAGTTGCTGGTTTTTACAGTGTATCTTACTTGCTTGAAGGCAAAATCTGTTGCGGCATTTGGACTCCTGAGAGAACGGGCTGCATCTCTCCCTTCAGAATCTAAAGATGTGACCATCTGAAGCAAAGAAAGAAACACTCGGTTTCCTTTGCTGAAAATGAAAAGCACTGGAGGTCGATAGGTTTGAAAAACAGCTACCAGGAAATGGAACCAAGCTTCTAATCAGGGCACAACGTCTGCTACCAAACAGTGGCCAAAACCCTGACGTTGTACTAAAAATGATCACCCATGAAACCAATTTATGGACCTCTTCTGAGGCAAAGAGCTATTTAGCTATCATAACATTGTTCTGTTATAAGACAATCAGCATGCATTATTACGGACACTCAACAAATTCAATCACTGGGGCCCATGCAGCCCAACCACCTCACATGAGAGCGTTGAGAGGTAATTCCTTCTGCAAACATTTACTGAGAACATCCTCAATAAAGTGCTGTAGGTCCTGGGACAGCGGCAAAGAAGAAAACAAGTCAAAGTTCTGGGCTCTTGTGGCATTTACATTTTAGGACAGGTGGAATGGAGCACTAATAAATAAGTATAATATATATTGTACCAGAGGATGGTAAGTACTATGGAGAACCCAGCAGGGAAGGGAGAAAGAAGAGTTCTGGGGTCGGCATTTAAAAATGGGGAGGAAGTGGTCAGCGAGGGCCTCACAGAGAAAGTGATAGTTGAACAAGAGCTAACAGATCTAAGAGCATTGGTTGTACAGATCGCCAAAGGAGAAGCTTTCCAGAGAGTAGGAGAAGGATGTGCAAAGGGCCTGTGGCTACCCAGGATGCTCAAAGAACCGTAAAGAGGCCACTGAGATCCTAATAAAGCATTAGTGTCTTTAGTAATTAAAATAAACAAGGGGCAGAATACATGATTGTTAAGGGAGGAAAAGGGCAAGTAAGGAAACTCTCAGCATGTGAATTAAAAGCTGCATATATGTATCTTTTAAAAATAGAACTTACACCAAAAATCATAAAAATATGAACAGTGATCGTTGGGAGGGGAGAATTATAAAGATTGGGAGTGACGTGTAGTCCCTTCATTTTCATTCCTTTAATTGCTCACTCAGCAAGCATTCATGGAGGGTCTGCTGTGCACCGGGTAGCGGGGACATAATGGTGGACAGACAGACAGAGACCTTTTCCTTCTAGATTGGGATTCCAATCACGGAGGGCAACATCAATATCAGGAAATAGGCCAACACTACTGCAAGCTGTGACACGTACTGTGAAGAATCAAAGAGTCGCTGAAATAGAGAAGAACGGGTTTGGGAGAATGTGGCACAGGCAGGGCTACGAGGTAACTTAGGTTGAACCCAAAAGGATCAAAAAGGGCAGAGCTAAATGGGGAATAGTAAGAGGAGCTTCTAGACTGGGCCAGCATGCAATGAGATGATTATGGACAGTTGTTGTGATTCTGAAAACAGCCTAAAGATTAGATAGATACATAGATAGATATACATACATACATACATAACATACATACATAGATAGATCTGTAGTCTTGGTTATGTGACTGTACCAAGCATTTTGATCCCACGTTCATTCAATCAGCATTCATTGAACATATATGATAGGTAGGAAACTGGGCTGGGAATAAGGTTATAAATAACACAGACATGGTCCCTGTTCTCAGGAAGGCTTAAGTCAAATCAAAGAAAAAAACCAGGATCTCGGAACTGCCACTTGGCATTACAACAAATTGGGGACAAGCCAGTGACGAATTTCAGGAACCTGGCAGTCTTACTCCAAGTGTGCTGCAAGCTTGAAGCAAAAATAGCAGCTAAGCTAGTTTTCTTTAGCACACTTCTGACCAAAGGAGCGTAGTGCTTGTCACTTGCTCACTCATTCATTCAAGCAGCCCCTCCTGGCCTCTGTAGTCCCACAGAGCTGAGAGGTAAAGGAAGGGAGAGGGAGGGAAGTTTCCCTCGAAGGAGCTCACAGCCCATTTGATAAGATACACAGGTAAACAATTGCAAGATCCAGAGTGCCCCAACAAACTGTCTGCACTGTTCAGTCCTTTGATGATTAACATACATTTTAGCAAATAAAGAAGACAGATGTTAACAGTTTTGATTACCTTAACGTCATAAATGTTCAAAACGCCGTCAACCAGGGCCAACACACATGCTTTACAATCTTATTTCAGAAAGGTGTTTATCTTTATTAAGACAACCGGCGACCTGTGGAAAACACTGATGGAGATGAACATAGATATCTGAAGTTAAAAACTAGTGCAAGGTCCACTTGAAAGCTTTAAGGACAACTTTCCAGGAGAAGTGATACCGGAGACAAGTTTTCAAAGAAAGTAGGAGTGAGCTGGTACCTGGATTTGCAAGCTACAACCCACAGCTGGGATCATTGTCCCTATCCTTTCTGAGTTTATGTGCAGACTCTGGGAGGGACGCTGATGCCTGGTCCTTGCTTTAGAGGGCTACATGGACGGGAAAGCCAAGCTTAGGTGGGATGGTGAGGTCAGTGAGGGACTTACTGAGGCAGGGCCCTTGCCTTCCACACCTTTTCCCTTGTACCCCACAAGCCTTGTCCACTGTCCCTCCCCCCCTTCCCATTCTCCCTGTCCTCCTTTGAGACTTCATTGCCACTCACCCAGGCACTAGAAGGAAGAGCAGTGAGCACCCCTTCAAAATAGATAGGAGTTCAGATGGCAGCCCGCCTCCATTGCTGCTATTTGGCAAAATCACCAAAGTGGTATTTTGTGTCTAAGCCAGGGCCATGCTGTTTCCACTTAGAAACGCTTTAGAGGCAATAAACACTTGGGTTACTTTTTTTTCTTTTTACTTTTAACAAAACTAATAATTTTTTGAATCTGGATTCTAAAAATAATATTTCGCTTGACTTTCTGTGCTTTTCCACAATTTCAGGCACGTCAGTTTTATGTAAAAGCTAGTGTTTGCTAAATGCGTGCGTGTGGGGGCGTGTGTGCGTGCCAGACACAAGCCTAAGAACTTTGTATGAATTTACATATTTAATCCTCACAGCACCCGCTCTACTATCAGCTCCACTTTACGGAGGAATAAAGAGATAGAATATCTTGCCTAAAGTCACTCAGCTAATACCAGCAGCCACTACCCTCCAGTCTGGCTGCAAACCATTCCCGTACTTGTTATCCTTATAAGGTGGTGCCCCATGCTACCCTCTGCAGTTAGTAATACCATCCACCTGACCATCTCTGGAACAGATAATGGCACATAATTCAAAGGGTCTCAGTAGTTTTCCAAGGTCATACCCTCAGACCCTTAACTTGCTTTCCTGAATCTATTATTGGTATTTTTTTATTTGTTTGTTTTTTTCTGTAAAACCCTGGTGCTCTGAAAGGTCTTATGACCAGAAGGGCCAACACCACCTTGGAAAATCTGAGGATGGTCCTCACCAGCTTTGGCAATCCTATTTGTAAGAGAGTAGATTTTTTAAAACCACCTCATTCCTCTAGGTTGGACAGAAAAACAAAATAATACCACATTCTACTTGGGTTTATAAACACTCAGTAAGAGACAGCCAGAGACAGCAGGATAATTCCACACGCATAACGAACAAATTGCAAACGTAATAGTGTGGGCCTTGTTTATACTTCTGCCATCAACTTTAATGATGACCCTATTTATGCTAAACTTCACTACATTATTGAAGTCATTAGTGCCTGTAAGTGAGTGATAATGTGCTTGAAACTTACACAAGTACGTGGGGCTCTCTGAGTCCTACATTTCACTGTTGGGAGATGCCGGCCTGGTGAGTATTTTTCATACATACGCCTGGAGCAACTCTTAGTTATTACGCCCCAGCACGTGGACTGGACGCCAAGCAAATTAGGGAACGCAAGTTAAATAGAGGTAAGCCAGTTCGTCTTACCTCAAAATCTCTAACGAGGCAGAAGATACTAATGTGTCTTCCGACTCTCCAAGATGGGCATCCAACATGAGATTTTCTCAAAGTGTTGACTGAGGAAACTTTTCAAAAGGTGACTCATAGTCCCCTCACTGACTCCGTAGTATCAGTCCATTAACACTCTAGTCTAACGGAGCTAAAATCAGGGAACTGTAGCAAAAGTCAGTATTTCATGCAAAGCCAAAGAATAGACACGCATGAGCTCATTCCTTAGCTTTAGCCACATGTATTCCTGAGCCTAGTAGTGTTGAAATGCATGTTCCTGCAAATGTGAAGTCCTAATTAGAAGGACTCAGTAAAGTTAGAATCAAAGTTTCACCAAAGAACTTCAAAACGGCGGATGAGTGCCTCCTCTGTGTCAATGTGAGCCCAAAGTTTTGGGCAACCTCAAGAATCCCTCCACATGGGACCAGGGGCACCTGCTCCACTGACTGGGGAAGCACGTCATTAGATCCTAATAGGAGGCATATAATAAAGATCCCCACCTGCCTCAGCATTTTTCCCAAGGATGAACTGTCATTAGCAGACAAGCTGCATGCAGCGTAAATGAGGCCTGAAAGGTAAAATCAATATGATGGCCAACTCCGGACCTCAACCGCAGCTCAGAAGGGAGCCTGTTGGAATGGGGCACTGGGCTCTTCTCGTGTGACAGCATCAGCACTTTCTGCTAGTGCACCTTCATCAGCAAGGCCTTCCCTGGCCACCCTCCGACAAATTACTCCAGTGGCTTTCCCTCTGTGAGGTCAGGAATGTATCTATCACATTCATCACCATAACCCCCGTGCCTGGAACGTGCCTGCCCCAGAGTAAGCACCTTTACAGATTTGTTGAACGTTGAAGGGAGGTCTGCTTTGGGGAACCTTTACTTCAGATGGACAGTTATCTTGCTGTGGGGGTGAGTTGCTGTCTTGGGCTTAAATGCCACAATCGTTACTCCTTCTCATACTCATATTGGCCCCCCATGGAATCCAGGGCAAGAGAAGTAGAGGAATTAAGAGAGCCAGGGTAAAGGGGGCAGAACGCTAGGGAACTAGAGACAAATTGTCACATATATATCCTTGGGCTCATACGCTAATCAGAAGGCTAGGATCTTCAAGAAGAGCTCAACGGTAATATGCACCATGAGAAAGGTGTTGTCTTCCAGCTTCCTGAATCTGAAGGGACAATGCTGGCCATTTGCATCAACCGGATGGCCACAAAGTGCCTGTCAAAGCCTTGAGAAGACCCCTCCTGCACCTCTAGGCATATCTCATTGTCTGTCCTGCCTGACCTTGGCCCTCCACTCCATCACGCAGAACAGTTCCACCTGCCCCCCACCTGGCCAGGGTCCATGTCTGTCCTGCCTGCCCTCGGCCCTCCACTCCATCACGCAGAACAGCTCCACCTGCCCCCTACCTGGCCAGGGTCCAGTCAGCTCCAATTCCCCCAAGAGATATCTGAGAGCCACCAAGACCAACATTGGTAGGTCATAGGCGATAGAACTACGAGGTTTTATCAATTCCAGGCGTCCACCCAGACTGGCCTGTGAATGAGCATAAGGACCCACACAAAGCACAGAGGAAACGGAGAAAGCAGAAATGAGAGACTGGGCAGCTTCTGCAGTTGGGGGGCATTTGAAAGCCCAGGCCCTGTGGCCCCGGGGACTCTCCACTCCTATCAAGGTCTAATCCCTACTCCCCTGAAGCCTGATAAGCTTCCATTTCCCGTGTCCTGTGTCACTTTACCCACACAAACATCTTTCCATGAACTAGCCTGGGTGGGTTTTCTGATCTCCCCAGCAGAATCCTCTTGGCTAGAACAGCTACTTTGGGTCTGAGACGCACTGGTGTTCATATGCTTGAAATCTCATCCCTATGTCTGTGCTCTAAGCACTACTCACATAACTGTTTTCCACCTTCCCTTCACGGTCCTGCTCTAAGCCTACCCATTCTGTAAAGCATTCTTTGAGCCCCAGGAGAATCATAGCTCCCCTTCTGAAGTCAGTCGTGGTCTCTCAACTCCATGCGGTACCTACTGAATTTTTTCCCCACCCTTCTCTAGTCATTGAGCATCTCCCATGCACTCGGCCAGGTTCCAGGTATTCTAAGCTGAAAGAGACACAGTCTCCGACCTTGTGGAGCTCCTAGCAGGATGAAAAGAAGCTAGCACATCAGCGTGAGTGCAGAACAAAGTGTTAAGAGCTAAACAGAACGACAAATAGCAGAGAGCCCACAGATCTCCTGGGTATGACAAGGGTCGGAGCTGGTGCTTCTGTGCCAGGGATGGGTTCTGAGTTCAAACAGGCTAAGTCAGGGGAATGATGATTTGCCCACTGGATATATCAAAGATAAAGGTGTCTATATAACACAGAAAAAAAAAATGTACTTAGCAAGGCTTCTATCATCAAGACATGGACATGATCCATGTTTGTCAAGGCAGATGAAAAATATCTCTTCTTCCTAAGTAAGGACATTCACAAACAATAGCTGAGACGACCCATTACTGACACAAGACTAAACGCCTCTCTAAAGGCAATGCAAACACATGTCCTTGATGTAGCTGTCAAAACTCTCACACGCTCACTAGCATTAAAGGCTGCATTCAAATTAGGCTGTGTCCAAATATTAATCTCTGGGTGGTCGTCCCTTTCACCACGTCCATTAAAATTACTACTGTACTTATCTTTAAATGGGGGGAATATACCTGCTTAGGTGAATGACACAAAATTAACAAAAATACAAAGGGAATGCTTCTGACTGCACGGGAATAAAGAAGAAAATACCTCTGATGTAGCGTTTTTGGTATGAGTACAGTTATAATTAGTCCCATCTATCTGTTGTGGTAAATCGGGAATAACGGAGAGATGCCACCTGGATATATTTCCATAATTCATTCTTCCCTCCTAAAGCCAACATTTCTAAAAGTCAAAACCAAGGTAAGCCGTGTTAATGAGTTGGTACATTCAAACATTTTTTAAAGATTTGAATATCTAGTCTCTTTTATGGCAATCTCTTAATAAAAAGAAATAAGTTGGCAGTGAAAAGACAGAATCTGTATCTACAGAATTAGGCTGAGGTTAAAGCAAAAAGGCCTGTTGGATTACTGTTTTATTACTAATTTACTTTATTCATTTAAGGAATCAATTTGTGGCCATTAAAGGCTTGGGTTTCATACAGATTATAATTTACACACATTTCCTGATGTGAATGAGCCATACAGTTTGTGGGGGCTCAGTCAAGCTCTTATCTATTGGTCCACTAGATGCACATGTTCTTAAAATGTGTTTGCAAATACAGTGGAAACGCCACAATGTCTAACTGTCTAAAAAAGTAGGACAAAGCACTAGCAGTGTGGAAGCCGTGTTCAACAGCCACAGATAGTTGCAGAACCTCCTGCAATAAGTCAGTTATGAAATAACAGAAATTAAGAGGGACCTTCCTTGCCTTCACTGTTTTCATCCACATCTAAATCTAATTTTTTTTCTGATTTACAGCAAACCTCAAAGGAGAAGCTGAAATGTATTGATTCGGAATAGGATGAATGACTATCCTTCCAAAACCCTTCAGGAAGGTGGAGTGCCCCCAACTTTGGGGACAAAAGATTTTTTACAGATCATAGTAAATCAATAACTCATAGATGGCAGGACAGATACAGGCTCTCCTTCCCTAAGATGAAAAACAAATTGTGCATTGAGATCTTTAATCAATGAAAAGCTAACAAATCAGTAGTGCAAACAAGATGAGAGAATCTTATTTCATCCTCAGTCACGAACAGTAGAGATACACCAGGCTGTGTTTTGTGGTTAAAAATTGCTGCCCGGACGGTGTGCTTGTGGGCAGTTATGTAAGAAGGTCAGTGGAGACCAACTCACTGTGGGATTTGCAATGCAGAACGGACAAGTGGGTGAAACAGAAAAGGGCACTCTATACAAATGTCAATTAATGTATTATTCTTCTACAAACTTCCTTTAACAAGTATTTTGGTGGCTTTGAAGCCTCTGTTCTTCTCATGGGAGCAAGAATGAGACCTCTTGCTTCAGCTTTAGATTAAATGATGTTCAGAAAAAAATCCTATCAACAGAGACTAAACTCTTCACATTAAAGGTAGAGGCCCTGACCCACCCCAATTAGCCAAACTCCTTTGATATTTTACAACCATGAGGTCCTCAGTTAACTCTAAAAAGGACTGTCGCTAGATTGTTAAGGTCAATTCCAAAACCTCCACATCTGGTACTCATGAGACACAGTAACAGTAGCCAAATTCTGAACGCCTGGAGCATTACAACATACATAATGCTCCTTTTACAGATGATAACTCTGACACCCAGAAAGCTACATCACCACACCCAAGGTTGTACCCTGAAAGAGGCAATGCTGAGACCCCCATCCGAGTAGGTCTGATTCTAAACCTAACCACCTCCCAAAGACCCCACCTCCAAATCCCATCACATTAGAGATCAAGACTTTAACATGCAAATTTTTAGGGGACACATTCAGTCCTTGGCACCCAACCAACTAATAATCTATTGACTGCATGGGTTTTGTGCCAAGTATCTGGGCCTTGTTCTAAGGTCCTTATATCACTTAGATATATTGATTCATTTATCCACCATAACAATCTATCCACAATAATGGATTGGGAATATTACTATCCCTATCCTGCAACAAGAACACGAAGGCATGTAAACATTTCACATTGTATATCGAAGCAGTACCCTGAACCCCATAAATGCATCAATGTACAAAGTTAGGATTTAATAAAAAATAATTAATTATTTTTAAAAAAAAAATTTTTAAGTCAAAAAAAAGAACACAAAGGCACAGGAGGGCCAGTAACAAAGCCCAACCATCCATCCATCACGTTCTGGGTCTATGCCTCTGCAACAGCACCTAGCAAAGTGCCCCAGACATAGGCAGGAACAGATAAATAATTGCAGAGTGGTTGGAAAAATCCAACTCATTAGAACTCAGAGTTTGTGGTCTTCAGAAGCATCTAGCTCATTCATTTAAACAATAATGCACAGGAAGGGGAAATATATTGCGTGGTGTTAGCATGGTCTTTTGTTAAGTAAACCAAAAAAGAAGACTGCTGTAGCTCACATGAGGGAATTGTTGGAGACTTGGAGGTTTTTCTTTCTTTTTTATTAAGCCACTTCCCCCCAAAAGAAGCTTCTTAGTAACCACAAAGTTCTGGTAACTGTCTCGCTTTTCTCTCTGTACTGAACAGATTTCAAAAGAAGCAGCTTTAAGGGCAAGCTATACAGTTGGGATGAAAATCAGCCTTCCATTTATGCAAACATTTATGGGGCACCTGGAATGTGGGGAACATTGTGAGTGATCACAGGACAAGAATTAAATCAACAGAGAGAGAGAGAGAAAGGTAGTTTTCTATATAAGGGAAAGTGTACCCCCATGTGAAGAGCAGAAAGTCAGGACAGAACGTACAAGAGAACACAGAAAAGGCAGAGATTGGGTTGGGCCTTTGAACTTGAGCAGAGTCCACATTTCCAGTGTTCCAGCATGAAACTCGACAGAGCCTTTACAAAATATTTAAATAGTTTGCCATTTATTATTAGTCTTAGTATTAGTCATAGCTCTGAAGTACCTTTCAGTCACCGCAAAAGGTATTAGCTGATGTAATTAACTCTGCATCCAGCATTCCCAAAGTTAACTGTTGAGATTAAAATACTTTTACCTTAATTCTAGGTCTTAAACAGATAAATGTCTATTTACGTATCACAAAGAAGTTGGAATTTCTCAAATCTCACCTTGTTTGCCACTCGGCAACACTTCCATGTGCTAACACTTCTGTTCAAGACAGAAGACATTAATTAAATAATTAGCCTTGAGCTCAGACATGTAAACAAACACAATTGATGAATTTGTTAATTGTTCTTCCCTGCTGCGGACAGGAACTATTGTTAGCAACCGTAATAATAGCACGGATGTGATCTCAGAGAGATGGTTTGGAAATAGGAGGTAAAATGCAGAACTCGGATTCAGACAAGGTAACGGTGGGGGAACATGGGGTGTTTCTTGGAAAACACTGATGGTACAATTGCTCTGTTAATACACTTCCATGGAAGGGGATTAGGGATATTGGTAAACCAAAAATAACCCAATTGATGGATATTTGAATTTGCACCAAAGAGTGGCAGTTCAATTATTTTTGCTAGGCTCCCAAACTTAGAAATAAAATAATTGAGAAAAAATGACATGCTTTGAAAAATACATCAAGCATTAGCACCTCCCTGCCTTTCAGCAACAAGAAGATTTGTTCTGAATAAAAATGAAACTAGATGGTAGAGATTGGCGTTTGAATGCTCCTCCAGGATTTCTTTATAAATGACGTATAAACAGCAATTATTGGCAGACATGCGTAAGCTGGGCATGGAAAACATAACGCCAGGTGACAACAGGTTTCCAGTCGGAAATATAAGGAGACCTGGAAAGCAAACCAAAATATTTTTCTACTGTTTTTTAACAATGCCATCATCAGAGTCCTTACTCCACAAAAATTTTATAAAAGGCTATAAACATTTCCCCATGTTCTTCACTCACATGAAAACTAGATATTACTTTTCTGGGCTTTGTTTTTTATTGTTATTGTTGTTGCAGTTTGGCCGGGGCCAGGTTTGATCCCGTCAGCCTCGGTATACGGGGCCAGCACCCTACCCACTGAGCCACAGGCACCCCCCCTTTTCTGTACTTTGTTAATAGTGGTGAGTAGTGACTCTGCTGATGAACAGAAGCGGTATAATCTGATTTTATGGGACATGCTATAGGGTTTCTACCACTACGCATCAGAAACAAGACGAAGTTGGAACCAAACTGGGCCATTAGCCTCACAGAGGAAGACTGGGCTTGTCGAACAAAAACAGGGTCCTCCAAACCTCCACCAAGGAGAAAAACAAAAACAAAAAAGGAGGCGATGTGTGTGACAGGGAGAGAAGGGAGAAGAAAGCCCAGGACAAATTATCTCAGAACAGCAGGTAGAAGGTGATGAGCAAAGATAGAGACCTATGAACCCAAACTCAGAAACCACTTTTTCCATTAGGATACTTGAAACGGACAAGCACTGTTACTTTTATTTTTTTTCAAACTTCAATGTCCAATTGAGTGCTGTCTCCTCCCAGGAAGTCGTTTAGGGGCCACCTGCGTGATATTTACTCCTGGCCCTAGGGACTCACACACCTGAAGCACTCACAATTGCATTTCCCTCAGTGATGAATGGGTCTATCTGGGCTCCAAGGTCAGGCTCATTGCTCCTGGAGGGCAACAGCTTCACATTCCCCACAGCGCCTGGCCATGACCTCCTGCCCATACAGCAAGCTCAAAAAATGCTTGTCAAATGAATTAATTGGGCAATTGAGTTTCTTTCTATATTTACAGAACCTGATCATTTTTATTGTCTGGTATAGCTTCAAATTTTTGGGGGGAAAATGCTATGGAAGAGTCTGGTGCAAGTCTTGGTGGTCTAGCACTTGAATGAAACTCAAAATATATGGCCCACTCTGCCAATGAGAGATGGCCTCTCTGCTTTCTAGTACTTTATCCTCCCACTGAGCTCAAGCCGGGTGAAGAGTACGCTCCTTCCCTCCACATTCAAACCATGAATGAGCAAGGGCATGCATGAATGTGTCGCCATCCAAGAACCAGGAATTCCAAGATGCTGGGAGCTCTCATCTTTGTCCTTGAGATGTACGCAATCACTCAGGAAAGCCAGACACAGATATAAAAACCAATATTAGAAAATAAAAGGCAGGAAAGATTAAATCTCAAAAACCAAGCAAATGAAAAGAATGATGTTGACTCAATTAAAAGAGAGAGCCCAACAGGTTAAGGACACAGGAGAAAGCCTCTTAGAGTCACCGATAATCCTTGAATTAGACCTTGAAAAATGCTTTAGATATCCTCTGGTCAAGTGAGGAGCAAGGCTGTTCCCAGACCAGACCCAAGAACCAGCAGTGTAGTGATGAGAGGGGTAGGTTCCCAGCTCTGGTCAGCCAGTGATAAGATGCGGGACTTTGCGTGAGTTCCTCTCTCCTTTGAACCTCAGTTTCTTTATCTGTAGATAGACAGTTCACTCCTGACCTCAAAAGATCAATCACTCATGGAAATAGACTTGTACTGAAAATGATAATGGATTTGAAATTGCCCAGCAAAATATCTTGCAGCAAGTGGACACTTAAGCTCTTAGGGTACATTTGGGAAACAAATCAATGATGTATTTATAACTCAACTTTCTTTGTCAAAAATATAAGGGGAATATAACCAGTATATTTCACTTCCTGTGCCCTCATGAAGCTTGTAGTCCAGCTGCAAACACCAAGGCAAGTGTCGCCCCAGGCTTAACAGATACCAGAGTTATTAATCCTCTAGGTTTACCCAGACTGAGCAGGATGTGGGATTTCTGTGCTAAAATCAAGGAAGTCCTTGCCCAAATGCTAATAAGTTGGTTCCCCTTAATGGGGAGGTGCAAGTTACAAGTTCCTCAAGAGGCCTTGGAAAGGAACTAATGCTTGGATCTGCATAACGGGGGGAGGGTCTGTGCAAAGTCAGGAGTTTTAGCCCTCCACCCCCGGCTCTTTTTCTCCCTCTTCCTGGTCACAAGATTCTGGATATTTTTCAAAAGAAGATCCACTCTCCTTAAAACTCAGAATTTAAATACAACCCTTTGCTTCAAATATGAAACCTAGCTTTCTGTGGGGTACAGAGGAACGCTGTTTTTCTCATTTTGAAGATGGATAAACTGAGATCCACAGACAGGTTAAACAACTTGTTCAAATCAATGGCACAGCTGGAAATAAAACCCAGTTTCTCTGCCTCCTGGTTCAGTATGTATTTTGGGATATGTAACATAGGCTTCAAACAGTGTTTAAGTTCTATTTAACCTTAGTGGGGAATATTCCAATTAACATATCCACCCCCGGGTGTTTCTCCCAGTTGAAATTTTCTTCCTTTTTCATAAACTGAAGGAGACACTCTCCCACCCCCACCCCGCCCTTTCTTCCCTTACTAAAGCTGGCAAGCGTCGGTGCCTCCCTTTGGTTTCTGCTCAGCTAAACTCAAGAGAAGCTTGAAATGTATTCCATTTTTTTAACAGCTCTGAAAGGACCGTTAAAGGGTGGGAAGGATCAATCACTCGTGGAAAATGCTAGGTGTCCCATTAGGGTATGATAAGTTCAACTGCATAGTATATGCATATTTTTTTTTTTTTTTTGCTCCCTGAATAAATGGCAGAAGTCCGTTCCCCATAAATTCAAAATGTGTATTAGAACACGAAATCATATTTTAAGTGAATTTCACGTATTGCTTCTCTTCATCATTCTAAATACCAGAGATTAAGCTCGCCACTTGGCTCTTGGCAGTCTCCTCTCTTTCTCTCTTTTTTTCCCCAACTTTGGCTTAATCAGATATGAATAGTGGTTGCCGGCCTTTATTGTTCAGAGCTACCTGAAGGAGGAAGAGAGAAAATGAACTCTGCCCACTCTCACCATTCCAAGCAATGCTTCTTTTTATTATAACTGTTTCTGGACACTTTCAAAACAATACTGTTCCCCAAATGGTGAGGCTGACCAAAACCACCTTTTGGCTAAGCCAAGCTACAGTTCCCATCCCTCTGCTCCTTTCATATAGGATACTCTTGTCCCCACTCCATTTAATTTCCTCCAAGGTCCCACACAAAGACTGTAGAGGGTGGTGGTTAAGGACCCATGTGCTGGAGAGAAGATATCTGGGCTCAAATCCCAGCTCCATCACATCTTAACTCCGTAACCTTGGCCACGTCACTTCACTCTCCTGTTTTCTGTAAATTTCAAGATGGTTGTTCCCTTGACCATCATTAGTAACCAGAAAAGTCTCCCTCGACCACACTCCCAGCCCCTAATGCGTCAGCCATGCTGCAGTCAGGCTTGCTCTGGGTCCAGCACCTTTAGTCCTGGGTTTATCTCTCTCCTTTCCAACGATCCGCAAAACCCTTCAAGTTCTCAGGGGCCACCCTTTCTGGGTCTCTTTGCCCCATCTTCTCCTCACCCAAACATCTTCTTAACTCTCTCTGTGTGTGTTCTTTCCCTAGAAAACTTCACTTGAGCATTCAGTAATATCCCAAATTGATATCGTCAGCAATGCCTTTCCCTTGGAACTCAGCACTCACATCTCTGCCTGCCGTCCACCTCTCTTGGGTGACCAGCCACACTTAACCACAGGTGTCTCCTGCATGAGCAGCCACACTTAACCACAGGTGTCTCCTACATGAGCTCTTCTTGGCCTTTTCCTACCTCAGAAGATGGCAGGACCATCCATTCTGCTGTTCAGACCTGAAACCAAGGAGTCAGTCTTGGTTTCTCTCTTTCCTTCACAAATCGGTACCCCCAGAGCTCCACCTCCAAACCCGTCCTCCCCATCTCCCCATTTCTATTTCTGCCGCGTCTGACAAGGTCTGGATCTGTGCATCATTCTTCAAACTGGTCTCCCGGCTTTGATTTTTGCTCCCTGTCCCCCACCATGCAACTCTCTCTCTCTACTCACAAAAAATAAAAAGCAAAGTAGATTTAGAACATTCACAACACACACATACACATACACACAGAGGGGCTTATTTTTACATTTAGAATAAATTCTTCCATTTCTATACTGGCTCTCACACTGCCACTATGATCTAGTCCCTGCCTACCTCTCCATTCTTCCTTCCCCTCCTCTTACCTACTTTTATTTAACTCTCCACTTCCTTCTGTTTTTTCAATGCTCCAAGCCCATTGCTACCTTAGAAGACCCTTGCCGTTGCCATTACCTCTGATTAGAATATTCTCCGTCCCCTTCCATCATTGAGGTGCTCAGTTGTCACCTTCTAAGAGTAAATTCTCCACTGCATCAGTCACATCCTAGCTCATTATCCTGCTTTATTTTCATCAAAGACGTCACACCACCCAGAATGTTATTTTCTTTGTTACTCATGCATTATCTGTGTCTTCCTTCAGATTCCATGAGAGCAGGGAGCTTGTCTAGTTCATTGCCCCAGACCCAACGTTTAAACAAAACCGGGCAGGCATCAGGCTCCCCATTAATACGTGTTGAATGAATGAATAGCTGGCGTTTACAATCTCTTCCTTCCCCGACTTCATCCACACCGCACTGGTAAGCTGTTTTGCAGGCCTAGATAATTATATTGTAATTAGTCTGGAAGAAAGGCATTTAAGTTATAAGCCAACAAGCAGATGGATGACTGTTTGGAGGACACTGACCCATTGTTCATTACCTCTGCAATGTAATAAACAAGCAGAAGCTGACTTAAGTTGTGGTGGGACAGCTTGACTTGCTGTTAGGAAAATCTTTTTGATTTTGAGGGTCATGAATAATTGAGAGAAGCTATAAAGTAAGGTGCCAGCATTTGATTTCTAAAGCACTTGGCAAACAATAACCAATTATTTGCCTTCAATGCGTCACTTATTTGTTAATTTACTGCCAGTATGAATGGGTTATCTAACCTAGACTACCTACCATATTTCAATCATTCTAAAAGGTCCACGTGCCCACGTTTTACCATCTCTGATATCAGAATATATCTCACGATGGATAGTGCATGATAGCCGAACTGACAGCATTTTCTCTTAGTGGTATGAAAAATAATGATCCTTAATACATTGGATCTTAGAGTCAATAAAGTATAATTATTTATGATCAGTCACATTTATGGAACCCTGGCTTTGGCTGAGTATTTACAAATATATCCTAATTTTATTTATCCTCAGCAGCCTACGGAATAAGTAACATTCTTTTATAAGCAAGAAACTAAGGATCTGGGAGATGAAGAACTTTTCGAAATCATGTAACTTATAGATGCTAAATAAAGCCTGTAACATAATGTGAATCTATCTGACCCCCCAAGCCAACACTCATCACCACTTTCCTGGAGTTACTGGTAAATTAGGTTTTGTGCATAAAATACAGATACCCACCACAACCAAGTCACGCATAGGCTCTGGCTTCCTCACTTCTCTTCCTCTCCGCTCCCTAACGTTTTCCTGACTGTAAGAGCCTGAGCCGCACTCAGATTCCATGATTTATGTAAAACCTCTTAGAGGGCAAGCTTTGGCAGTCAGAGTTTGAGGGCTGCCTTTTGAAAAGATCTGAGCCCATAACAAAGGCAGCGAGTTAGCTCCGAAGTCAGCAGGACCCCGTAACGATCGCGCTGCTAAAGGAACACCCCCTGATGAACAGGGGCCGGCAAAACAGCCACATTAAGTCCCTGCCTCAGTCTTGACTGCAGGAAGGCTGACAAGATCAGACTTTGGAAGCAGGTGGCTCCAGACCACAACACGTGGGTTTTCAAGTCTGAGGGTCTTGGGCTCCAATCCCAGCTCTCCTTCTGACCCCTCTGAACCACTTGACCTCTCTGGATCTCACTCTTCTCATCTCTCAGTTAGAGAAGGCACTGCTTCCTTCACAGAGTTGCCACAAAGAACTGTTTATTTCATAAATATTTATCAAGCACTTTTCCATGTGGGACATACATCACTGAACAAAACAGATAAATCCCCCTCCCTCATGTGGCTTATATTTTACCAGGAAGTGTAATTCATGTGGTGTGTCTAGCACGTTACTTGGTGGCTATTTAAAGCTAGATGACTGCAGCTAGATGCCTGGCTCCTCCTTGTGCCATAGTCAGTCAAATATCTTTTCAAAAAGGAGACACTGGTTAGATTAGCCCCTTGCTCTGAGTTGGTACCATGCCCCCGACCTCTGTTGGGTTATTTGTCTCCTAGCCCTCACCACAATCTGACATTCTCATTTGGAAACAAGCTTGTTTACCTATTGTCCCACCCTCTATTAGAATATCATTTCCCTGAGCAGAGCAACTCTTGTGTTTTTTTTTTGTACATAGAACAGGTCTCAGCACTTAATATTTGCAGGAATGAACATCCACAATACACCTTCCATTGCTGCTGCAATTTATAAATAGACTTTGAACCTGAGGGTGAAAATTGTGGTCCTCCTGAGCAAAACACTCCAACTGTTGCTACCGGTAGCCCATGGGATGCAGGCCTGACAGAAGCCTTCAGGTGTAGGCTCCCAGAAGCCTCCCAGGTGTAGGCTCTCAGGTGTAAAGTCTCAGAATCAAAGTTTTCAGATCGCTCAACACTGAATACAACAGAACCAAAAGGAGAGTAGAGACAGAGCTGCGGGAGGAGGCCATGAATTCAGGACTACTAGACCATGCAGCTCCCTGAAGAGGGCAACCATGAGACCAGGGAGAATGAATTCACATCGTTTAGCCTCAAACGAGACTGTTGACCACGTTTCACGTCCAGGACTGTTGAACCATAGAATGATTCTGCGAAGGTGGGAACCAGATTGGCAAGGAAAGGAGGTAAAGGAGGTCGATGAATCACCAAGGTCAACACTTACCGTACACCCAACAGCGTCAGGGAAATCGGCTTAAAGAAAGAGACAAAGGGCAGGAAGAGGGAGCCCCAGAGGCTAGGCCGACCCTGGCCCTCTTGCCTATTTTTATAAATGATCTAGATAGAAGTCTGCACCAAATTCTCCAGCTCTGCTGAGGAAAGCAAACTCTTCAGGTTCATAAAATGTTGAGCTGATGGAATACGAGGGCAGGAAGAGTTCACAAAGCTACCTGATGGTCCAAAAAACAGCAGAGCAGTCGCTTCGTGTGTGCCGAAAACTGTCACTGAACTGGCATGAGTCCCCAGAGGACAGCAGACTGAAATGTTGCAGAGAGCAGGGGCCTCATCTATCTTGCTTGCCACTAAATTCTTTAGTGGAGGCCGGAACCTACCGCGTAACAGGTGCTAATTTGGGGAAATCGAGGGGAAAGGCACGGGGCAGCTAAGACACACATCCTGTCGTGCTTTTAAGGTGCTGGTGGGGGAGGAGCGCTGTAGAAGAAAAAGAGGAGATACAATTGTGCCCGTTCCGAGCGTCAGGGACCTGAGCAGATAACGGAGGATTTGCCAAGGACCACAGTCCTCGTCCCGATTCTCCTGACCTCTGGAGGAGAGGGCAGCTCACGTTCAGGAGAGAGAACGTGGCCAACCCGGGCAACCTCGGTCGGATGGGAACACTTGGAAAACGAGCACTCTCCTGGTTCCCTCAGCCTGGCAGTGCCAGACCTGAGCAGCTACAGCTTCTCCGCTGTCGTGCATGATCGAAAATAAACATTCGACAAGCTTGATAACCCCGGGCTTTCACAGTAGCCCACTCTGTCACGGGAGCTCAGCGGTGACACTGTTTGCGGTCTAAATTTTTAACTTCAAGAGGCTCCCTCGCCAGAAACCTAAAACTTAAACGACAGCACGAGAGAAGAAAAAGCAAAACCGTTCCATCAGGAGCGAGCTTTGGAGACTCAGGCTCTGTGAGATGCTCTCCTCTCTAGTGCCAAAACCCAGGTGTGCGGTGAGAGGAGCAAGTGGGAGATGCCCAGTGAAGATGCTTTAACCCGCGCGCCTGCTG
>NW_003852464.1:5989215-5999546 GCF_000181295.1 Otolemur garnettii
ATTAAAATGCCTCTCCAGTCCTCCTGACTGGTCCTAAATGAGGCAGCACATGGCTCAGGGTTGCAGTGGTCACAGAGGAGGAGCTCAGTGCTGTTAGCTGCCCGAGGTACCCCTGCAGCAAGCCAGTCTAAAACGCCTGCATCCTGAAGTCTCTGAGCAAAGGTCCCTCTTCTCGGGACTGGTGACACACTCCCCCCTCTTTGAGCTTTTGCTCATATTAGTGAATTCTAGCCTCCCTCCACCTAGAATGTTCAGCTTACCACGATTCTCCCCCTGCCTTCAAAACCCAGCTCAGAATCCATGTGGCGGGAGACCAAGCAGTGAAGTAGGAAAGATGTGAGTTCAGATAACGAGACTGTCACCTTCAGGATGTGACAGAGGCCACGCCACTCCTTCCTCACCTGGAAAATGGAGCCGCCTGGATCTACCTTATTCTCGGGGGTGATGTGAGATGTGATGAGTTACTAGAAAGGAAACAGAGACTGGAAAGATAGCAAATTACAAGTGAGCACTGCAAGAGGCTTTTGATTTCAGTGGGATACAAAGTAAAGGGGCGGCCCAGGTAGACGAAGTTTGCAGAGGTTCTGATGGCAAAGTCGGGGAAGGTTAAGGCAGAGGTGGGGTAGGGAGCTATGACGCCACAGAGTACCAGGCACCCAATCTGGCACCAGGAGATGCAGAGGTGAGCAAAAATACTATGATCCATTCACTTGGGAAGCTTCTATTATAATGAAAAGAAGTGGGTTTGGGAGCCAGGCTGATCCAAGTGTGCGTTCCAGCTCAGCCGTATTCCTGCCGTGGGCTTTAGACAAGTGAGCCAGCGTCCCTAGACCTGTGGCCCTCACCCTTCAGTGGGGTTGATATTAGCTACCTCACTTTAGCTTTTCTCTTTTTTTTTTAAGATGGAGTCTCACTTCGTCACCCTCAGTAGAGTGCTGTTATGCCACAGCTCACAGCAACCTCCAACCCCTGGGCTTAGGTGATTCTCTTGCCTCAGCCTCCTCAGTAGCTGGGACCACAGGCACCCACCACAGCGCCCAGCTACTTTTGTTGCAGTTTGGCCGGGGCGGGGTTTGAACCCACCACCCTCGGTATATGGCGCCGGCACCCTACCCACTGAGCCACAGGCGCCGCCAACCTCACAGAGATTTTACAAAGATTAAGTGGGCATATGTAAAGAGCCTTCCCCACAGAAGAAGGCACTCAAGAAATAGATATTCCTTCCTTCTTTTTGACTGGTCATCTTTTTGCCATGCCAGAAATGTCCAAGTGTTTTGTTACACTTTCTTTTAAAGGCAATACTATAAAATGAATAAAAATAAAACAGACACCAAGTACATTTTTTTCTATCTTCTTTTCTAAAAAATCATATTTTATAACTCTTGGGATGTGTCTATTATGTCTGGTATACATGACGGCCCTCATACAATAGGCTCTACTTTTTCCTGAAAAATAAAGGATCTCATGATTGGAATGCTCCCCAACCCCTGTGATCAACAGCAATGCCATTTGTGTATGTTTCAACTAAATTATGTGCCACACCAGATAAAAGATTTGTTTTGAAAAACAGCCACTTCCAAAACTAAGGGAGTTTATCAATTCCAATCATTCTTATCCAAAATTAGTTGTCAAGTTTCAATGACTGAAATGAATTTAACAGCATAAATTCGGTACCTCTGCTGAATGCCTAATGAAACCTCGTAGAGCCGTCCTGAATACACAGCCCTGCTGGGGTTCACCAACTAAGTGGGAAATATCAGCACTTTTAAGCTATAACCGAGCCTATTAACAACAGTTGACTGACATTAGATGTTGTCAAACCCAGCATCAATTAAAAAAAATATATGCCGACCTTTCTAAAAATTAAAAGCAGTTGTTCTATACTCACCAAAGGGGAATCAGAATAATTACTGTGGCATTATGAAACCAAGTTACTTGACTAATAGCAATATTTTTTCACTGCTACAAAAAGCCAGCAAACACATCACGATGCAGAAGCAATGTTGATAACTGGTAAAATCTTCTTAGGCCAACTGGAAGCGAAACATCAGCCATGCATACTCTTGATGCCCACGTACAGGTCAAAGTTAAATCCGTGCTTTAGCCAGTTAGGGACAAAATGGAATTTCAGATCCACATGGCTCTCATTTGATGCCACCCTGTTAGGATGTGTTTAAAACGAACAGCCCATGGGGAGCACTTTCCAAACCAATGAGAAGGCCTCAGCCTTGAAACACCATGACTATTAATTTAAATGAACACATTTTTAAGCAGTCTGGCCTTGGACTACCCTGCCTTCTCTTTCCTTGGCCATTTTACCACAGGCTGGTTTATTTACAGCAAAATGAAAATCCAGTAGGAACCAAAGGATTCTTGTTTCCAAAACGAGCATCTCTATACGGTGGCCCATAGTAAAAATAGGCCACTCCCCTCCATGCAGGTTTCTCCCTTTCCTCTTTCTGATATTAGCATTTAGTGACGAGGAAACTCCCCTAAGCTGATGCTAGGAGGTTGTTAGGAGGTGTTAGGAGGGAGCCGGCTGGAGGGAGCTGGGCTGTATGCAGAGGAAAAGGAAGTTGGGTCAGTCACAAGCAGAGTCGAGGTAGCACCCGAGGCAGCAGCAAAACCCAGCGTCCTCATTACCAGGAGAGAGCAGGGGATCCTTTTCTCTGGATGAGACCACCTTTAAGAATTCCAATAAGCAGCACAAAGACAGCAGCGCCGGCAAAATGTGTCTCCCTACACGCTGAGAGGGTTCATCACCTCCCTACTCATTTCTAGCCCACAGCTGGATACTATTCCAGAGGGTCACCCAGGCCAGGGGAGCAACACCCAGGGATGACAACTGTGAGCTGAGCCTCTTGTCCGCAATCTCAGACTGTATCTCCCTGGTGCCATATACACACAGGTATGTCCATATATCATTCTATATCTCCCATCTAGTTGGTTTATACAAGGGACATCAAACAGAAAGGAGCTGATCTGATTTTCTTTTACCCTTCCAAATTAGTGGCCTTGGAGAATCCCTCTGAAAATTAACCAAAGCACAGCCACATTACACACAATGCACAGCCTTGGTGGCTTGCAGAGCATGGGGAAAGTATGATTTAGTCTTTGCTTTGTTCCTAGAGCACAACTTGGAGGGTAAATAAACCTTCTAGATATACACATTGGCAGACCTAGAATTTCTAGGAAGATGATGGGGATGGGGGTTGGGCAAGCAGATTGGGATGGGAGGTAAAAGGACCATCATCTCAATGTGACATTCTGCACAGCAAGTAAACCGTCTCCACTGAGCACATGTACTCACTGTGGGAAGGGAGCCTGCTGAGGGGACAGGTTCCAAGTCCCTCTAAGCCCTTTGGATACAACTGTTGATAGGAGCTGAAATAACCTTTGGGTCAGTATGTGACTTATTAGACTCTTCTCTAAACCTTTTGAAACATGGAAGCATTTGAGGAAGGGGAGTAAGTAAAATATTAGGACTCTTTTTCTTCCCATAGCAGACACGTATAATGGACTTACATTAACAACTGAATTCCCAAGTTGAAAACAAAAATGAAAAATGTTTGTATTTTCAAAAGAAACCAACTGAAAGTTGGTGATGAGGATTCTGTGCTTGAAAGTACAATGAAATGTGATCAATATAAAAAAAATTACAACAGGGGTAAGACACAACATGTGCAGAAATATCAGGATCATAAAAATAAAACAGAGCTTTGCCTAGAATTTTTTAATTTGCAAAACTTTGTCAAATATACAAACTCCCTGGATCTTTGTGCCTGCCCTCTTACTCAGGTAGGCAAGAGACCCAGTATCCTCATTTTCTACCAGCACACCTGCACTTTGCTCTATCACAGTTGGCAGATACTATGTTTCATACAAATTGAAGGTTTATGACAACCCTCTGTTGAACAAGTCTGTCTGCACCATTTTTCCAACATCATGTGCTTATTTTGTGCCTCTCTGCCACATTTTTGCAAATCTACTCATATTTCAAACTTTTTCATTGTTGTTATATCTGTTATGGTGATCTGTGATCACTGATCTTTGATGTTACCATTGTAATTGTTTTAGGGAGCCACAAACCACACCCACATAAAATGGTGAACTTCATCATAAAGGTGTGTCCTTACTGCTCCGCTGACCAGCTACTTCCCATCTCTCTTTCTTTCCCTGGGCCTCCCTATTCCTGAGACACAACACTGACCCTTCAGTAGCCTCTAAGTATTCAAACAAAAGGAAGAGTCAGAAGTCTCTCATTTTAAATCAAAAGAAATTATCTTGGGGGGGAGGAAGACAGAGATGGGCCAAAAGTTAGGCCTCTTCTGCCAAACAGCCAAGCTATGAACGCAAAGGAAATGTTCTTGAAGTAAATTAAACATGCTATTCCAGTGAACACATGAATGATAAGAAAGTGGACTTGTCTTATTGCTAATATGGAAAAAAAATAGCAGTCTAGATGGAAGATCGAACCAGCCACAATATTCCCTTAAACCAAAATCTAATCCAGAGCAGCAAGGCCCTAACTCTCTTCAATTCTATGAAGGCCAAGAGAGGTCAGGAGGGTATGAAAGAAATGCTGGAAGCCAGCAGACATTTATACATGAGTTTTAAGAAGCCATCTCCGTAACATAAAAGTACAAGGTGAGGTATTAAGTGCTGATGGAGAAGCTGCAGGAAGTTATCCAGAAGACCTAAGGAAGATCACTAATGAGGGTGGCTGCACCTGACGAGGGATTTTCAGTGTAAACTGCCTTCTACTGAAGAAGATGCTATCTAGGACTCTCATAGCTAGAGAGGAAAAGTCAATGCCCTGTTTCAAAACTCCAAAGGACAGTTTAGTCTCTTATGAAAGGTTAATGCATCTGGTGACCTTAAGTCAAAGCCAATATTCATTTACCTTTCTGAAAATCCTACATGTCTTAAGAATTATGCTAAGTCTACTCTTCCCATGCTCTACACATGGAACAACAAAGCCTTGATGACACCATATCATTTACAACATGGTTCACTGAATATTTTAAGCCCACTGTTGAGACCTACTACTTAGAAAGAAAAAAAAAAGGATTCCACTCAAAATTTTACTGTTCCCTGATCACCTAAGAGTTCTGAGGGAGACATATAGATTTAGGTTGTGTTTGTGCCTGCGAACACAACCTCCTTTCTGTACCCCATAGATCAAGGATCAATTTCAACTTTTCTTATTATTTAAGAAATACATTGTGTAAAGCTAAAGCCGCCATACACAGTGATTCCTCTGATGGATCTGGGCAAAGAAAATTCAAAACCTTTGGAACTGATTCATCATTCCAGATGCCACTAAGAACATTCGTGATTCCTAGGAGAAGGTCAAAATATCGGTATCAACAGGAGTCTGAGGAAGCTGACTCTCACCCTCATCAATGACTTTAAGGAGATCAAGACTTCAGTGGAGGTAGAAGCTGCAGGTGTTGTGGAAATAGTGAGAGAACTAGAATTAAAGCCTGAAGACGTGACTGAGTTGCTGCAATGTCATGACAAACCTCTGAAGAATGAGGCACTGCTTCTTACAGACAAGCAAAGGAAGTGGTTTCTTGGGAGGAATTCTGCTCCTAGTGAAGATTCTGTGAAAATTGCTGAAATGACAGTAAAACATCTCCAATATTACATGAACTTTGTTGATAAAGCAGAGGAAAGGTTTGAAAAGATTGACTTGAATTTTGAAAAAATGCTATCCAACAGCATTATATGCTGCAGAGGAATCTTTTATGCAAGAGTCGATTGATGCAGCAAACTTCAGTGGTGTCTTATTTTAAGTAACCGCAACAGCCACCCAACCTTCAGCAACCACCACCCTGAGCAGTCAGCAGTCAACACTGCTGTGAGACCCTCATAGTGAGACCCTCTATGAGCAAAAAGATTACCACTCAGTGAAGCTCAGAAGATCCTTAGCATTCTTAATAATATGTGATTTTTACATTGAGATATGTACATTTTTCTAGACATAATGCTGTATCACATGGAATACACTATAACATAGTATAAATATAACTTTTAGATGCACTGAGAAATCTAAATATCATGTGACTTGTATTATTGCCATATTGACTTTATTGCAATGGTCTGGAACCAAACCTAAAATATCGCCAAGGTGTGCCCGTATATCACAGAGGGAACTGAGGCTCACAGGGGAAGTGACTTGTCCACAGTCACAGGCACATTTACATGAACAGGTGCAGGCTGGTTTCCCAAACATCAGCTTCAAGTTCAAAGCCCCTTCTTCCATATCACAACTTTTTCTCCCCTCCCATCCCAAAAGTAGCTCCCAGTCATAATAAGCACTCTTTGTACTCAGGTTTCGTTTTCTAATACCATTCTTCTATAGCAGGGACCAAGGCTCCTTGCAGAAATGGTTGATTCTTCGACTGGGGCAGAAAATATACAAAAATAACCCTGGAACATCTTGAAGTGCCAGGAGGAAAGGAGGTGCTTAAACAAACACACATGAAATAATAGGAGCATGCCCAAGGGTCCCAGGAGCGACCTGAAAGAACTCTTTGGAAATAGAAAAATAACATCACATTGGATAAATAACTCAAAGTATAAAATAAATATCCAGGATCGCACATTCTATAAATTCATGATGTGATAGAATAAATAAGCAAATGAGGAAGACGAGGCAAATCTCCCATGCAGCAAAATTCCAAATAAATTCTATGTATACAGAATTTCTCTCTATGTTCCACTTCTCACAGATGTTTCCAGAATTCTCGCCAGAATTTTCCCAGAGGGCTGGGCATAGTGACTTCCTTCCTAAGACTGTAGTGTGAACAAAGGGAAGATAAGAGAATAACTTTACAGAGGAGAAGCCTGACCAGGGCTACTTCAGCCACATGATCAAGTTCAATGTCAACAGTGACGCATCATGTTGACAGTAGGTATGTACCCTTGATGGGATATGATGAAAATGGCACTTTCCCTCTATGATCTTCCTCCCCCGAAAACCATCTAAGTCCAGTGAGAAAACATCCAACAAATCTCAGTCGAGGGACAGTCTACAAAATGTCTGACCAGTCCTTCTTGAAACTGTCAAGGCCATAAAAACCAAGAAAAGTCTGAGAACTGTCACAGCCAAGAAGAGCTGAAGGAACCAGAAAACAAAATGTAATATGGTGTCCTGGATGGGAAAGTAGGAAAAAAAGAAAAAGAAGGAAATCTGAGTTGAGTATGGATGTAGTTAATAGGTAAGTATCAGTACTGGTTCACTCCCTGTAACAAACACACCCCACTAATGTGAGACGTTAGCGGTAGGGGAGAGTGGGGAGCAGGGTTTATGGGAAACCTGCACTACCTTCATAAATCTTCAGTAAAGCTAAAACTGTTGTGAAATTAAAAGTTTATTTAAAAATAACCTCTCTGCACCAAAGCCATAACACAACACAAAAACTATTTCACATTACCACAGAGTGGTCCATTTTTTGTTTGTTTGCTTGTTCGGTTTTTAGAGACAAAGTCCCACTCTGTCACCCTTGGTAGAGTGCTGTGGCATCACAGCTCACAGCGACCTCCAACTCCTGGGCTTAGGCGATTCTCTTGCCTCAGCCTCCCTAGCAGCTGGGACTATAGGCGCCCACCACAACGCCCGGTTATTTTTTTGTTGCAGTTTGGCCCGGGGCCGGCTTTGAACCTGCCACCCTCGGTATATGGGCCAGCACCCTACTCACTGAGCCACAGGTGCTGCCCCACAGAACGGTTCTTAATTCAGGGAAAAGGCAACAACTTAATTATGATTTCCATACCCGGGTCATCATGGCAATCCAAATACTTGGTCACCTAAATATTTTATGGTGAATATATAGAAACTCACAAGACCACCCGTAATCGGTGAGCCATCCTTCCTCACCACTGAGAAAACTAGAGAAAGAGCAAAGGTCCTTAGCTGGAGGAAAAAGGAAAGACTTTAACACAGTAACTAAGAAAATGCCGTGAAGGCTCTGTTAACCAGTTTGATGAAAACATTTCAAATTGTATATAAAACCAGCACAGTGTACCCCATGACTGCATTAATGTACACAACTATGATTTAATAAAAAATAAATATATATAAATATGGCAGTGGTGCCACCTGTACTGGCTGCGGCTCCCTAACAATCCTCTACTGGGTGGTGGGGAAGGGTAAAAAATCAGCCCCTCACAGTGGGGGGTGCATGAGGCAACAACTTCAGCTTGAGTGTGTCTGTGTCCAGTGTGAAAGAGATCCTAAAATTGCAACCTTACATGCCTCGAGTATTGACAGAGCAATCCATGAGGGCGCTAAGTGGACATTAAAGTACCTGTTGGAGCCTCACAAACTAAATTATTTTCCCTCCTACCTATACACCAAGAGGGTATAATCTACTGAGGGGGGAAGAAGGGAATTCTTGATCTTTAAATTGAGCTAAATTGCCAGGCAATGGCAGGGTGGGGCCCAAGTAAGACTTGCTGGTGAAATGAAATGTGCTCAGCCCCTCAGAGGCTGTTCTCTTCACATCACCCACCTACAGCAAGTGCCAGGGCAATATTCCACCAGCTTGTTGACAGAGGAGAGGCCCTCTGGCTTGAATTGCATTCACTCAGGCACCCCAGCCACTTGGTACAGAATAACCATTTTCTGTCTCATAGTATTAGGGTGATGTCTCCGTTTTACTAGAGATCTGAAAAGCTGCTGCAGCCGACTGGTCATTGGACACCTGATCCATCACCATAGTATCCCTGCCAAGGGTTCCTGGACTGAGGATGTCATCGCCTTACAAGGCATATTCCGAGGGCGAAGCTGCCCCTTCCCTGTCCCTTTTCTCTGAGATCATCTCTTACTCTTTGTCCCTCCGTGTCATCCATCTGACCTCTCTGTTGCTTGTGCTCACCAGGCACACTCCTGCCCCAGGGCCTTGGCACATGCTCTTTCTTTTGGAAACTTGCCTCCCCATATACTCACGTAACTTACTCCCTCACCTCCTTCATGTTTTTGCCCAAAGGTTGTCTTTTCAGCGAAGCTTGTGCCTTGATGGCTTTATTTTAGTTTTTTATTAGCTTTCTTTTTTTTTTTTCTTCATTTCAAATTGATATGAGGGTACACATGTTTAGGTCACATCATTTTCATTTCTAAGGTCAAGTTCAAGGTGTAGTTGAGCCCTTTCCCCAGGAGGCGTGCCTCTCCCCACTGACGACGACTGACTCCCACTGGATAAAAGACGGAAATATAAGACACAAAGCAACAAAAACTCTAGAAGAAAATGCAGGGAAAACTCTTGAAAAATTGGCCTGGGAAAAGATTTCCTGAAGCCGACCCCCTTGGCAACTGCAGCAACACCAAAAGTAAATAAATGGGATGTGATCAAGCTAGAAAGCTTTTGCACAGCTAAGAGCACTGCAAGTAAAGCTGACAGCCAGCCTTCAGAATGGGAGAAGATACTTGCTTGCTATGCATCTGACAAAGGGCTGATAACCAGAGTCTACAGAGAAGTCTAATTAATCAATAAAAACAGAGCAAACTTGGGGGTGGCACCTGTGGCTCAAGGAGTAGGGTGCCAGCCCTATAGATCGGAGGTGGCAGGTTCAAACCCGGCCATGGCCAAAACTGCAAAAAAAAAAAAAAGAATAGAATGAACAACACATTTATAAGTGGACCACCGTATTTTAAATTATCCCATTTCTACCTCTACCCCCCATACTCTACCCTCCTTAGCGGCTCACTTTTTCTCCATAGCATCTATCACCACCTGACGTACCATGTGTTTTACTGATGCCTTTCACGGTCTTAATCTCACCTCTAGAGAACAGGTCTGTGAGGTCAGGACTCCTCGCTCACCACTGTCCCCCAGCACTAGAAAACTGGCTGGCATGTGTCACTAAACAAAAATCCATGGATGAATGATGTCTTAAGTAGTAGACAAACTTTCTATTGGACAAGCAGACCATATTAGAAAAAACACATAGCCCATCACTCCCCCCCCCCAAAAACCACTAATTCATGATATGTGTATATATAGCATTCCACCTTGATGGCATTATAGACTTTTTTTTTTTAATCAAGATATCTTTTTTTTTGCAGTATTTGGCTGGGGCTGGGCCTGAACCTGCCACCTCTGGTATATGGGGCCAGCGCCCTACTCCTTGAGCCACAGGCACCGCCCCAATCAACATATCTTTTAAGACCAACTTTTGCTAATACGTTTAAGTTCTCTACACCCCTATTATGAAACTAATTTAAACCTTTTTATATGAAAGCTATAACCAAATAGCCTAAGAATATGGGGAGGGGGAGGGAGAAGGGAGGGTGGAATGGGTGGAGGGAGGGAGTTTGGAGGGAT
>NW_003852464.1:5999722-6010544 GCF_000181295.1 Otolemur garnettii
AAAAAAAAAAAAGACCAACTTTTGGTATGGTAAATATAATCACCTTACTTACCAAAAGTGATCCTACTATCCCAGGGTTCCTCCCTGTCTTATTTAGGTCCTATATGGGAAGTTCACAAACAGTGTGAAATTCACTTCTCATTCATCTCGGCCATCTCCCTTCTACACCAAGCCTCGCACACTGCTTTCCCTACTGTAAGTGTACAGGGGCCACAGGCACTGTCTTGCCACTGCGACCTGAGCCAAGACAGATCAAGGAGAACCTCCTCCAACAGCCGTCCTCTACCAGGGCAAAAACCACCCTCTGATTATGAAAGGAGAAAAAGACTGAGCTCGAGCACCAAAGCCTCCCAAGATATACTACAATCTCACAGAAAAGCACTGAGAAAAAAGTTTAAGAATGATTCTGGGTATTTTCCACTGGCAGGAAATGACATGTTCAAGTAAACTTTCAACCCAAGATGTCTTACTGCCTGAGCCCTCAACGATCGAGAACAATTTGTTAGGCGTGCATTCATTTGTTTTTAAAATATTTATTAAGCATCTACCTTGCGTATCTACAACATGCTGGTGTGGGGGACATGGCATCTGACACAGTGAAGCTGAGACCGGTCCTGGTACTGTCTCTCAATGGCTCAGTGAGGTCAAAATGAGAGCTCTCCCCTCTCTCCCTAGGGCAGGGATTTCCTAGGAGGAGAGTGGGGGCGACTCAGGCAAGCCCCACAGAGGTGCCTCCCTCCAGGATTCCCAGAGAAGGATTAACAGCCTTGGGATGTACTCAGGAGTTGAACGTGCAAGAATTGAATGCCTGGGGTGTTTTCTATGTAATCCTCCCTCCCTTGAAGGGCTCCAGTCTGGGTTTCGCCTTCACTGTCGGGCTCTTTGCTCTCAGCCAGACAGTTCATCCGTTGAAATCAATAGGTAGGAAATCGATAAAATGCAAACGTGGCACTTTACCCTTGCTGGTTTAGACTCCCTCCCTTCAATCCTGAAAACACCACAGGGCTCCCTTCACATCAGCCCCCTTGGAGACTTAAAAGCCTCTTGTTTTTTGCCATCTCACCCTTCTCCTTGGCTCTCAGGTGAAGCTGCTTTGGCATTAATCCAAGGAAGACAATCTCTCCAGAACCAGGGATCCTGTATCTGGGATTCAACCAACATCGACACCTTGACCATTGTATTGTAGCACCTTTGAGCTTCACCATGAGACCCACAACAGGGGGCTGGAGATGGAAAGAAATGTGAGCAGGTTGTGATGCTTTCCACAGTTGTCGTGGACAGCCTATGACAGCTGGTGGCAAGTTCTCTGCCCCTAGAGGCATTCAGGTGATGTGTCATGGTACAGTCAAGATTCTGACATTGTCCACTGTCCATTGCTGGTTAAAGCCCCTTCTAATTCTGAGATTCTGCTGAAATGGATGTGGTCAATTCGTAAGATATTACAAAAGCCAAATAGCAGTGGGTGGTATTGGCTTGGACAGGTGAACCTCCTCGCTGCAGAAGTGTGAGAAATATACACAGAAGGCAGATTATCAAAATTCAAGCGATTGAAGTCACAAAGATGGAGCCTAGGTGTGCTAATATCAACAGGTCCACGTCTGAACCCAGTGGCTGGAAAATCTGAGATATCGGGATATGGGGTGGGGGGAGAGTATCAGAGCACAACCAGATTTCACTCACTATAGCAGTAACTCGGCAATCATGTACCCAGCAATCTTGTACAAGCTATAAAACTTCTTTCCAAACATCAGTTTTCTCATCTGTGAAATGGGGATATGAACACAGAGAGTTGTGATGAGCATGAAATGGGGTAACATTGGAACGCTACCCCCACTTGTCACCACGACAGCACTCTAATGAGATAAACAGCTCCCACCGTGCGAGGGCCAGCACTGCTACTGCCCAGGGCCAGCTTTCTTACTTCGGTTTCTGTCTCTTTGGGGAACCATGATTCTTGAATCAATATTGATTTAAGCTTAGCCTACATGTGAGTGCCTTGTAATATGAAGTTATATCAACTAAAAAAAATTGTTTCAATCTGTCAGAGAAATACAGCAAAGGCATTCCACGATGGTCATGAGAGAGTCCCAGTTGGGGTGATATCGCCAATTGCAGAAATCCAGGCCATGTGCACGGGATGGATAACGGGATCAATCATGCACCTGATTCAGTGCCACAGATGCCAAAAAAACAGCCACTGAACCCTTTCTTCACAGCTTCTTTGTCTGCGCTACTGTTTTCCAATCTCATCTGACCACAAAAATTATCCATGATGTTTATTAAATACCCAGAAATATACAAGAGCTATTTCCCAGGCCTCTCTTCTGAAGCATTTCAGTTAATAGGTCACTTAGGCCTGGGAATCTGCATTTTTACAAGCATCCTTGGTGATTCTTGGGAGCAGGCAAGTTCAGAAAACACTTGAGTTACTGGCCAATCCCTTTTACTGTGGGTTTGGTTTTTTTTTAACAAGCTCTTATTGAGGGCTTGGTATATTCCAGGAACTTTCCCTCTTAATCTCTCCAATCTCGGTGTGACGTGGTAAGGGTTATCCCCCTTTTAAAGACAGACACCAAAGCTCAGGGGGGTAAGTGACTCGTCCCTGAGTGGCAGAGCTGGGTTTGAACCCAGGTCTCAGGGCGTTTTCCCTTGATTTCAGGGCTGCCTCGGTGATCTAAATCGCTGCTCCGTCAACAACTCTGAGGCCGATGATGCAGGCGGCCATATGGAACTAGTCATGGGAACTTCCAGACTAATTTGAACATGTCTTTCATAGTGACAAAGACAGCTGCACCTCCAGTGGAATGTCGCTGGCCGGAAATGGCACCCTGCCCAGTACATGGCCTCTTTAGACGTCCTGTGACATGCCCTAAGAATGCTCTTGTAAAGTGTTTGTTTTCTCTGGTTAATACTAAATACAAATGCTGTCTCCTTGGAATCTTGTAGCTCGGGGCCAGTGTACAACTTCATAAAAGCAAGTCCTGCCTCCACGCAGTCCCCTACAGAGACCTCACTGTATATATCATTAGTTCACAAGCTTCACTGTTGGGTAAAAATGCCATTAGAAAACATATCATTTACCCAATGGACGGAAATGGATCCCAAGGAGCCATTCCAGTCTATCAGGTAATTATGGGGGAAACCTTGTATTATTTACTGGAGAAAATGCAATGTCGCCCTGGGAGGCACGAAGTCCCATCCCTGCTCTCCGTGATGAAGAGATGGTCCCATTTTGGGATAATAACCATTGAGCACACTCTGATTTCCAGTAGGATTTTTTCTTTAATCCTTTTGTTGCTTTTCTCTTATTTTATATATAGCTAATGACTCTAGGCTGACCACAAACACTAAAATACCTTTAAAATTCATTTTTGTCTCCTGTCAAAGCTTTACTTATCAGAACACAGCACAGAAGCCTCTGAAATCTCATTTATTTTACGACAACGGTAATGACTTCTGGCCCAGTAGCACATGGCCTCCCCCCATTTCACGGAAACTGAGAGCCAAGGGCACCAGGGCAACTGGCCCATCTACATATGCAGGCTCTCCGGGGATTCCAATTAGAAACACGACAAATAACAAGGACTTAACTTTCACTCTGGCCATCACAGGCCCAGAGGACCACCAAGCTGGGACTTTGCCTCTCTCTCACAAAAGCCACCTCCAGGAGCCTTAAGACTAGGGCATAGCTGTGGCTCCAGGACCTACCAGGGTCCCGGGCATTCTGAGGCTATGCCCTAAATGCACGTGACCTAAACAAAGTCTCTGCTTGCAGCTCTGTAAAATTCAATAGTTTTAGCAATCACTTGTCGACTGCTTTCCTACCAGCCCCTAGAACACGGCGGAACTGACTTTCAACTGCTGATTTGGTCTTCCTTTTTCTGATTTATTACATGGCCTTTACCCCTTACCCCTCCTTGGTGCCCATAGTCCTGCCACACAACAAAAGGTATGTGATAAAAGGAGGGAGGAAGCAACGTAACACAAGGAGAGCAGAATTGGGTAAAGGAGGCCATGGAGGAGGCAGAGGAAGGGCGTGAAAGTTACAGTAGGGAGGGATAGTAAGGAATTAATAAACAGCCAAAACAGAAGGTAGAATCACACCTACTCATTGAAAAATACATTTCCTGGACACTTGGAGAGTGCAAAGCTTTGTGCTGGACAAACCCCATGAGTCACAGGGAAGAGTCTTCACTTCCTGGCCAAGGACCCACAACGTTCCTGTCAGCTTCCCCAGAGAAGCAAAGCCCCAGGTTAAGAACAGTAATAATACTAATAATAGCAGCCCAGAGTGCCACATGGACAATACAAGCCTGGAGATGAGGACACAGAGCTGGAGAGAGGGGCCCAGAGGAGGCGTGGGTACCACACCTGAAACCACCGGCCTACTGCCCAGTCGCCCTGCCCTACACATTCTGCACAGAAGCCAACCAATGGCCCTCATGGTTTTAGAAAACGGGTCTCAAAACAACCTGTCCAACTCTCTGCTGCTTCAACAGCAGGTGGCAAGCTCCTCAATAGCCAGGTGATGGTGACTGTCTTCAATCCGTGGGAGAATCCTTGGGCTTCTTAGTGCCGAGCAGATGCCAGGCATTCTAGGAGGTGAGAAGCACATAAGTGAGAAGTCACAGTTGCCATGTCTTCAAGGAGTTCACCTCCTAAGGGAGGAGACCAACAAGTGAAGTGGTCATTTTATTACATCTGAGATGTCTTAGGATAGGACAGAAAAAGTAAGCCATCACTTATATGGAGTGGTGCACATCCTGTTCCCAGGAAGTCAGCTGCAGTGTTGAAGGTAACCACCTTGTAAGGGAATTGACTCCTCTGTATGTCCTGAAGAACTATACTCCCACAAACAGCATGCCTCCGTGGAAAACAGAACAACCAGAAGTACCCTGGGTGGGAAGAACTGGATGAAAAGATGGCCTTTGAGAACATTGTACAGATGAGATACAACCATCCTGCACGAACCACTATTCCTTCATTCTTCATTTTTAATATGCATTGATTAAGCACCTACTGTTTGCAACTCACTGAGATTTAAGTAAAATCTAATCCAGGCCTACCAGAGCCTTGTACAGGAAACGGTAAGCAAAGAAACACTTTTGCCAGAGGGGAATACAGGCTATTAAGGTATCTAGGCATCTACTTTAAAACAATGCCTGTGGCTGGATGTGGTGGCTCACACCTGTAATTCTAACACTCTGGGAGACTAAAACAGGTGGATTGCTTAAACTCCAAAGTTCAAAAACACCTTGAGCAAGAGTGAGACCTCATCTCTACTCAAAATAGAAAACTTAGCAGGGCATCGTGGCGGGCACCTGTGATCCCAGCTACTTGGGAGGCTGGGACAAGAGGATTTCTTGAGCCCAAGAGTTTGGGGTTGCTGTGAGCTATGATGCCACGGCATTCAACCCAAGGTGGCAGAGTAAGACTCTGTTGCAAAAAAAAAAGATAGACGGATAACAAAACAATGATTGTAATGAGGACAAACCACAAGTTCTAAATGGCACGTTGCTTTTGGTGTTTTTTGTTAGCATTCCTCAAATACCACCATAAACATACACAGGGCTAGTCAGCAAAAAAATGGACGGGATTCTTTCTTGGGAAAGCTAACAGCTTGAAGATCTTTCTTCTTCTTCTTTTTAATCTGATTTTCTACAACATCACAGCATGCTCTACAATCTTCCGTGAAGCAGTTAACTGTAGGGGGAAAATAAGTTGAATATTTCTTGGAAAACACTGCCCATTTCTACCTGCTAATGCACCATCTAAAATGACCATTTCTATGCACACTCATTTACCTGATGCATAATACTTAACTCGAAAATTATCACTAAGAGGTATTGCCAGTGCCAGCATTTTGAGCACAGAGCTTTGGTGCGAATGCTAAAGCGTTTCTACAGATAATGAAGCACTCAACAAAGTGCCCTTTGTTAGACAATAAAAATAATTGATTTCAAAAGCCATCAAATGGTGATGAACAAATACATTTTATAGCAAAGCAGTTGTAGATTTTTGGGTAAACTCATATATCACTACAATAGGTTTGTTTTGCCTTTCAGTTCTTGTTTTTTTTAAATCACAACCTACTCAATATCCACCTATCGCTTGTCTTCATTTTTTTTTATTAATAATAAAAGAGCAACTGCTGTTTATGGGAGGTTTCTTTGTTCCGGGATGGGGCTAAGCAGTTTGCACTCATTGTCTTATTGAATCTTCACATCTTTTTATGAGATAGGTTCCATCATTCTGTCCTGTTCTATGGAGTGATGGGTACTGGTCTGATTTGTGTGGCACTGGTGTAACTGTGCAAGCTGAGGGGCTGACATATGTGTGTTATCCCCTTTTTACACAGAAGGACGCCAAAACCTACAGAAGTGAACAGACTCATCCAAGGTGACATATTTGCCAAGTGGTAATAACCAATTGCAAAGAAAAAGTCCATAACAATTCCCTCCCTTTCTTTGTGTTACTACACAGCTCTTCTCATCTGAAGGTAGAGTCACTTTTGCCTTGCATCTGAACTGGCCTTGGGCTTTGCTTTGACCAATACAAATTGTCAGAAGCATTATTGCACCAGTTCTGAGGCTTGAAATGTCTTGTGCTCTCCTGTGCACTCTCTCTCTCCTGCCTCTGCCAGGAGAACAAGCCCATGCTAGCCTGTTGGGTGATAGGAGACATGTGACCCAGCCACCCTCAACCACCCCAAGTAACAACCTGCCAAGTCTCCAGTGCAAAGCTGCCTAGCTAACCATCGGCCCACTGCAAAAGCAGGCAAGAACCCTGATGCATCAAGTCCATGGTGCAGAGCCACAGAATCATGAGCTAAATAATGGTGGTTTGTTACACAGCAGCAGCTAGTCAATAAAATTGCCCTTGCAAAGAGAAAGTTCAGATAGTTGAGCTGTCTTAACTTATGGGTTTTTTCATTTGTTACAGTAAAATTAGAATTACTTTGTAATTAAAAAATTGAAGTTGGGAATGACAGAGTTAAAGTAACACTAAAAGACAAACCCATGTAATTATTTGATTAAAACATTCAGTAGGGATTAATTATTCCCATGTGGGTGTTTTATTCTCAGCTCCTACCACCATTTCAGAGGCCATGGTTTCTCTCTAGGATTTACCATCACCGTTGCCTGGCTTCTCTCCGCCAACCCTCTTCCTGTATGGAATGACTGCACACACTCTGACTACAGGTTCAATTTGAGTTCTGAAAATATAATGAGCATGAACAACCCTCTGTGTCATTTACATACAGAACATTTTTAATTAACATTGCATTAGCCCAATATTCTCCAAACCTTATTCATTTACATATCCCTTTCACAATCTTTGCTAATCTGCAAACTACCTATATTGTTATTTACTGACTATGTCTCCTTAAATGAAATTCAAATTGACTCCCATTTTTTTTACATTGCCTAATCCAAAGTGATAATAACCATGAGATCATTTGCTCTATAAAGTAGTTATATTTTTTTCTACATAACTCAAAATAAAAATGTATGTATTCCTCCCGGTACCATTTAAAATCATCCTTCTTGCTACCCTCCAAGAAATACTGTTTCATCCATATCCCAGGGCCTTTAATGCTTTACCTTTGAATATCAGCTATACAGAAAGGACAAAGGTGCTTTGATGGCGAGGATAGCCTCACTGGTCATTTACTTTAGTAATGCCTGCCATCTGAAGAGTCAAGTGCAAGTGTTCTAACCCTTGGCCCAACGGGAAGACACTATTTTCTTTGTCCCCACTGAGTTTTCGAGTCCTTTCAGCCCTCATGATTTGAATAAGCAACCTGAGGTTGGGCACTGTAAATATCACCAGGCCCTTAGATGGCTTTGAGCCTGTGAAACTGGTCATTCTCATCCTCGCGGACTAGAAGCTAAATGTGCCAAAGGTGTTAGACTATTTCCAATGCCCCACAGCATTTCTGAATACTTTTGATCCTCAACATAAGCTTTTAAGTAGGAGGATTTAAAGCCATTGCTCCTGTGTCATTCACAAACTCAAGACTCAAACCATGACCCCTCTGGGACAAAGAAGTGCGCCTTATCTAAGCAGGTAGCTGCAAGCCCACAATAAATCAGCCTCTAGCTTTGAAAACATATTTTTGCCCTTTCAATTATTGCCCACAAACAATATCAAGAAAATACCATAAACAGAGCAAATCTTACCTTAGTCACAGCACTGGATAAAATGTTCTGTGGTTTCTTGGAGAATAAAACAGGACACTCAGGTGAATTACTAATAGCTAAAAATCACTGTTGCCAGGAATTATTGACTAAGAGGTCAGTATGTACAAGAACGGTCATAGCCCAGTTGTGTTAGCGTGAAAAACATGAGTGCAAATCTCCCTCCCCCCCCCCCCAATTAAATCCCAGTTCTGCCTAAGTGTCTTGGGTAAATGGTTTAGTTCCGTTCATGTTATCAGTTATTTAATTTCTCCATGTATATATCGGGTACTATTGGTGGTTACCTTGTTGGGATTTTGTGAGGATTAAATGATCTGATGTGTTCAAAATTCTTAGAACAAGACCTCAAATGTGCTAAGTATTTAACTCTAGCTATTATAGCCATCGGCAGTTCTGATCTTTTTTTTAAATAAACATTAATATAAGAGGTCCACATTGGATGCCATAGACTCCATCCAGACCCAGACATTTTCCAGTTCCTTGAAGGAAGGTGTATGGATCACACAGTTAAGGGGATTGGTTAAATAAAGCTGAGAGCTCATACAACAGACTCCAGAAGGAATGGTCCAAGGTACTTTGACAATGGAAACCTGGGTACAGAGCCAAGAAAACATTATTGTTTAGCAAGGATAAAAGTAAAGTCTTGCATGAGCAAACACAATTGTGCAAGGAAAATACTGCTTCCTAGAGTGTAGTTCACCTACTAGTACGATGTGCGTTACTTGGCTAAAAGAGCAGTGAAATAAACACCATGATCTCACCCAAAAACAACATGGAGGTCTCTTTTCCTGGGAAGGATATACCATACTCCTCACGTCTGGTTTACTGTTCTCAGTTCCTGGTACCACATTTTTGTTGGTGATGGTTTTTGGTTTGTTTGGGGAGGAGTTGTTTGTTTTTTATTTAGACTGAGTCCTGCTCTGTTGCCCAAGTTGGAGTGCAGTAGTATCATCACAGCTCACAGCAGTCTCAAACTCTTGCCCCAGCCTCCCAAGTAGCTGGGACTTTCAGGCACCTGCCACCATCCCCAGCTAATTTTTCTGTTTTGTTCTAGAGACAGTCTCACTGTTGCTCAGACTGGTCTCAAACTCTTGACTGACCTCAAGCAATCCTTCCACCATGACTTCTAAGAGGGTTAGGCTTGGTACCACATTTTAAGAAGGCATAAGATGAATAGCAGACTAGAAAAAGTGCAGAAACCAAGTCACCTGAGACATGGCACAAGATCTTGTGGAGAGCTCTGCTGAATAAGAGAACCAAGTGGGTCAATGCATCTGAACACCTACCACACGTACCAGGCTGTGTCTCGAGCACCAGGATAGCACAGTGAACAAGACAGACATCTCAGCCCTTGCTGAGCTTACATCCCAGTGTGGGGGGCAATAGGACAAATGCGTAATCCAAGAAACACCAGAAATGACTTCCAGCTCTGAAAAGTGCAGTGAGGAAGATGAAAAAGCCTTTCTAAGGAGACAACCCCAAGTGGAAGCAATGCAAAGAGGATCAGATGGAAATGAGAACAAAACAGCACGTGTGATGGAAAGCATTTATCAGAACACAGCCAAAGCTCTAATAGCTGCTGGCATCAGAACAATAACACAAGCAGACACTGGTTTAAACACTCTGCTGTGGTCATGTAGGAACGCTTATGACCCTAGTTTACAGATGAGGACATTGAGGCATAGAGTGCTGAGTAAGTTACCTCCAATCACACACAGTAAGCTTGTAAGATTCAGGCTCGGGACTAGGCAGCCTGGCCCCAAAGCCTGGGCTCCTGGACACTCCTTTGCAACTACCAAAGGGTTAGCTTGTAGAAAGGAAGTGTCTATGTTCTGAGATGGGCCAGAAGGCAGAGATAGAATCAAAGTTTGAAAGTTTCTTTAAGGTCTTAAAACGAACTTCATGATGGTCACTGGACATGTGGCATGTCCCCTGCACCCTCCTGGGCACTATGTCATAAACCAGACCAGATTGGCAGCAGGTGGGCTGCATCCCTGAGACACAAAGTTCTCTCACCACGAGCAATGGTTTCCATTCCTTACTCTGTTCGAAATTTCACTCTCCCTTCAATGACCTTGTTGCGTATATCAGGAACATCTGATCTTGAAAAGGATCTACACGTGATAAAGGAAAAATGAAAGGTTTGACTTAGTGCCTTGCCTCCCAGAAATGTTATTGAAATGCTGCAGGAGTTGAACGTCTGAGAAATGATCTATTTGCAAGTTGAAGAAAAGATATAATACTTCACATACACAAGGCCTGGTGTGAAAAAGACTTGCTTACACACACACACACACACATCCTTAGCTACTTCTCTAAAAAATGCACTTCCTTGACACCTCCTGTCCTGCCAACTCTTCTAGCTGCCTTTCCATCCTTTCATAACATTAGGTGGAACGCAATGTTATGAAAAGAACTGCTGAGCTGCCTGGAATTGGTGATAAAAATTCTAGGAAGACAATGAACTTGAGGCCAACAATGACAAAAATAATGGTAGCTCACAATTATTGAGCAGAATAACATGTTTGGTACTATCCTAAGTATTCCGTCCAGAGTTTGGTACTTTTATCATCCCCAATTTAGAAATTAGGAAAATATGTAACTTCAGTGCAAAAAAAAAA
>NW_003852464.1:6010693-6011827 GCF_000181295.1 Otolemur garnettii
ATCGGTCTTGACTAGGTACTTAATCCATACCTGGTATTGTGGGAGGTGCCTTAGCTTTGCAACAACCAATCCCATCAGGTCGCCCAAAGCAGAACAGGTGCCCCCAGGGCCTCGCTGAGTGCCTTCCTTCCACAGAATGGTTTGTCAGGAAATGCCCGCTGGTGGATGGGCGTCCATCCTCTGCACCAGCCTTGGGCTGGGCAGATGGGAGTGAGGGTGCTGTTCTTCTGTCTGGTGACAGTTCCCTTCCTCATTTGCAACTACCTCTTTGTCAGTCGAAGCCAACCCGAAGTTTCATGCTGTTCCAAAGTCATAGAGTGAGATACTAAAATCCCAGTGCAGCTCAAAGACAGTGCAACTAAAATCACTCTCTCTATGGTCAAGACATAGCTTTCCCCAGAACAGAAATGACAGGGCAGAAAAAGAGAGTGATGCAAAGAGGCAGAGAAAGAAGGAAAATAGACGAAAGAACTCTAAGGAAGAAAAATGAAGGAGAGCAATAGTAGACCTGTGTCCTACTCCCATCCCCGGCCTCCTGATACCGCCAGCGTGGTACAAGGCACTGTTTTCGGAGAAGAGGATTTCGTTCACAGTCTTAACAGGTGTAGAGGCTTAATTATTATTTTAACAGTGTGTTCCAGAAAAGCACAGACACTGATCTGTACAATTACTTTCCTCAAATATAGGCACTTGCCTCTGTTTTCACACATATAAAATGAAATCATCAGATGTACCAAATGTTGACATTTTCCCTCATGAAATACCAGATCTTTCCTGAAACTTGGATAATTATGTCCTTCACCACCCTCCAGAAGAAAAAAAAATTTCAAAAAAAAAAAAACAACCTGTCACAATATAATTCCAAAATCATTAAAATTCTCAAGTCATACATGAGAAACAGAGAGGTGAATGATTTTTCTTATCTTGAAACTGAAGGCGAAATCAGACTCCTACTTACAAAGCAAACCCTAGAATTTTCCCAAAGAGCAAAGATGAGCAGCCTCCTGTACCCCAGAAATGCTCATCTATAAAATTGCAGTATCTTGAACACAGGTGATCAAGGGGGAACCTCGGTCCCTTCTGAAGGGTAAAGATGCTGGTGTTGTATTTCTACCCCCACCAGACCAAGAAGCA
>NW_003852464.1:6012640-6035760 GCF_000181295.1 Otolemur garnettii
TCAATAAGCATCCTGCTGCTACTACTCACACTTGATTCTGGCAGAATAGCCTCTGAAGGTGGGGTGCAAAGAGGGGAGTACCCAACCGGAGCAGGTGCTCCTCTGCCTGGGGCCATGATGGCTCCTTTAACCCGTTCAGTGCCACTGAACTTCAGGCAAAGCTGCCTGAGAACAGCTAATTGCCAGAGAAAAATTGTGTTCCCGCTGTGCCCCATTGAGATGGCTTCCAAAGGCACTGGAAGCCAGAGGTGCTTTTCCCAATGAGCATCTGTTTGTAGAAAAACTTCGTGTACCTTTTCTTTAAATTTGCTTTTTTAAAATCAGACTTCACACTTCCTCCAGAGAAGACCACTCCAATGCAGCTCCCATGGCCTCCTTAGGGACTTACGGCTTTTGAGGCAATAAGATGCCATGAGTATTGGTCCCCATTGGCTATGCCCCTAAAGATGGTGTCACTTGTCATCTGCAAATGTCTTCATTGGCTCAACATAATGACAGTAGTGGTGGCAGTGGTGCTGGCAACATAATGACAATGGTATTTCTCTCTTTTTTTTTTTTTTTGTCTGATGTAAATAAATGCTGTTTTAATATACCTTTAACGAACTTAGCTATAGTATGGCTGTACACTATGGCTTATATACATAGTCTCAAATACAGAAATTAATTATTTCATAAGCAAGTTTTTAGCATAATACCAGCAAACAAAAATAGATTATTTAATGCAATATTTAATGTTCCATGTTCCTGACTTTTACAGTTCCATGAATGAAGGTAGAAAATCATGGCTTTATAAAATTAAATACACTGTGTGTGGATATACAATGATAGCTAATATTAGTGTGAGCATAATGGTTTACTGTTCCACACTTTTGGAAATAGGCCTTGATCCTGATTGAAACTCTGTGTTACATAAGAATTCTTAAGACTTCTTTAGACTCATAGACGATAAAAAGTATGTTATTTAATAGGATAAAAATTCTTCCTATTCATAACGTCTTAAAGGAGGTATTATCAGTCTTCTGAGACAAAATCATATACGTGTTTGTTTATTGGGCAATATGACAATGGTATTTCTCTATGTTCTTCATCCAGATCATCTCATTTACTTCTCATCATCGCTTGATGAGGTAGAAAGTCTTTTTTACACCCATTACACAGATGAGGAAATTGAGGTGCTTAGAAATTAGGTAATTTGCCCAGTCACACAGCTAGTAAGTGCTGACTCTAGAATCTTCACGCTTAAGGCACCTATAAAGTTATTGAAAAAGCCAATAACTGATGTGGATTTTAGGGATACCATTTTTTGGTCCTGGTTCTGCCACCAACTACTTTTTCATCTATTCAACCCAACCTGGCTTAGGCTACTGCACATTTGGTTTCAAAATCTTCTTGTAACAAAGAGAAGCTTTTACTTACATTAGAGGTTTGAGAAGTCCCTCCCAGATCCGCAATTACATGAATGATTTATTCACTCATTCATCTAGCCAACCATAGTTGAGGATTAAACACCTGCTATAATACAGGCATGTACTGGTCCACATGCAACAGAGACAAAAAGCATAGGAATGTTCCCCGCCTCCGTGCAGCGAGCTGAGAGTCCCACAGGGGAGATGATGTTGAGTACACACACCAGTAAATATGTTACATAATAAAATGTTTTTGATAAATGTTGTAAAGGACAAGTGTTAAGGTCCCTTGAAAGTGACTAACATAAAGGATCTGATTGGCACTGGAGGATCTTTTGAAGATGAGGTATTTAAATTAAGGTCTGCAGGATAAGTAGAAGTTGGCTGATTAAAGCATTCAAGAAAAGGTCTTCTGAGTTGAGGAGACAGCATATGCAAAGGCCCAAAATGGGAAAGAACACAGTGTGTTCCAGGAACTGAGAAAAAGCAACGCAGCTAAGATACTGTGAGTTGGGAAGGAAGGTGATACCAGATAGAGCTGAGGGCAGGCAGGTGCTGAATCATCTGTGTCCGTCCATCCATGTCCTGTCTCCTAGAGCTACCTTAGAATTCTAATCACCTAAACATTAGAGATGCCCTCCCCATCCCATGCCCCAGGCCTCCATCTCATCAGCAGGCTTTTCCCCAAAGAAATGGAAAGTGAGTTTGGAGCTCAGACAAAAGCACTAACTCTTTCAGAACCCCCAGGCACATTGTGAGTGTGTGGAATAGCACGGAACTCTTGGGCTTTGAAAACATTTACCTGGATCATTCTCCTCATGGACAAAGACAGTCCTGGAGAGAAAAGAAATCAGACACCTATCTGGATAATTCAAGTAAAGGCTCTAGTGTGAACTCAGAACCTGATCTAACCACCTCACACCCATTAGGATGGCTACTATCAAAAAAAAAAAATACCAGAAAATGACAGTATCAGCTAAATCGTGGAGAAATCGGAACCCTTGTACACTGTTGATGGGAATGTAAATTGGTGCCTCAGGGTTGAAAAACAGTATGGCAGTTCTTGAAAATATTAGAAGCCATTGCGTATATACCCAAAATAATTCAAAGCAAGGTCTTGGAAATATATTTTTCAATCCATATTCATGACAGCACATATAGCTCAAATGTGACTGCAACCCCAGTGTCCATCAACTGAAGAATGGATACTCGAACTGTTGTGTATCCGTACAGCCGAATATTATCCTTAAAAACAAAGGGAATTCGGACATACGATAAAACATAGATGAACTTTGAGGACATTATGCTAAGCGAATAAGCCAGTCACACACACACAAAAAAAAAATACGAGCTACTTAGAGTAGTCAAATCATGAAGACAGAAAGTATAACGATGGATACGAGGGGTTGAGGTAGGAAAGGTGTGGAATGGGAATTCTCTTTTAATAGGCATAGAGTTTCAGTTTTACAAGATGAAAAATGTTCTGGAGATGGATGGTGGTGATGGTTGTATAAAAGTATGACTATATTTAATACCGCTGAACCATACACTTAAGAATCATTAGGAGGGTAACTTTTACGTTATATGCATTTTATCATAAGAAAAAAAAAATGGGGCACCGGATTTGAATGATCCTGAAACAGATAACTGACTTCCCCGTTTTACTTTGCACATGCAGACAGAACCATAAACCCATCAAGAGGCTCCCCTGCACCCTGAGAAGGCTCTAAGTGTTTCAGCTCAACCTCTGGCAAGATTATGAAATGGGAAGCACTTTGCAATTGTCCTCTTCAAACTTTCTGGCTGTTCTCCTGTCACCTCTTCCACGAAGCCTTCCCTACTTGTCTCTGCTACTAGTGAGACCCCCCCCCCACACTTTGGCCACCCACGGCTCTTGCATCTCTCTTGGCACCTGTCACTATCTTACCGTGACTTGTATTCACAATTTGTTCATGAGGCTGGAAGCTCCTTGAGAACTGAGGCCAACAACAGGTAAGTTCTGAGCACTGGAACCTTTACTTTCCATGTATTTGGTAGAATGAACTTCATCATGGGCAGCCCTAACTCTCTTTCACTGCCACTATGTCCCTTTCACTGCCCTGAGCTCCCCCCTCCAAAGGATTTCACGTAGCGACACCAAGCCTGCCACTGTGTCCAGGTGTCCTTCTCCTAAGCAGCTGCTCTGTAGCCCATTCCCGTAAGAACCTGCCAGCTCCCACTAGGTAACAAGGATGGGAACTGGTTGATCCAATAAACAAATTCTTGATAACATGGTACCTAGCTAAGAAGGTTCTCTCTCAGGTACCACGATGCCTTAACCCAAATGAAATGCCCTGAGTTCCAAAATATCTCTGAGAATGGTAAACCCCTGGTCAGTAGTGGGCTTCTTTGCTACAAGCCAGTCTGTGGCACAATCAGAACACACTGGTGGCCACCAATTCTACCCACGGATACAAAAAGGCCTTTAAATCATCCAAAGAAAACAATAAAAATTGTATGTGTTCTTTTTTCTACCCCTAAAAACTCTCAGATTCTAATATTTTTGAAAACCTATAAACTAGGTTTTATTAGCCCCACTTTACACAGAGGGAAAAGTCACAAAGTCTAAGAGGTGTGGTGACTTCTCCCACACCAGTTATAATAGCACCGAAGGTGGGATGCAGCCGTGGGTCTCCGGGGTTTGGACTCTTACAAACTCTGCCGCTTCCCTCCTCCAAAAAGAAAGGGCAAACTCCGGCCAGTGCTCATCTCCATCTGTCCTCAAGCTCCACACATTTCCTGCGGCTGGGGGAAAGTGAGCAGCAGCTACAGCTCCCCCAAGAGGAAGACAGCCTCGTCCCTCATTAGAAAAAGGCTCAAAGGAAAAGAGTGGAGGATCCTGCCCAGCTCCTGGAGACAGCCCCGTTCTGGAAAACAGGGCCACTCAGTAGTTCCCTGGATCCCATGAGCTAAAACCACACAGCTGCTGGGGAAGCAAGCCGGGGCTCCTCTGTTTAGGCTCACCCTGGACAGCAGGCAGCGCCCAACATCCTCAACACAAACCGGTGACATTAACAAGGCATTAAAAAGTTATATGACCCTGCACCCGTGATGAATTGAGCTATATGTGTTCTCTGAGCAGAAGTTACAACTCATCTAAATGAGGTCGATGTCAGCTTGGACACAAATGCAGGAAGAGAAATAGAGTCCACGAGGACCCAGGTGCCAAGCGAGGTATTTTTACATAACTGATCTCTGAACTGCCTTCAGCGGGATGCATTCACTGGGGTCTTGTGTACAAAGGTAAACTGAGGCGCGGGGAGGTGATCTGCAAAGCATTACATGGCTAGAAAATGACAGGCTTTGGAGCCAGGCCCGCGTCTGTCTAGCTCCCAGACTGATGCTTTTTCCATTATACGATAACCTGTCACTTCCGTGTGTTTTCTGGGCTGCACTGGTTGTGATTTCCAGCTGTTTGGACGGACTGCACACTTGGACATCCACCGAAAGCAGGTCCTGCGTCTCTAGCAATCCACATAAACGCTAGGCCCAATTCCAACCACCTTTTTAACAAGAGAACTTCTCCAGCTTGAGTAATGGGGCTTTCAAAAAAAAAAAAAAGTGAAAGAAATGAAAGAAAGAAAAAGAGAAAGGCAAGAAGTAATTTCACCTCGCAGAGGAGGCCTGTGTGATTAGGACGAGTGTGGGTGGCCGCAGCTGGCACAGATATAATCACAGCCCATCATGAGAACAATAAGAGCATAACTCCAACTTCTGAAGAGTGCCATTCATTCATTCAACCTTTTTTTTTTTCTCTTTTTTTTTTGTGAGTGCCTCATTTGAACATAGCAAAGCACTGTGGGAGTGAGACAGGAGCAAAAAGCCCGGGCCCAACCCTTAGGGAATACATAACACTCCCATTCAGCGCTCGCAGAAGGAGACAGTGTGCAACTGTGCTGAGGAATATGAAATCCTTCAGCCACACCTGGCCAGATACCACGCGGATGCACTTTCATCTCCTGTCCCTAAGCTTTGAACCATAGCCCCCCTGGTATTTGTTCCTCATTTTCCTGGCTGTTTTCTTTTGTACTCTCCTACTCCTATTTTTCAGGGGTAGAGTATGCAACAAAGTAGGAAAAGCATTGTCCTAGAGACAAGAGAACGATGTCCCATCCCAGCTCTGGACACCTCTAGCTCGGTGATCTGGGACCAGTCCTCAAGCTTCCCTGAGCTTCCATTCGCTTACTGGGAAAAGGAGGTGACAATCTCTGGCTCAAGGGTTATATGATGATTCATTGAAATACTACTATGTGAAAGTCTACTGAAAACAGTAAACAGCTGGGGAAATGTGGGTGTTACCGCCAGCACTAAGCGTTATTAGATTATTATGTTAATAGTTAAGATGTAGCTCAACAGAAAACCCGGCCAATTGGCCATTATTCCTTTTGGTTTTCCTTGGGCAAAGCTGGCTAAGCAGAGAGAAAAAGGCAAGACAAAGAACAGCACTTTGTGGATTCCTCCCCCAGAAGGACAGCATTGTAAGTGTGCCATGAATAAAGAGTGTAAATTATATTCAGCATGATATAAGTAATGACATATCAATTAACTGTGTCAACAAGGTCTAAAAATATGCAAATTACTGTACTTCAATTAGAAAAATCTACATCCTTAGAGAATATTGTAAATCAGGAAATTTGGGAGACATTAAGAGTAATCAGAGAGGGAAAGCATGTACTTTTTGCCGTATCCTATTTTTATACATACATAATGAAATAATTATAGCGACACTGTATTTATGCCTCTGCAAAAATATCAGAATCTTAAGATCTTTACAATGATAAGTTAAATCTGTATTATGTTTTCAGACAACATTAATTATAAGAAAAAGAAATCTATTATCATTCAATATAAGTAAGTTGAAACTAATTTGGACATGCAAATTAGCAATGTTGTTTTTCCCAGTGCCAGCCAGAACATTCGAAAAGAGAAACCAACAAGAGATGGCTAGATCAATTACCGAGTCCAGGAATGTAAAAGCATTAGGGTATTTAAGCTGTAACAAAATTTAAGGACGTTTAATAACTTTTCTCCCAAATATTAAATTATTTGGGGTGCTCATTTTTTAAAAGACCTCCTGGTTTTGTCTAAAATGCACTAATCTATCTGTCTGGGATGGATTCACCTTTACCTCAGCTGTCCCCTGGCTTGGGTAATCCACAAGGAAAGAGCAGGAGGCCCAGGCTGGGAATGGGAAGGTGGTGCCTTGGCAGTTTTCAATCACTCAGAGACTCACCACGGTAACAAAGAGGTAATTCTAGAGATGCCAAGAAAGAGGGATGCACACTCAGATGCACAGCAGCTCACCTCTCCCTGGCCTTCCCCAGAAGGGCAACCTGGCAGGAAAACGTCTGGCGATGAGACCCCTGAGCACTGATCTCCTTTACCCTTACTGATTGCAAGCTACTACCCAAACAACGCTTCATCAGGACCTGAGAATTCTGACTCCAGAAGGTACTTCCCTGTCCTTCCCCCTCCCTGTCCTTTCCATACACAGGGATGCCATTCATTATTTCAGCACCAAGAAAGTTCAATGATAACTTTGTAAAAAAAAAAAACAAACAAAAAAAAAACCTTCTGGAAGCCCAGGAAATTCTGACTGCTTCCCACGTCCCCTCTGGTCTGGGAGCTCCGTTAGGACGGGCACTGTGCCCTTTCTCTGTGCTTCACAGTCAAGCTCAGTCCCTGCGACAAAGCAAGACACTCAGTCTTGAGCACACCAATAAATAAGAAGCAGCAAGAACTACGGTAAATGGAGAAGAAGCAACTGACTATGAGGAAGAATGTGTTTTCTTAGTGCCACGTGTGGGAACTTCCATCAAAGCGGCCAGCGCTGATTCAACTCAATTCTTAGTTGGTCCAATTAAAGAACCAGAGTTAGAGCTGGTTAAAGGAAAAATGGGAGAGAAGGTGTTTAACTTCTCACCTTAGCATCCTCTTTCTGTTCCCTGTGCTCTCCCTATCTGCCCGCTTCCAAATCTGCTTCTCTAGAAAACCCCCAATAAGATGGTTTACCAGGTCAGGGTTTACCCCCAGTACCCTTCAAGGGAGTTTTGTGTTGAACGTGGAATGAAATGGTATGCCCAAAAAACTGACATGGAACACAGAAATTTCAGACACCAATGCCCAAGTGTATTTTAGGGACTAAGGCTTATTTCTATTCCCCCTTAAAATACCACAGCCCCCTCCCCTACACACACACTCACACTCATACACATCAGGAAACCATTCATTCTGCCTCTTTGAATGTTGCCTCTGATGGGTGCAGATATTTTTTTAAATAAGGCTATATGAAATGTTTTATTTTTATTTCAGAATATTATGGGGGCACAAACATTTTGCTTATATAAATCACTGTTGTACAGTTTGAATCAAAGTCGTAAGTGCGCCCATTGCCCAGACAGTGCACTCTGCACCTGCTGGGTGTGAAGTTCCCCATCCTCTCCTCCCCACTCCCACCGGCTTGGTTTCCACTGGGTGTTACTTCCATAGGTGATGGCACATACGTGTCCATCAGTTACCTCCATTTTAATAGTGAGGACATGTGATGTTTGTTTTCCTTTCTGGTGATATTTCACTTAGAAGAATGGTCTCCAGAACCATCCAGGTTAACATAAGAGGCATTTGCTTTTAAAGTAACTGCTTTCTTCATGGTGGTAACGGAGCAAAACAGAGATTGTGAATGCAGCTGGAGAACGGCTAATGTGCAGCTTTGTAAATTAATACCAACCAACCAAAACCTTTTCCAGTATACTCTCTCTTCTGAAATACAGAATATATTGAGATTAAAAATTAGTATGTTTCCTAGTTTTCTCAATAGAAGTCCCAGCCCAGAATAGACTAATAGCTAAGCTATCCAATGGTCGCCCTATACAATCCCAAGTCAACTTTAATCCAGGCAGGTCCAACCTGCAACCTACAGGCTCGGTGCTGATTTTGTGAGGATTTTTTTTGCTTATCTGTAGCGTCAGGTAGCAGAAAAAGAATGCACAAACCCTTTTTTCATTAATCGGTTTTCATTAGTGTTTGTGTATTTCCTGTGTGGCCTAAGACAACTCTTCTGTTTCCCAAATGTGGCAGAAAAGAAAGAAGATTGGACTCCCCTTCCTTAATCTATCCCTCTATACATATAGAGAAAAAGTCCACACATATACTCCACAGAGATATAGTTATGGACGTTGATACCGCCAATGAATAAAATATATGGAAATACTTAAGAGCACAGACTTATACTTGCCTTATATAGACGAGAGTTCAAAGCCCAGCTCTGCTAACTAATATCATTTTGGACAACATATTTAAATTCTCTAAACCTTAGTTTCTTTAGATGAAAGGATGATAACTGTACCCATAGGGCTATGGTGAAGGTTAAATGAGATGATACTAATAAAAAGCCTAATAAACTTGGTGACACAAAGTAGCCTTCAAATAACTACAGTTATCAACCTCCCTAATGCTAACTACCAGGTCTGCTGGAGGTTTTCACTATGCAAGTGAGTTTGTAGACCGATGATCTTTTACAACCTAACACTTACCTCAATTTTTGGTGGGCATACTGTTCCCACTTTACGGCTCTAAGTAATTCATCTCCCTGACTTGTTTAACAATTAAAGGAAGCAAATACTTGGGCCAGATTTGCTTAATCAAATGAATTTCCAGAAAAATGAGAACATCAAACAGCAAGCAGGATTGAAAATAGCAATTTTAAGACCATACATTCAATACTTGTTCATTATACAAGCCATCACGATGGGGTCATGCTCTTTTCTCTGTATTATCAATTAATCCATATTTTTTTCTCGTCCATACTCTAGGATTTATTGTAAGAGAACCAGGATCACATGTAGCCAAGGTTCTCCTGATTGATTATGTTAAAGAAATAAGCTCAAGCTTTAATCACCACACTGTAGCTTGAACCCCAAGAGCATTGAGGGCCTTAAGGAAAGAAGTTCCAATCAACAGTTTATTTAAAAGTTGAGAAGTCAGGAGGAAAGAGACCACACTAAATCTTTCTGCTTCACCCCAAAGAGACAAAGGGGTTTCTCTCTAACCCATCTCAGCTGCTTTCTTACTTCCAGCCTTCAGGAACAGAGAGAGAAGTTAGCCACCATGACTTCAGATTAACCCAAGTTGTTGGCTCTGTTGAATGCCTCCATCCCCATCCTGCCGCCTGGGTAGGATGGGTATCCAATGAGGATAAGGATAAATCCTGCGACCTTGATGGAGTCATCAGTCTGTGTAAAAATAAAGGGAGAGCCAGGGAGGAAAATCAGTCAACCCCTCACTGCTCCCAGAGAAAGAAGGAAAAATGAGAACAGGAGAAAGAAACGTGTGTGCCATAAACATCGCCCACCTTGGATCGCAGGGCTCCTGCTCTGTTTCCCAAGGCTTTGCAATTATTTGGCTATTACTTATCTTTAAACATCAGCTAAAGAGATGGAGCACTTTGGAAAGGTAATTATACCGTAATGCAGATGGTAGTAATAACAATTACCCAAGATAAGCCCTTGCAATGATCTTTACAAAGCAAAGCAAAGCCAAAGTGTACTGACTCATGAAGGCCCTCCGGTGGCCAAGGCTGCAATGCGGTAGCCAGGCTGTCCCTGGGACCAGACAGGCAGGTGTCCCCCACTCTCCTCGGAGGCAAGGCTCTGTGGAGGTTAAGCACTGCCTACGTTTAAATGATTCTTGATGTAGAGACAACTCCTGCCCGTCTTTTTTGGATGGGAATCTCGGCCCACCTCAAAGACTGAAAACAAAGCTTCATTTCCTGACTCCTGCAGCCCACCTTTAGCTTCTAGTCCCTTCTCTGAAACTGCCTGCCACACATATTTCTGCGGGGAAGGATTTATCCTACAACACCATAGTTGTTGAAACAGGGGGATCTAATTGCTTAGAAATCATTAATTGCTATAAATAGATGACTTCTGGGAGTCAGTGAACTATAAGCAGAAGAGACAGTGTTTGAATGTCACGCTTGTGCGCTGGGTATTTTTATGACTTGTCAGTGGTCCCGTAAAGAACTCACACCGAGAAAGGTGCCTAGTCAAGCTGTACTGATGGAAATTGCCAGTTAGAAATAGATCGTTCCTGCCTTACACCCTGACCACCCTTTTAACAAATCAGGATGTGTGTTTTTGATGCACTGCTAAGGAAAGGTAGTATCAGCCATCCAAGGAGAGAAAAAAGAAAGAAAGAAAGAAGACTCAGAGGAAGCACTATCCGATCTTTGCTATTTTCCAGGGCCTGAAATAACATGCTGTCATCTACCTTTTGTGCCGGTCATTTTTATCACATTGCAGGCCAGAATGAAATTTGACCTCCACTTGCGAGCGACGCCTGCAATGATAAATTTAATGCCCGCACAGCCAATGAACAGGAGGCCCAGAGGAAGTCAGCTTAGGGTGGGATTATTCATTTCTGAATTTCCACAAGGGAAAGGGCTTCCCCCTCCGTTGAACTGCTCCCATCTCCCCTCCTTCACCTTCCACCTTGGTGCCCACAGCTTGGCCACCCAGCCTGCGTCATTCCACACGCAGACTCAGCCTTCCTGTGTCACGGGGCCCTTTTGCTCTCAACACTTAAAGAGTAAGGAAAGTCATTTCGGGGAATCATTCCACTCTGCAGTCTGATTAGGGTACTCACTTTCCCACAAAGCAATAAATAAACACCCTAAATGCTTCTTTTAAAAATCCTAACAATAAAGGCAAAGGTGCCACCTTGCACGGGAACCAATGATCCCGCTCAGCTTCACCACAGGGAACGGGAAGGTAACTGAGCTGCCAGTTGACAGCGTCTTACACACCTGATGAGTTAGCCAACATCCCCTTTAGCTGCGGGGTCTAGTTCTGTGGCGCGAGCTCCCCTTTACTAGCAGTTCACTTGCTAGAAGATATTTCTGCATACGCGGTGCTCAAGCTTAATTCAACCCATTACGCGTTGCATGAAGTAGTCTGTGACCTCTTTCCAGCCTCAAACATCATTTTCCAATTCCTTGGTACCTGGTGAAGTTCCCACTGTCTTACTCAAAGTCTTACTGCCGTTCCCTGCTTCCTCCGCTCCCTCTCTCACAGGCTTTCCAATACAGAGCAACTTTGGAGAGCAGCTAACTTCAGGTCCTGACCGGAATAGCTGGCTGTGATTCAGCACTGTCTTGTGAAATACAATTGCCCATCAGATCTGCAGGAATTGGAACCTCTGAATAGTCAAGTTTTCTGATTAGGTCTGTTTTGAAGCTAAGTACACCTGCATGCATTCATTCATTCCAAACATGAGTTGTGTCCTGCCTTTCCTGTGTTCAGATCCATCCAATTCGGTCCTTCGGAATGAACTGTGAATCCCCCACCTTGCCTTACAGGCTCCCTGCTCCTCCTATCCGCTCTCATCTCCAGCTGTCTCTCTTGCTCACCTCGGCTCCAACTCTTTCTCTGGCTGTTTCTCAAGCAGACACCACCTCAGGCAAGGTTGGAGTTAAATTTGCTGTTTCTCCTGCCTGAGACCCCTTCCTCTGAGTGTCCACAAGCTCATCCCTTGTCATTCAGCATCCCCCCCCCCTTCCAAAGCATCCTTTCCCAACAACCCCTTCAGCAATTAGCGTTCTCAGTCTTAGCTTGCATTCCCCCCTGCCCAAGGCCAGCACTCGGGAGCAGAATGTTTCTTTGGTAGGTGAATCTAGGGAGCTGGCCTGAAGGAGAGAGGATGTGAAAATGGTAAGAGAGAAAGGCAAGAAAGGGCAGGAGATTGAGCTGGTGATCCCTGAGGGCCTCTGGAACTCAACCTGCCCAAGGGAAAGGTCAGTGCACTGACAGGCCACTCCTCTAGGGGGAGCCAGTACCTCAGCGTGGGGCAGGAAATGGCAACGGTGGGAAGGAGTCTCAAACCAAGGACCCTGTTCTCAGCTGAGCTGAAGTCCAGGCGGGCTGCAGGGACATGGGCAGGACAGCACGAGCTGCCCTGTGCACTACCCTTTCTGGCTTCTTTCTCTGCTATTTGCATCCCCCGCCATCGTGCATGTTGATTTCATGACTGACACGTTGTCTAGTCCTTTTCCCTCCCCTTTCTACCCAATAAACCCACACACAGAAGCTCAAAGAGAACAGAAAGTTAACAGGTGGCTTCTCTGCTACGTCTCCAACACCTAGAAAGGGCCATGGCAGCTTTTCTTGGGTTAATTTATTAATTTATTTACTCAGGTATTTATAAAACAAATAAATGTATTGCACGCACAGCCAATGAAGACAGTCAACGTACAGGTGCCCCTGGGGTAAATGCAAGGGTGTCAAAGGGAACGTGGTGCACGTTCTCTCCGGCCTAGAGAAGCTCACGATCCAGAGATGGAAACAGCCACAAGAAGGAATCACATAACACAAGTGCAAGAAATGAGACCCACACAGAGAGTGAGGACAGCAAGGGGAGGGAAGCACAGGTGACCCAGGAAATCAGGGAAAGTGCCACGCAGGACACTGTCCTTGACACTTGAAGAGTGAGTAGCAGTGTGGCAGTCAAAGACATGAAATGTGTTCGCACAAAAGGATGCGTCTAGGATGGCGGGATGGCTTTGTGACATTACACAAATCTGGAGCATAAGGCACGCTGGCAAGAGTTGAACTTTGTAACAGTCATCCCCAGCCAGAAATAAATTCCCATTAGGAAAATCAAAAGGGCAAGACACCCGAGCACCGTACCTTACAAAAGCAAATTATGTAAATGAATCCTATGAACCCCCATATTAATCTGACATTTTGAAAAAAAATATTCAATTCAATTTTTAAATAAAGTCAATTTCTTCATCAAAAAAAAAATCAAAAGTGAGCAACTCCAATGACACCAAGTGTCAGTGAGGATATACAGAAGCAGATATTCTCTTATACCATTGGTTGGGAGTGTCAATTAGTACCACCTTTGTTGGAGGACAATTTATTAATACCTAGCAAATTTGAAAATATAATTCCCCCTCAGTTGAGCCATTTTATTTCTTGGTACATGTTCAAGGGAAACACTCTGAAAAGCAAACAGAGGGGTCCAGGTGGCTGTTTTCGACAGATCTGTTAGTAATTGCTAAAGGCTGAGGGGAAAATCTAGGTGTCCATCAGTAGACGGTAAATAAACAATAGATACTATGGAGCAGTGGAAATGAATGAACAAGGTCTACATTATCAACATGGAGAAACATATTGAGATAAATATTTAAAATATACAAATAGAAAAATAAAAAAAATAATATTCAGAGCAGACAGCAAGTCACAGAAGGGGTATATGCAGCATTTAAAAACAAACAAGACTGTAAGCCGGGGATTTTCAACCGGTGTTTCGTGAGAGGATCTTAGGTGTGCTGTGAACATTTTTAAAGATCATCAATTAAATTATTTTTGAAAGAAGTTCAAAGTACAGCAAATATGGTCTTTTTTCTTTACTCTTTATTTAATCAACATAATATAAGCGTGGTGGAGAAGTTTAACTACAGGTTCAAGTGCACCATGAGATAAAAAGGGTAGAAGAACCCTGGTTTAGAGCTTCCTAGACAGGGAAATTTACCTCTGAGACATGAGATGGGGAAACGTAACTGGGAAGTGTGCAAACAGAGCATCTACGTTACTGGCAATGTTTTACTGCTTAAGCAAGAAAAACAAAATCAGATGCAAACGTGACAAACTGCTGATCCATTTGCTTGGATCTTGGACACGTGTCTGCTTCTTAGGACTTCGCATTGGTTATACGTATTATTCTCTGTGTTTGTACTTCTTTTCAGAATGAGTTCGTGTTTTTAAAAAGGACACAAGGAATTTTTCCATAGGAAGACAGCCATATTGTCTATGGCTTTCAAGTCATGGCCTCATCTCTATTGAGTAGACTTTGTTTTCTAAATGTTCCCTGTTAAAACCATCAGTCAGAGACGACTTATTCCATTCATTAATCCAACCACTTTTTCACTAAACAAGCATTTAGTAAGTGTCCATTATGTAAAGAGGTACCATTCTACCTAACGATAGGGGATACCTACGGGCAACAAAGACAAGATCCCAACATCAGGGTACGATCTGTTAAAGAAGAAAGAACATACACATTAAATAGCGCTGGAGCACTTAAGTATTTAGAAATTATATGTCATAAAACTCCATCACCATAATGCACCCGATTTTTTATTAGTATGTGGCGAGTATCACTGTAAAATAAAATTGGAGCCGTAAATACAATATCAGCTCTTTCACATCTCAGCTGTTGTCAAGGTCTAAAGAAGTAACTGCAGAAAAGGACCTTAAACAGTCATGTTATGACTTTCCTGAGGACGTGGAGCCAGAAGTTACACTGCCAACCCTCACCCCCATTAACACAAACACTTTGGAGAGAAGGAGAAAATGAAGACAAATGGGGGATCCTCCACCCGGGTGTTGTTCGCAAGCAGAGTCAGCCATTTTTAAAGCCATATTGATTATTGCAACTGCTCCCCTGGCCCCAGCCTGGGAAGCGGCACCCCAGCCAAGTTCCTGGTCTCTTGTCCAAATGAGACAGTGGCTCAAATTCCAGAGCGTCAGGAACGAGGTATTCACACTGTCCTGCCCCTCTTCCTATCATACATCATCTGGCACATTCTTCCTTATTTGTTTTTCAGATGACATAAGTCATACACAGAGACATTCTCCTTATGAAACAGAAAAACCAAAGTACACATACAGAAATTATGGCGGTCATGTTTCACTGCACTTATCTACACTCATGGACATATACAAGTATTTTTAATAAATGCCTCATAGTGAAAGTAAGATTCTTTTTTTCCCCACTTAACAAATAGTCTTGCCTATAATGCTATTTATGGCATTCTTTTTAATAGATGCGGAATATTCCACGATTTGGTTATGTCATCATTTTTTAAGCATGCCCATTCGGATGGGCATCAAGAGTGTTTCTAATTTTATGGCGATTTTAAATCATGTTGCAAACTCATTTCCCTGGGAAGCTCCCTTCTACCTGCTTCCTATAGCTCTCAAGATGACTCAGACAACACTGGGGATGGAATGGCCATCTCGTATACTTTTTTGTTGTGTTTTCACCAAACCTAACTCAAAGCCAGGCATGTGCAAAGTACTTTAGGGAATGTTAGGAATTAGGTGTATTTGTGGCCTAAGTCTTCCCACTGTTTCTGTTCTTCTGATGAGTGGGGTGAAAGTGGACAAGTGGCATCTCTACAGAGTAGATATGTTAATAATTAAATGACCCCAACAACGTGAACAGATCAAAGCATTGTGCCAAGAAGTTGGAAAATTGTCCATGTCAATCAACTTTCTTTTTCCTTTACCCTTTGAGGGCATAGGGGGCACTGTCCTCCCTCCCTTGGGCACAGGGTCAGTCCATTCAGCATTCTGCCAGACCCCTCCAAGCAAGATGCCTGCCATGTTCCTCTTGCCACTGTCTCTCTCAACTGAGCCCTGGCAAGGTCATTACCTGGCAGCATGAACTCTCTTTATTCCCTGGCCTTGTTTTAGAGAGAGTCATCGGCAGCAGGGATTCAATCTCCCCTCTAGAGCCCTTTCCTGGATAAATGAGCTTTAAAGAGTCCACAGTGCCCATGACCTTTGCAGAGGGCAAGTCATCAAATCAGCAGGGAGGAATCGAGGAGGTGTCTGCCCGCTGGCCAGGAAGAGGCTCTTTCTCCAGAAAGGTCTGTGGCCCCGGAAGGAGGCTTACAAGAGCGATTGAGAATCCATAACCAGAGAGGCAGCTCTAAAAACGAATCATCATCAATTTAACAAAGCCTGCCTTTTAAAATCCAACCTGTGGTCCACAGAAGGGAAGCTGAGGAGGGTTGGGGAAAAACACTTCCTGATGGGAGGTAATGAACAGCCAGGCAAGTGGCAGCCCAGAAACCCCTCCTGTGGCTGTTTTCCTAAGAATGAGCAACACTTGAGATCCTTTCCTCCAATACAGAAATAAACTATTGGAAGAAAGTAAAGGAAAAAAAGAGAAGGGAAAAAAGAAAGAGAAAGATGTAAAAAAGAAAACAAAGAAAGAATAATGAAATATTTTTAAGCTCATCTTTAAAATCCAAAAGCAGCTGGCTCGGCGCCTATGGCTCAACCGGCTAAGGCGCCAGCCACGTACACCTAAGGTGGCGGGTTCGAATCCCCAGCCCGGACCCGCCAAACAACAATGACGGCTGCAACCAAAAAATAGCCGGGCGTTGTGGCGGGCGCCTGTGGTCCCAGCTACTTGGGAGGCGGAGGCAGGAGACTCGCTTGAGCCCAGGAGTTGGAGGTTGCTGTGAGCTGTAATGCCACGGCACTCTACCCAGGGGGACAGCTTGAGGCTCTGTCTCAAAAAAAAAAAAAAAAAAAATCCAAAAGCAATAAAGAACCTTTGAATCTAAAAATCCATCCTTTGGCCTGCAGACTTGCAGGGGACGAGGCTATGATGAAACCCCATTGTGAACGTCTGGTGCATAATGTGGGGCTCACATGAGGCGATTAAACATGCAAGTCACTCTGAGCTCTTTGAGAGAAAAAGAACGTGCCTAGGAACTTCCTTAGAGTGGTTTAAACTCTGGATTACTCGAACGCAGTGGACTGGACTCTGTGCCTATAGGTGCTTTGAAGTGTTAAAACGTATGGCTCGCCGTTCCTGTGAAATTAAGTTGCTAAAGTAGAGCATAACCTCGAGAAATAAAAGTCTAAGGGATTTGCTTTTCGCAGATATTGAACTGAAGGCACCATTGAGTCAATTTTGGCAGAAACGCTGCCTCAAAATGAAATAAAACTCAAGATGCAGAGAACCAAAAAGGAAAAGGAGAGTTTCTGGTAGGAAACTTGCCGAATCAGCAAGAGCCACCATCGTCTTCACAAAGACCCGCTAAGAGTTAAACAGCTTACAAGAACCCACAGGGGCTTCTCTGCTCACCCCGTGTTCACTGAGTTCACTGTGACGTGGGCACATCTGCACCTCGAGTATTACAATTTGGTCCTTTAATCAGGTTTAGTAGGCTGGGCCCCCGGTGTACAAGCTCGCTGAGGACAAGAAGCTTGTCCGTATTGGTCACCATTGTAGCTCCAGCCTGGAAAACAGTAGCTGCTTAATAAGTATTTGCAGAATAAACTAAATAACAAGTGAAAGAATGAGAGGGAGGAATGGAAGGAGAAAGGAAAGGAGGGAAGAAGAGAAAGAAGGATCTTTCTGGAATAATTTTCCTGGAAACTATTCCTGGCCATTTCCATAGGCCCTTGAGCATCTTGAAAGATGGAGGCAGAGGGGAAGAGCTGGGGAAGAGCTATGAATAGCAGGGTAAGAGCCAACCCGTCACCCTTCCTCTGCTATGCCATGACCCTGTGTTCCCTCCATGGCACTTACCACTGCAGGTCATGTTAGCTGTCTACTGGTTTACCTGAGCCTGCCTATCGAGATAGGGGGTCTGATAGACACGTACACAGGGGCCACTCACATTCCAACAAAGCATTAAAGGCAGGGAAAGTACATGTAACTGGAACCCTGTTCTCTTCCTGTATTTCAACAAGGTAGGACCTTTCTGCTCTGGGCATCTTAAAGGCGCCATCCAGCCCTTTATATCTCAAATTATTGTACTCATTTTAGAGTATAGGAAGAGCTCAGTTATTGCTCTTCATTTTTGCAAAAAGGAACTATTTGCCTACTTTTAAATTTTTTTCCAACTTTTAACAGCTTGATGGAAGTATAATTTCTATACCATAAAATTCACCCTTATAATTATGATTTTAGTAAATTTACAGAGTTGTGCAACCATCACCCCAACCCAGTTTTCGGACATTTTTATTTTTGTTTATTAATTTATTCATTCCTTTTGAGACAAGGTCTCACTTTGTCACCCTGGGTAGAGTGCCGTGGTGTCATAGCTCACAGCAACCTCAAACTCTTGAGCTCAAGAGATCCTTTTGCCTCAGTCTCCCAACTGGCTGGGTCAACAGGCACCTGCCACAACGCCCAGCTGTTTTGGTTTATTTTGTCTATTTTTAGTAGAGTTGGGGGTCTCACTCTTGCTCAGGCTGGTCTCAAACTCCTGAGTTCAAGAGATCCCCCACCTCAACCTCCCAGAGTGCTAGGATTATAGGTGTGAGCTACTGTGCTGAGCCTGAACATTTTTATTCTAAATGAATGAAAACTACCTTGCAGACCAGACTAACAGTGGTCATCACCAGCGTGATGAAGACAGCTAAGACATAACTAGCCCAACAACCAGAGGCTAAAACCTAGAGCCCCCCAACCAAAAAGAGAGACTTCAGGTATATAGATACATATTTAATATAACATACATACATTTCACAGGCAATGTCTGTGACGAAAATTATAATGTGAAATTAAGTGAAGGTGTTTTAACTTAAAGAGGCACATGTCCAAAATGTGTACTGCGACCTCTCCACAGAGGGGCCCTGCACACATCCGCATGCCCCAGGCCTGACCCTTCCCACCTGGGCAAGAGTGACCATTTTTTTTCTTGACTGGAATATTATCTGTGGATGGTGCTATTTGGGGTCTAAATACAAGACCCATGCACAAAGAAACCAAAGTTAGAACACTTAAGATTCATTCTGCTGTATGTTCATATTGGAAAGTCCATGACTACGGTTAACAAACTACACATTTTCCGTATAAAATAGCCCACATTCAGTGAGCACAGTATATGACTAAGCATAAGAAACGTATGCCAATTCGAGATTCAAAGTAGGTTTGGCGGAAAGCAAATCTTCAACTATTAAAAACTCAGCTCCAAAAGGCAAGGCAAAATCCAGTCAAGATTCTGAAGGCAACGATCTATGTATCTCCATCCTCTGGGCTGGGGACAACTGTTAGGGTCAATAGCTGACAGTGAATTGCTGTAGATCACCTCGGTTCCTTAGGTCTAAGCATGGCCCCTGCTAAAGTTACAGGAATTTTAATAAAAAGTTATAGGGACAAATAGCCAATCCAGGAGCTATTTGGGCAGGCAGGCAAATCACAAAAGTATGAGACCTAGAATAGGGGGCTAAAGCAGTTTCACCTAAATTAAGAAGTCTCCAATTGTGTTTAACAAAAATCATGCTGAAAGCAACCAAAATATCTAACAATAGAAGAGTGGTTTAATAAATTAGCTCATCAGTGAAGATACTGAACTGCTCTAAATTTGCAGTAACACAAAAACATGAAAAGTTACACAGAAGAAAACTCAGCCTACCAAAAACATTTGTGCAATATGAACTCTTTTATTTGAATCTATCTGTCAAAAAAAAAGAACAGCCTAAGACCTTATAAAAAATCGCAACCAGTGGTTACAACGATCTGGCAGAACGTTTATAACTTTTAAATTCTTTTGACTTTTGTATTTTTCTATCTATTTCAAATATTTTTGTAACTGACGGGAGAAAAAGAAACTTGAAACCCTCCGTCTCTGGATTGTTTACTTTCTGTTTGAATTACAATGTCCTTCCCTACACACAGCGGGACTAATGGGACTCGCCTTGCTCTCAAATTTTTTTTTTAAATATTTTGATGCGGCTAGGCAATTACATATAATTGAACATAAAATCAGTCTTTGAGGGATACCAGACGAGGTAAAACGGAAGATTCTATTCATTTATTCCATTAATGCCTAAGGAGAGGTGACTGCTTGGAGTTGAGAGGCAATATGATTTTTCAATCCGTTCTTTTTGAACAAAAGGAACACTCCACTTGCATAGCTCATCTAGGTTAAACGACAAAAATAACATCCTCCCCACCTTCCTGACACATTCCCCCATACTCATAGAAACACAAAAAAAACAAGCCCCAACTACTAATTTCATTTTTATAAAACATATCCGGGAAAATTACAGGTTGGAGGTACTGAAAATTTGAAGAGCGTGCAACATCCATGAGGCAGAAAAATGGTAGAAAATTTCTCCCTTTTTAATGTAAAAATGCAGATCATCAACAGTCATTTGCTGAAAAGAAACTTGCTCATTTTTAAACAAGACAGAAATTAAAACTGATGTTGCTCCTGTGTTTGTTTGAGTAATGACTCAACGAGGCATTAGTTTAAATCAGCTATTGCTGCCGCCATCAATTTTCCCCTAAATTTATCAAGCATTGTTATACTTGATTTATTGATGGGTTTTGATGTATTCTCAATAAAAAAAAAAAAGATTTCCTCAACCTCATAAGTTATTTCTTTTTCTGTAAAGCCACAAAAGAGTTCTAATTTTTCTAAAACTACCCAGAGGAAACAAAGAATTAATCAAATAACTGAAACCAGATAAGCAACGTTGGATTACGAAGTAGAATTCAGAAAAAATACCATAACAGGAAGCACCAGAGTCAAATCCAAGAGAAAGATTAGACAGTCCTGGTGATTAAGTTTCTGCATTGCCATTGACTAGATAAAATGATGAAGGATTCCCTCTTTTGAACTTGAAGTTGTAAGAGAGAGAAGTTGGAACTCCTTTCTCACCCTTCCTCCTACAGTCAAGGTAAATAACTCATTCCCCTAACTATACCATGAAGTGCACAAGAGAACTTCTGTGGCCATTACTTAGCCAAATACCAACCTGTATCGCATTAAAACAGAACAAAAGGGATAGAGATCACACATTTTTGATGGACTCATAACAAACAACTGAGCTCCTATCACATACCAGGCTAAACTAAGCAACAAAGTTCAAGTGTCAAATAAGACAGGTCAGGTCTGGTCCCTCCTTCATGGAATCCATTATCAAACTCACCAAACCAAGAAACACATATGAGTGTGTTTATATATACATTACAATAATATGTATAATTCATCAAGTACTCACTTTACTGTGTGCCAGAAAAGAGTCTGTTTTATATAATCATCATCATAATCAAAATAATAGCTCCTACTAAGAGCTAGGAACAGTCATTATGGTAAATACTGTAACCCTATGATATACATCATCGCTAAATAGCTGGACCTCCCTTCTGGCTGGCCAACCTCAGGAGCAGACAGATACAGGTTGTGACTGAGCCCAAGGGTCCTCTGGAAGAATCTAAAGTGGGTAAAATAAAATGTCATCTGAACAGGTGCCACACGAAGCCTTCTGTGGCATAAGCAAGGAAGAGGAGGACCCTCCTCCTGGTTACCCTACTGGGTACCCTAAAGCAGTTGTTCCCAACTGGGGACAGTTTTTATCCCTGTCCCTCAACAGGAAACATCTGGCAATATTTGGGGACATTTCTGGTTGTCACAACTCTGGAAGGGGTGCCACTGGCATAGTGGGCAGAGAAGCCACCAGCCACCCTACAATGCAAAGCACAGCTTCTCACAACACAAAATTATCTGATCCAAAGTGTTGCTGCTACTTCTGCTGAGAAAGCCTGCCCCTGGGGTAGTCCTGTGCCGTTGAGTGATTCTTCTATAGCCATGAACTTTGTGCCCCTAACTTGCCAAAAAAGGAGCATGGCCTAGATTGTGGCCTTCAAAATGGGGTACAGAAAGAAAACCCTGGGTCTTCTATTCATACCTCTGTATCTTGAAGGTTTTATTTCCTGTGCACCTTTTATAATGCTCATAAAGTAGTACAAGAATAGCACAGGTATATAATTTGTATGCAAACAAATTATGCATTTATTGGAGGGACATGCTCGGAAGCCCATAATCAGAAAATGCTGGAAACCATCAGACTAGAGAAAGAGCTATACCTTAGAATCAAGGAGATCTAAGAGCAAACTCCCCAATTGAGCCTCCAATTATCTATGTGACTTTGGTTTAATCATCTGTAAAATGGGAATAAGAACACTCAGATGCCAGGATTGCATGACAGATCTCATTCAATAATGCACTAAACACCTAGCACGTAGTAACTGCTCCATAAACAGTCATTTCCCTCCCCTTCTCTTCCCTCCCCTTATCTCAGGGTGAAGGACTTTGAGCAAGGCAAAAATTCTCTGTCCTGAACATCATCATTTACAATCTATTTATGAATGTTCCATCTACTTGACAGAGTTGTTGGGAAGCATTAAATTAGGTAACTGATATTGAAGTGCTACCGAAATTACAAAGGATTTAGAAACATAAAGTCGTTCCCTTAAATGGCACTCATCCAACCTTTTATCAAGATATTTCTCATAATTACTCCTTTACCCAATTTGGAAACTCAAAGGTCAACATTTAAAAAGGAAAGGGCTCAATTCAAATAAATACATGTGCCTTTAATTTTCTGCTTACCCTATTTCACCGGCTTAGCAGAGAAAGTGCTTAAATATTGCAAAATCAGGAATTTCAACAGTGGCATATTCAGTTAATCAGCAGGGTGTGATTTTTTTTTTTTTCCTAGAGGGAATTGATTCACGGGCTGTGAAAACACATTGCATCACAGTCTGACCACACAGAGGGGCACAGACGCCATGTGCCTCCTGGACCATGCTGACGTCAAATTGCAAGGCACGTGGCCGCCTGCACTCCCAGATCAGCACAATTCTCCCACCCACCATGGCCTGAAACTCATGCTTGATCATCCACAATTCCAAGTGCGTATTTTTAAACTTTTGAAAATGAAGTGTGTTCATGCAAGCACTCTCCAGAAAGGTCAAAAGCAGGCAGGAGCCATGGAGCCTTCATCGAAGGGAACCTCTCCCGGTGGGAGCCTGGGAGATGCAGAGAGCGCAACCCCAACCCAGATTTCTCTGGCATTTGCTGACTTTCTCTCCCCACTCTTCCCTAATAGCATTAATAACAATAATAGCTCACCA
>NW_003852464.1:6036108-6036563 GCF_000181295.1 Otolemur garnettii
ATCAGGTTCACATTTACTAACACCAATTCTTTTCCCTTGGGCCCCAAATGTATCTTGGCCTGGCTAGACAGGCATGTATGCCCCTAAGTGTAGGCACTGACGGAGTGTTGAGATAGTTGACCCTGACCTTCCATCTGGATCCAGGGTCTGATACCCTGCTAGCCAGATCTCAAGATCTGGAGTGAGGCAGACTGGGTTGGAATCCTGGCTTGGACACTTGTAAACTTGGGCAAGTTTCTTAACCTCCTTGTCCCATTATCTCCTCGTCTATAAAACAGAGGAACTAATATGGCTCACTTCACCAGGATGGTAGGAGGATTCAATGAATTCATACATTTTTTAGAGACAGAGTCTCACTTTATTGCCCTCCGTAGAATGCCGTGGCATCACACAGCTCACAGCAACCTCCAACTGCTGGGCTTAGGTGATTCTCTTGCCTCAGCCTCCTGAGTAGC
>NW_003852464.1:6037453-6046859 GCF_000181295.1 Otolemur garnettii
GACTTCAGTGACAGGCAGATCAGAGTTTCAGTCTAAATGCTGACATTTATTAGCTGTGTGACCTTGAACAAGGTACTTAACCTCTCTGAATCATTGTTCCTTCACCTGTAAAATGCTGATGCTCTCTATTTTATAGAATGTTGTAAGAATTAAATGAAATAATATACTTATTCAAGGTATTTCTCATAGTGCCTGATGCCTAGTACGATCTCAAAAAAATGGCAGCTAAAACTAGAAGTGTCTGGTGTACATCAATGGTAAAAAGGCTTATGGTGATAATTGGGCAACTTATTGGGAATCCTGGAGCCAAGTTGCACATCGAACTAAGCCCCCTAATGCGTAAGCCCCCAGCAAGAACCACAAGGCCTGTTTCTAGAAGAGCCAGCCAGCATATGCTCTGAGACAGCTCTAAATAAGCCCTCAGCACTCAGCAGCCCACACACATTCTCCTAGTCTGTTTTCACTTGAGAGAAGCTGACACAACAAGGGTCACTGTCTTTTTCTGCTCTCATAGCAACAAGGACCATGGGCTTCGGTGAGTAAAAGAGTGGGCGTGTGCAGGTCTCTGCAATAGGCTGTGCACAGCACTGCAGGCGGCCGGTGATTCTGAGGGGAGACCCCCAACTTGATGCAGCTAGCCCCTGCTGGCGGGCTCCACCACCCAGCAGCTAGCCCCTGCTGGTGGCTCCCTGCCAGTGTGACCTACAGCAATGTTCCAGCAGTGGCCACCAAAGAGGCTTCATTTCCCACTTCTGAACTGCTCTTGGTAACCCCCAGCTCTGCTCCCTGGCCCAGCAGTCTGGCCAAAGCACCAAAGGGCAGCTGAACACTGTGCTCTGACTCCCGTGCTCTGGAGTGTGCACACTTATGTAACCCCAGCCTCCTTCGGAGGGACAACTCCTGACGTTCAGCTGCACAGACAGAAATGCCATCACATTGTGGCTTTTCTCCTGAGACCTGGAAGCTGAAAAATAATCCCCTTTTAGCAAGCAACTTAAAATTCGGATGCTAAGTAGAAAAGAGTGTGTGTGTGTGCACACACATAGGCACACGTGTGGCTATGTGGGTCAGCGTGTGTCCGTGTGTGTGTGCGTGCATTCAACACAGAAAGAGAGAAAAAGAGGAAGAGCTCGCCCTGCCTCCCCAAATTCTTAATTGATTATCTAACATGGCATGCTAGGGCTCAGGTAATTTAGGAAATTGAAATTATATGTTTGTACGGAGATAATCTACACTTAAAGATATCCAGCCTGGTAGGAGGAGCACTGATGAAGAGTTTAAAAACTTGCTTCATGCGGGCTTAATAGGGGGCGAATTCGGAATTACAGACGAGAGTTATGAGAGTCACACACCGTACCAGTTCACTGAGCACTGTAGTGACAGAGAAAACACACGTAAAAATTCCGATAAGAGCGGAATGTGAGGCAAAAGCACAATTTCCTCCCAATCTGGACGATCAGCAGGATTTGCGCGCGTTGTCTGTGGTTTTGGGGGGGTAGCTGGTACGTTACAGTAGAGCCTCGGCACTAATGCTGCACGGCAGCTCCTCAGAATACCATCTGCTTCCCCGGGAACTGTTAATATAGTTGTAATTATCTACTTCTAAGCACTTTATTGGGAATATCATTTGCAAATTAATCAACTACAGACGGGTAAAACAAATGACATGCTTCCCCGAAAACAATGGCATTATTTCACATTCTTTTCTTAAGGATTCAGGAAAACTGGAGCGAGTGAAGGGGTCTTTGACACACCTGGAGAACCTCGCCCTCTCTATAGGCAGTAGCCAGAAAGATCGGCAGCACAGGGTTTTCTAAAAAGGTCTTGGGAGGATGTGGGCAACAGGGAAGAGGAAGAAAACATTGAAAACCTGAGAGATGAGTAATATCGCCACGTGAGAGACAAGAGATACACGTTAGAGCCCCACCAACCACTGTACTCTGGTGGAGACAGACTCTCAGAGCCCTCTGCAACTGCTCTCTTGACTAGCGTGTGCCCCCCTGTCTTGCCCTCCTCATCTTCCCAGCCATCTAGGACATGTTGGTGGCACCCACAGCAAAGGCCTTTTCTGTCTACCATAGGGCAAGAAGCACAGGTGTGAAGCGGGGAGAGTGTGAGCCCCAGATCATTAATCTTTAATTCTCCTGCCATCACTGAAATGCTCGCTCCAAAGAAGGTAAAGGTCTGAAAGCAAAAAAGCAAAGCAATCCCTGAGACCCAAAATGGGGAAAGGGGAAATGTCTGGAGGGCAGAAATGGCACAGGCACGTGGGGGGTCCTTGGATTATAGAGACGCCATGCCTCAGCCTCTTTGTAACCAACAAAATGGCTCTACATCATGGGTCTTTATGTCTGTAGCTTCAACTCTGAGTTCCAGTAGAAAAAAAGGTTAGATTCCCACTGTGCACTCCAGAGAGCCCTACATGCACCTCCATTAGCAGCCGATCCAAGAAACAAGGACCAAGGAAATACCACCCAGCTCTCCTTCCCAAAGGCACTGCCCCCAGCCCAGCTCTCTCCATCATGAAGGGCCTTCTGTGATTCCACCTGCATTATGTCAGCCTGTACTTTAGACAGCAAAACAGGTGTGAGAGCCACACGTGGAAAGGATGGGATTTTGCACACCAGCATGGTTCGCAGAGAGTCACTGTAGGCAATCAGCTTAAAAAGACCCAACCTGAATCTCAACGACTGAAGTGATGGCTTATTGCCCTCACCAAATGTTTTCTTAAAGAATTTACTAAGATCTGTCCTGAAAGAAAGGAAAAAAAAAGTGTTTGGAATCAAACGATCCCGGTAGTGAATCCTGCCTTTGTTAACAACCAGTTGCTTCATCTCTTGTATTTGAGTTTACTTTTATAATTAATGAGTTTTGAGGCTTCCTTAAAAGTATTTCCATGCCACGTTGAAGTAATGCCACACTTATGATGGAGGGAAAGGAAAACATAAATGAAGATCTCTTAAAAGGAATTGAAAGAGAAAATGATATGACACCATGTGAACATCAATGGTTCTTCCTCCTGGGGAGGAAGCCATATTGAATTCATGTCAAAAGCATTCCTTCAGCATTTATTATACTAAGCACGTTGGATTGTCATATTTTGGGAAATGTCTGTGAGCCGGTGCTTCCCCATGGGAAGGACAGAACCTATATCTTATTAGTCCTTACTCCAGACTAGAAAATGTGACATAAATAGATGTCTTAGGCATGGGATAGGTACAGTAAATAACGCAATTGACTCCTTCCCAGATCCGATTGAAATCTGTGGATAAATTTCTGAGACACATAGGTATTTTCACCATATGAAAGATGATGTGTATATGTGAGACAGGTATTATTCATCCTGCTTGAACAACCTCACAGGATAGGCCCACCCATTTTGCAGTTAACTTCTTAAAAGTTGGGACATTATAGAGTTGACCTTCCCCAAATCAGCTCTTTCTTGGGAGGAGATAATGAGAGTCTTCTGTAGCTGAAAAGATCCACTGAGAATTTTTTTTTTTTTTTTTTTTGCCCTTCAGTTTGTTTGTGTTTTTCCAGCCCAAATTTTTTTCCCACAAAACCTAGCTTTGAAAAAGAGAGAAAGAGAGAAAATAAACCTCTGTAGCCCCAGTCTCTTCTTTACTTAAATATTTGAATTGGACTTAAAGGAATAGTTTCCAAAACCTACAAATAAACCTTACAACAAGAAAATGGGAAGGAAGAAAATCGTTTACAAAAAGGGATTAAGTTAGGAAACGCCCTTAGAATTTTCTGATCATCCAAGATGCTTCCAGAGAAGAACATATACTTCAAGCATTGAGACCTGATTTTGAAAACTGATGCTGAGTGCATGGTTTAAGCTCTTGTAACTAATATGCCCACCCCTGCATAAGAGAGAACATTTGCAGAGCACCCGACACATAGCAGGTCCTCAACATACTAGATCTCCAGCTCATCTGCAGAGTCCAGGGCAGCCTTCAGCAGGCTCTGGAATGGAAGTAACGCATGAATACACACGCATGATTGTTGAGCAAGGAGAGACAAAAACCAAGGATCTCAGAGAATGAAGCATTTATTTGTCCCTTAGGTATTTCCTCCCAGAGATCTCAGGCACAACTTCAGCTGGCTTGTGCCACATCCATATGGAATTGTAGATCACTAAGTTGAAGAACAGCAGCCCTGCTTTGGCTACCAGGGATGAGAAGGCAAAATTAAGAGTTGTTCGAGCAAACGGAGGAATCTAACTTTCATTCTTGATCATACGGTCTTCTTAGAACATTCAACAGCTTCATAGAAATGGGCCCCAAGAGCACTAGGAGGTGGCACGTTGGAAGTGCCCAGTTAGAGGCTGCTGCCATCATTCAAATGTAAGAACGTGAAAACGTGGACCATGTGTGGTGGCCATGGCAACAAGAGAACACGGAATGGCAGAAGCACAGAGAGTGGCAACTGCCGTGAAATGGGAAGTTATTGCTTTCGCCCATTTACAGCTAATGTGCATCCTTTTAATACTTCTACAACAAATGTGTAACATTTATACAAAAATAACAAAAGCTTTAAAAACTCATTAAGGCAAATGATAATATTCAAAAAAGGAAGGCATTAGTAATCACTCCAACATGTCAATCTTGAAAGCCTGGGAGAGAAGGCTGGTGCCATTCACACAAAGTCAGAAAATTAAGATAAACGAGGAGTTTTCCAGCGTGTAGACTGGAGAAGGGTGACGAATTTACCCAAAAACCTATTGGATCTAAAATTCTGCAAGAGCACACGGCATCAACTGGCATATGACAAGTTTTCAATAAACACTTGTCAAAGGAATAAATAAATGGCATGCACTAACTGCTCGGAGAATTAAGGAACACCAGGTAAAATGGTCAGATGAGCCTCTTACCAAGCCAGCTACACAAAAAACAACATGGTAATGATTGTCATAGAGATGACAGAGATTCCATAATGACTCTGGAAAACCCTAGACAAAACCATCTGCACAGTTTCTTCACACCTTGGAGTAGGTAGAGAAACTAGCAGTCAGCAAGGAAAGAATGAGATGGCTTCTGTTAGGTAGTTCTAGCAGGATGCAAGGCTGTCTGTCCCCTGTCATGTGGGTACCCCAAGCAGACTGACCATCTAGCACCTTTTCAGAAAAGCTTTCAAATGCTAGTTAAAGACTGATTTAGAAGAGTGGCTGAGAGCTTCAGAGAGGAAGGAGGAAGGAGGTAACAATATTCAATCTTTTCTAGAATGTTCCCAGCAATTCTGCTCCGGCCCAGACGTCCACATCCTACCCAACACCAGTTAAGGGCTTCCCTCCTCTTCAGGAAGCAGTTGAGGAAACCTCCACCATTACCCAGTGTCCCCCTTGAGAGGATCCATTCCCACACGAGCAGCACAGACTCACAGGTGGTGACCACATTTAGTCTCTCCCTGAGTGCAGAAATTCCCCATGCTTTCCTTTCATCCCCGGGGTTCATTTCATGTCCCTTTGTGATTTATGTCCTGAAGGCATTGATTCTGCTAGGGTGCACATTCATAAGGCCAATCCTCTTCCAGTGTCACCACCAAGTTCAAAATGGAAACCACAAAACCCTCTTCCAGTTAAAACAACTGTAGTGCTATTAGGGTGGGCTGAGGGGAAAGTACTTAGATTCCCTTAGAATTCATATTTTCAGCTGATTCAGAATAGTGATGGCAGAAAGGTGAGCATACAGGGAAACTGGTACCAGGCCAGATCTCTTGGAGATGTTTCATCACCCCATGACCCTTGCTTGCGAAAGGAGCCAGGCAGAGTGTTCTGCCTTGCTGCAAGTGCCAGCACACCACCAGGGCAGCACACCTGGGCCAGCAGTGTGCTCTGAACTCTTGATATCTGGCAGCAACCATGCCTGAATCTGTCTCCAAGGCTGCGAGCAGCTGTCAGATCCATGCCTACAGGCGGGGAGTGCTACCTTCCCAGGCTGAATCTCGGAAACCACAGCAACCAGGTTATCTGCGGGGCTCTTGCGTCCCATGAATTCTTCAGTGAAGGAGTCATTTTTTTGTCGCCATCGGCATCCCTGCCTCTGCTCCCGTGAGCACCACCATCAAGATAAAACTTCATATAATGCCGTGGTATAAATGTTTGTCACTATCGTTATCATGGATCCTGCTCTGTTAACAATCAATCGATCAATGAGTTGTCTCCATTATTACCTTAACTCGTCTATCTCCAGGAAACACCTGCAGCCACTGGCTGGACTCCAGAGGCCCGTTCTCCTCTCTCCCTAACAGGGACCCTCCGAAAACCCGTTAAAACTATAAGAATGGGGATGGCGTTTGGATATGGGATGCCCCATGCATGGTACCCCCAATACCTCAAACCTGGGTTGGAGGCCATCAGACATGAACCAATACAGAGGCCACATCTACACGCTGGGGCTCCCAGCCTTACTTACCCAGTCTCCCATTAAGAGGCCCCAGGGAGGGACCCTTCCTGGTGATAACACCCAGTTACAAGGTCTCAACATTAAGGAGAAGTAATTTCTCTCTTTGGAACAATTTTAGGTATGAATTTGGAGAATTTCCCTCCTCGTCTATAAGTTCTACAACTTTAGAAACTACTAAAAGAAAGACAGTTTAAAAAAAAAAAAAAAAGAGGTTGTATCCAAAGCTCATAAAAGGAACTGTGCCATTATTTTGAAAAAATTTTCTGTAGACAAATATGTATTCATTCAGTTTTTAGAGGAAATGTGTAGGGGAGAGGGAATCATAAAATTGAACAGTGAATGAGGCTGGGAGTCATTGATCTTAGGGAAAGAGAAACAAGAAAAAGATAAAATACTTCTTGCCAAAGAGTTTTGAATTTGAACTTCCTTAAATTTTTATTACATGTATATTTTAGTGTTAGCTAAGCTATTGAACACTTTTTATGTATCAGGTACTCTCTGTGCATTTTATAAGAATGAGCTGTTGATTTTCTTTAATCTTTACAGCAAATATATGAAGGGTGAGGGTATAGACCTCACTTCATATTCAAGCAAATGGGACAAGTTATCCATGGTCACAGAACAAGAAAGGACAGAATTTGATTTTTATCCAGGTCTGATTCCAAGACCTGTGGCTCCCTTAATTTCCAAATAAGAATAATATTTCATATAAATAAAATGTATGACTAGTTCCTCACAACCAAACATTGGGGAGATATTTGCATGTACATGATAGTACAGAGGAAATGCGTGAGATAATAAGTTTTGAGGAGCAATGGAATAGTTGTAATTAAATTAGCTAGTTGACACGGTTTGGTTTGTTCCCTTAATAAGAGCTTTATTGACTCTAAGTTCACCGTTCTTTCCAGTAGGGAAATAAAAATGTTCTAGAAACATCCCAGCTACTGCCGTGTTTGGAATGTCTGTGTTAATTTTAGCAAGTCCCAGTGTTCGGAACATCTGCCTCTCTGAGAGATACCCATTGATAGCATGGGGGGGGGAGATAAAGGACACAGGAGAAGAGTGTGATTCAGGAACCATCTCCAAGGGCAAAAGATGTCAACAGTGAGTTTGGTTCTGAACTTGAGTCAAAAGGCAGAGGGGATTAGAAAAGGCGCTTTTGGTTGTCAAGAGAATAAAGCTCATCTTCGCATCCTAGCAGTGGAAAGGGAAGCTCGTTAGCATAGAGTAGAAGGTCCATGAGGACTCTCCATCAGCCTCCTGTCCACACCGCAGTGCCTTACATTTCTAGAAGACAATCCCTTGGCATGGTTAAAAAAATAGGCTCAGTGCAAAATGCATCTCTTGGTCTCCCAACTTATTAACTTGCTAGATACATCAATGTCTCAGTCTCTTGATGTCCTCATCCATCAAGGGGAAATAAGAATAATAATAATATATATCTCATGGAGTTATGGTGAGAATTCAATGAACTAAAATATGAAAATAACTGCAGTGTTGGCCAGCAATGGTAAGCGCCATATAGAAGTGTTTGTTGCTGTCATTATCGTGCGTTCAGAATGATTACTCGGAGTCCTCCCTTACCTATTCTGTAACAGAAACAGCCGCAGCAAAGTCCCTACAAAAATTCTGAAAAATTCCAAGGTTAGACAACAGTGTTGTGCCTTCTTTTAAAGGTCCTTGGGAAATGGCAAAAGTCTAATTAGATTTGTCCTCCGCAACAAAAATTGATTTTCTTTTTCAATAATCCTATTAATTGAATCTCCTCCTCTACCTCAGCCAAAGGCCAGAACTTTCAAGAACAGGTTCCAAATAAGACTGAAGAAGATAGTTCTAAGCCATCTTGCTGATAATAACACCTCTTACTAGCAGCTTAAGCACATCACTAGGTTTGCTCCTAACGTGTCTTATGCCAGCTTCTAAAAAATCAAAATAATACAAACACAAACCACCCACATGTATAAAAATTCAGCGCAAAACCAAAGTAAACAAAAAATTATAAGACCTCATGTCAGCAGTGTTGTAATTAAGCACAGGCACCCGAGCATACATTTTGGGTAACTGGGTAGAATGTCTTAACCCTTTTAGAAAACATCAGGGCCATAGGCTTCAAAAAAATAACAAAATGTTTGTACCCCTGCGAATTTCTATCAAGGAAGCAAGAAAACCACTCAGAAGACGAGAGACAGAGGCACAAAGACTTAGCCAGCAGGGAATTTCGTAGTGAGAGTAAATTATAGAATGTGCACACTTGGAACTATTTTATCTCCTAAGTTTTCAAATACCCTTTGAGGGGAGCATATTTTCCACTTTTCTGAAATTTAGCCACATCTTGTATTCAATATGTGCATTTAACAGGGTGCGATCTCTTTTCTTCTTTGGGAGATCTTAGGAAAGCACTGATGCACCTTAAAATCAGTAGCACTTCACGAAGAAAGTCACGCCATAGTGCACCGTGGTTAGCAGGGACTGCACAGGTTATGCAGAAACATGAAAATATAGAACACAACCGCTTTAAATTTGGGGTGATTAGGGGCTGGAGGAGAAAGGAAATATAGACAAATGTAGTTTGACTTGCAAGTAATGTTTTTTTCTTCTTTTCACTTAGAGTTCCATTAATGTTACTATGATATTATGCATGTGTTAACATTTTTTCCTTTTTTTTTAATAAAAGAAAGAAATATGCCTTCTCTGAGAGTCAATTCCCATGAAACCCTGGGCAGAAATATTATAAATTGAATGGGAATAAAAAAGCTGGCTGACTGCCATTATTCACGGTAGAACTAAGATGCTAGAGTTTTTACAATCCCTGCCACCCCCTTACACTCCAGTGGGGGCTGATTGGATCCAGCAGGGGGCGCTGGTGGGGAGGAGGGTGGCAGTGGGGTTACTGGGTGCCTCCAGCCTGTACCGACTCCCTGAAAGCTGCAGGGTTGGGAAGAAGCCTAAAACCAAACGAATCCCTCAGACAGATTATGGGACCTGTTCACAGTGCACAA
>NW_003852464.1:6047594-6053943 GCF_000181295.1 Otolemur garnettii
AAGCTTTGGTCTGAACACTTGGAAAATGAGGCTTCCGGGTGCAGACTTGGGTAAGGCTGCAGGATGAACAGAGCCGAGAGCAGGCATCTCCTCGGGGACCTGGTAAGTTAGTGAAATGATTAGATATTCAAGCAGAGCTGTCCTGAAGCTGAAGGAATGAATACCCAAAGCAATGATCAAAGAACAGAGAAACTAAATTCGAGAATGGGTCCAAAAGAAAGAGTCGGAAAGATAAAATAAGAAGACCAAAAAGGAGTCTCTTCTGCCTTCCTGCCTTTTATTTTCTCACTGGTGTTATTATTACACTAATCATTATTAAGAAGGAGAAGGCAGCGAGGAGGTGAGAGCTGGCTCCGAGGGCCCATGGAGCCACCCCCTCCGACCTCTCGCCAATCTCCCATCCCTGTTTTTGCCATCCCTGCTAAAATAAAAGGCTGTGTGTGCCTGTGCCGCCGTCTGACACTAAGTGCTGGTGACATGATGATTTCCTGCACGTTTATCTTCAATGTGCTCATTCTGGCCGGGCTGGAGGATCATAGGAAAGTGGAAATCTGGTAGTGGCTCAGAGGCACGCAGCCCTCTGTACCACGCGCTGCCGACCCAGCCTTCATCCTCTGTAATAGCTGTGGGCCGTGGAATGAGAACTGTCCCCAGGTCTTTCCCCTGCACTCCTGACTTGGGCGGGCTGGGGGAGGCTGTGTACCATTAAGGTGGACTGGGGAGACCAGAACAGGTGGGGAAGTCCCCCCATCAGCAGCTTCCCCTGTCCTTGCCTGCAGAGTTAGAGGGAAGGCTGATTTAAAGCAACGACTTCGCTCCTCTGGAATGATGCCGGGGAAGCTGTCATCTCGCAGCCTTTATCCTCCGGGGTTTGTTTCTTTGGCTCTGTGTCTCCGCATCAAAGTCAGAGGCGCTGAAGTCACCCAGAAGTCCTGGAAAATGCATTACCACTTACTGGCCGTGTCATCTTGGGCGAGTCACACACCCTGTCAGCACGAGGCCATCTTATTTGGAAAAATGAAGATAATTAGCAGTTACCTTCCAGAAGGCAAGATGCCCAGCCAGATGATCTGGCTCAGTCTCTTCCAACTCCAAGGTCTATGACAGTGTGATGTTCATAGATCCCGAAATGCACTCAGGCAGGGGCTGAGAGGTGTGTACCAGGGAACAGATGAGCGTGGTCACCCCCACACTGCCCCTCCAAGTGGAACTTCTTGTGGGATCTTTAGCCAGAGGAGAAAACCCCTGCCTTGGCTCTTTTTTCTGTGCCAAGTCGTAGAACATGAAACAACGGGGAAAGGCACATACTTTTCATTTAACCAAAGCCAGGTTTGAATTCTTGGTTCCAACATTTCTCAAAAAGAAACCTTGGGCCAATGGTGTAAACTTCCTATGTCCCGGTGGACTCATCTGCAAAAGGGATATAGAATAATACAAAGAAATCCACGTTTCTTGGAACATTAAAGAAGATGATAAATGTAAATTAAAAATGTCAATTCTGCCAGCCACAGTCCGGTCACATAAACAGAAAGCACGCCAGGCATTTTAAAGAGGAGGCATGAGTACAATGTGATGGAAGAGCCCCCAGCAGCCCCTCACCTCCAGCCTCAGCTTGGGGTCTAGACCTCCAAACCCCAGCCTGGGACAAGGTCTCCAGGATTCTCATTACCTGGGAGAGAAAACTGAACCTCAGTGAAAACTCTGAGCGCAGTTTCCAGGGAGGAGGGTGCTGGGAACTTGAGTGGTGGGGGCACAAAATGGGAACGGGAGGCAAAAATAACATATAGGGATGCCTGGTGATTGAGATAACCAAGTTTTTCCTTCTGATGGTTTCTTTCAAAGATTTCCCTAGGAAAACAGCTGCCTTTCTCATATCACAGAGTGAGGGTGGAGAGAGGTCTATTTGCTGGAATTGGGGAAAAACAACTGAGCATGCCCAGATCAGCGTGGTCCCCACCCTTCTCCTCTGATGTATGAAGGACTCTTACGAAGCCGGCATTCCTGGTGATTCTAGAAAGTGCCATTGAGATGGGAGAACATCCTGCAATAAGTGAATGGATAAATTTCTCTAATCCTGAGTTATTTGCTTCTTATGGGTCACTTGCTTCTTATGGCCAAAACCAGTATCAGCTCCAGTAGAAATAAAGGTGATGATCTTGCCTCTGTTTAGACTCTTTCATTTCTCAATTTATTCAAAATCTAGGTAGAAAATAAAGGCAGGACCCCTCAGAAGTCCCCAACAATCAGGGTCAGCCCTGGTCTTCGATCTAAGGCTAACTAGTTATTACCCATCACAACCAATAACCAATGAAAGCTGTAAACTGTTGCTATCAAAAGTCGCTATTTATCCGCCAAGGTGCATGTTTTTGTTTGCCGATGGGTTTATCTTCTCCTTCCAGTTGTTGTCAGGGACACCTGGGGAATTTGTTTAAGATGCAGATATGCAGAGTCTAATCAGGGGGTTCTGAGTTAGTAGCGGTGTTTTTTACAAACACCCAAAGTGATTCCCATATTTTAGAAAGCAAGGACTATAACTAGTGGTTCTCAACCTTGTCTGTACATTGGAACTATCTCAAAGCTTTAAGAAATTACTGAGGTGAGGCCTGGGCCCCACTCCCAGAAATCCAGAATGGATGAGTCATGGTGATTCTAATGTTCAGCTTGAGTAAGACCAACTGGTATATCCCTCAAAAGAAATCTTTCTCTAAATTTGTTATTGTTAAGGGCAGGGAAAGCCTTCTATTCATTAGACACTTCCTGGTCTCTGGAGTTCCTATGTCTCTAGGAAGGGACCACGTGGCAGCTGAAGGCAGGTTTGGAAACTCAGATCGGAGTTGCAAAGTCCCAGGGCCAGCATGGAAACTCATGACCACTCTCTGGCTGCCCAGCTCCTTATCTCTCCCTCCTCCATTGTGGTCCTAACCTGCTTTCAAATGAAAAACTATGCACATTTCTAGACTACTGATGTTATTACTATTGCAATCCTGTTGATTGCAGCCTTGTTCTTACAAACACATTCCAATTCCATCATCCTTAGTCATTCTTGCATGACTACATGTGTATAAACAAGCCCCAGTATTTAGTTCAGCACACATTCTGGGGTGAGAAGGATCATCTTCCACTCCTCTAGCCTGCCTGTGAAATAAACACAAAGTAGTGAAAGCCGTCCATTTCAGGGATTCTTCTCTTGATCTTCTAGATCGTTTCCTTCCCAGGAAGGCATGGGTAAGACATTCCGTTTCTCAAGAATCAGGTCCCATCTTTTATAGGCTGCTTCCTTTTAAAGATGAGGGAAGTGAGGATAGGAGATATTATGTAATTGGCTGTAGAGCACTGGTGGAGCCCTGAGCACAGCCGGCTCCTCCTCAATCCCTATCTGGTACCCTGAGATCACCTCATACAGCACCTTCCTTTGTCCCAAGACTGGGACTCTAATTTGGACCATGAGTAAACCTTCTTTTGAAGGAAGGAAATCTGGGAACAGGAAACTGAGTTCTTGAGTAGAACATCTTGAAGCCATCTGAGAAGAAGGAACAGAGACAGAAGTCAGGAAAGACCTCGAAGTGGAAGGAAACAAACCACTTGCCTCTTCGACAAAGGTGGTGAGGCCTAACAAAGATGGCGGCCAGGCAAACATGTCAGACAATTAGCTCTGTGTTGATGTCAAAGAATTATTTTAAAAATGAGGACTGGGGATTGTTGACAAAGGGACTGTACCTCTCTAGGGAGGACTGGGGACCCAGACAGATCCTAAAATTTATTAAAGGAGAAGAAAAGATTTTAGAGCTTGCCCAGGGATGCCGCCACTACAACTTTTGAATCTGAAAGGTCTCATCAGAGAAAACCAGAGCATTGAGCGAAACCAAGTGATAGGAAAATAAAAGGGCTTTACAGTCCTTCAAAAAGAAAATTCAAAGTCCATAGCCTGAAACTTAAGTCCCTTTATGACTCATTCCCTGCCTGTCTGCTCAGTCTCATGTTTGAAACCTTGAAGCCAAAGCCCTCCCTACAGCTACAGACATAGGACTGTGGTTCCCAACCTCCAGTCCACGGCCAGTTACGAACCAAGTGGGACGGCGTCACCACCTGAGCTCTGTCTCCTGTCCCACCCCTCGCCTCCCATTCCCATCCATGGAAAAACTGTTCTCCGTGAAACTGGTCCCTGGTTCCAAAAGTGTTGGGAACTGTTGTTCCGGGAAGATGAGGGGCACAGGAGGAGGGTGGATGGGAACAGGAGTCTCTGTGTTTAAAATCCAGCTCTGGGCTCAGTCATACACTCATTTTGTGACACACAGGTAGCTACCTTGCTTCTCTGTCCATTATATCTCTTGATATTTTAACCAATAAATTCCACTAATAATCCCAGGCCATCTAGAGCCCTCAGATACTTGTATTCAAAATTTCAAACAGATGTAAACCAATCTCCAGTCTGTTTATTTTCTCTCCTAAAGGTTCCCCATACAGAAAATTTGCCACAAGGCCTGGAATGGCATAGCCCAAAGAGTTCATCCCAGAAATCTTAGGAGATGGAGTTTGGGTTTGGGGACTTTACCCAGACAACAAAGGCTGTCAAAGGGGTCCTCCCCAAATGAGTTATTCCGCTACACTTTGTCAAGGTCAAATCTCTACCAGAAACATCCACGGTGGAAAGGTCTCTAATTCCATATGAGAACACAAAGAATGGGGGGGCCGCTAGCCATGAGTCGTGTGTTTATCTAGGGCATGTACTTTCTTTTTCTTTTTGCCAACTCAAAATTCAGTCCTTTTCTTGTCAAATATAATACTGCCAGAGTGAAACTGACAAGACCCGCAATAAAGTTGAGGCAGGGAAACACAAAGAGCTAGATCGCAACCTATTTATTTTCCAGGGGGAAAAAAAGTAACAACTACTCTAGCAAAGAAAATAGCCCAGCATTTGGTCATTATTTTTTCCTGTTTTCCCTTCAATTTAAGAGAAAAACTTCTCAAATTCACACAAAATGGTATATACACTCTCTACTTTCCTGTGGCCGTTTCTAAATGCATAACCTTTCGGGTCACCAAGAAACACTTTAAAAAAAAAAAAAAGTATGTCTCAATCTGTCTTTCTGTGTGACAATGAAATTACCAGGCAGTTCAACATGTGACGTGACTGAATTAGGCCGCAGCTGACCAACTGCTATCATGATCAGACTCTTTTCTTTACTTCCCGAGAGGAGGGCAGAAGAAAGTCCTAGAACAGAATCACACCTGACTCTTCGTGAAAGGAAATGACCCCGCAAAATTACATCATTCCCTTTCTCCCAGAGTGCACAGGCCAGTTGTGAAATCATCAATAGTTACATGGATGCAGGACCAAGTTTGCCTAAACTCCTCTGTCAGTCACCACTTTGCCAGCCTCTAATTTGTGACTCTATTAGTGCTATGGACCTGTCCAGCTCCCTTTAGACTGGCAGGGGACATCTTGCAATGCCTGCAGACTAACGTCGTATAGAAATACTTGACCTTTTTAAGAAACACTGATCAAATTTGCCTTGAATATTTCACTATATCACGGGAACAATCATAAATGGCATATAAAAATTCAACAGCTGCTGGGATCAATAAGCTGCCCACCCAGAAATATATATGTACATAATACATAAAGGTATTTGAAAAAAATCCACAGAGACGTGCAGCTACTGTCTTAGCAGAGTCGGTTTCATGCTACTGCTAGTGCGGAGAACCAAGCTTTCAGCCTGGCCTGACGAAGAGGTGCCCGTGAAATTCTCAAACATTTCCTTCCCCTGTAGCACCATCTTTTTGACTTAGCCCATTGTGCTAAAAGGATTCTCTTAAAATGGGAACATTTTCTTTAAAGGGGATACAATTTGAGCTACTTAGTGGCTTCAGACACACCTGCATGAATATGTTTATTGGCTGAGCTAGAAGAATGCAAATCATCAAGGCATGTGGTCAGGTAATGGGGAGATGGATGGGAGGGAATCTGGGACAGGCAGAGGAATGTCCAGTAGTGAGTAGAATCCCCATGGCAGGTGCCCAAGGCTGCATCAGCCCACAGGACCCAGCATTGCCTTGGGCCCTCTTTATTCTTAGGAAAAGTCCAGGAACAATGTGTGCGTTTGGAGTTTGTAAGAACTATTCAAAACGTCTCACTTGGAGGCATATGCGAATAAAATGAGACTTCACAATTTCCTCCCTGACATAGAACAAAGAAACAAAAATATTTTAAGAAATCACCCAATCACCAAGCAGATCTGACATGATAGGTTGGCCTGTTCATGCACCATCAACCTTCCACTGTCATGGAAGACGAGTTTCCCATGGATGGAGGTAGGGTGGGTAAGGAAGGGGACAGGAGGCAGAGCCC
>NW_003852464.1:6054204-6069287 GCF_000181295.1 Otolemur garnettii
CACACACACACACACACACACACACACAGAGTTTGGCAAACACTCCTGTTTGTAGACCTTCCAAACATTTCTTTCCCCAGAATGGAGCTACCTCACTATCAATGAGATTTTCTATACAGTTGTGTCAATGGTCGCACAGGTTTACCAAAAAAAAAAAAATTAATAGCCTAAGAAGCTAGGGCTAAAGACCAAAAAGTGAAAGCGCTTACAAGGCAGATCATTTGAAGAGGCAGGATAAAATCAAAAACAGAATTTAACGGGTCCTCGCCTAAGAATTTATAAAAGACCAAGTCCTGACCTATGACAGAAATGAGAACTTTATTGGGCACGTAATTCAGAAAGACAGGAAAAGCTAATACGCAGAACACAATGAATGTCAGGGTAAGGATTTAAATCTCAGGCTGACAGGGTCGGGAAAACCAATACAATAATGCCAAGGAGGAGAGACGTGCTGTGCAAATCCAGTGCGGTTTAGAACTTGACTGCATAATTAGCCTGTATTGTAATTAAGAATCTAGAGGGCCTATTGAAATGAAAGCACAATGGGCAGATTTGGATTTTGCTGCATCGAGCCAGAATACTTAACGCAGTAAGAGTTTTCCCCGATTCTGGCTGGATGCTGTAGTAGCTGACAGCCAAGGAGGCTTCCACATCCTGCACTACCTGTTTATAAAAGACGTGACTGACAGAAGGAAAATACTTTAAAAGTCCTCCGACGATGGTTGCATCTTTGGTTTTTCTATTTAGCTTCGGGAAAAATACTTTTCTGGGTTCTAGTTCCACCATCTGATCATAGGAAACTGAGTTGATTACAGGCATGAGGTCAAGGCCAAGTTGATCTCTAAGCCAATGATAAACTGGCACGACAGGCTTGTTTTATTTATAGAGACCAGTGATATCAAATTAGATGGAAAGGAAGACAAAGAAGGTTTTAGCTCCAATTAGAGTCAGTGTCTCTGGAAGGCTTCTACTAGCAGTTTCCTAAAAATATAAGACAATGTCATGTGTGTGTCTTGGCCTTTTAAAAACTCAGAGAGGAAGCTTGTGCACGACTGTGGTTATGTGCTAATTCAGAGGACCCATCTTCATATAGGCATAAAGTAATCTAAAGAAAATAATGTATTCTGTTCATTCCCACTGCTCTTTCATGTACTACAATAAAGAGACCCTAGTGGTCACTGGCTCAGCTTGCCATACTGATTGGGGAAAAATGAAACAAAGTAAGATAGATTCTCTCTCTTTCTCTCTCTCTCTCTCTCATTCCTTCAACTATTTAACTATTTGCGACATGAAAATAAAACAGCACATTCTGGAGGAATAATGAAGAAAAACTTAGGCCTCACAAGAGCCCCACAACATCAATTCTTGGTTCCTGGGGTTTCTGAAATACTCACTTGGGGGAGATTTTTAAAGGTAAGACAAGACACCACCAACAGTCTACTTTTGGAAATGATGCAGCAAGAAAAAAAATAAATAAATAAACCCCAGTGGCCACTTCACACCCACCAGTACCCAGAATAAAAAGAAAAATCATCAGAGAAATATCCACTTTCAGGTTCAGAAATCCTTAATTCAAAGGAGGTGGTGACTTTAAGGAACTGACATTTATAAGAATCAAGAAAGGAAACCTTCGGTAAAAATGTGGTGAGTAGAAGCTCTTGGGCCCTTAATATAGTTTATCTTTCACATAAAGGTATCTTGAAAACCTTTACACAAGTCCTTTATGAGGGAATAATTTTTGAGCTGGGGCAGACAATGGTCTTTCAAATCCATTCTCAGTTTAGAAAGCATTTGTAAGGAGGATTTTTCCCAGGTACCACATGAGAAGTGTGTGATGCCCTTGGAAATCTCTGTAATTAAAAAGAAGCCTCTTTCACAATTGAAAGTGGACCCTCGTACCCTAAAGTAGCACTGATGTTTCTATTTCTGATCTACACCCTTCATTTTATGCAATGTCTTTGTGGAAACCAAGGGCAAGAACAACCTGGAGAGAAATTTTCAAATTTTGGATCAGAGCCACCAAATCAATAATGGCGGAACAAAATGAATTATCAACCTCTACTGCTTCAATCACAGGGAAAGGCAAGGAGTTAGCCAAAAGAAAAACTGCGGTCAATGTTAAGAAACAGAATGAATTGACTTTGAGGTAGGCTTATATCTGATTAAATGAGACTGGGGGCAAAGGTAAGGCCGACTCATCCACAGCTGATAAGGAAGTGATCTGAGCAGGTGACTCAGCTCCATTGGACGGCCTTTTACAAGCAGAAAAAGAGAGCAGAGGGCAGTGCCTGTGGCTCAGTGGGTAGGGTGCCGGCCCCATATACCAAGGGTGGCGAGTTCAAACCCAGTCCCAGCCAAACTGTAACAAAAATATAGCCGGGCATTGTGGCGGGCACCTGTAGTCCCAGCTACTTGGGAGGCTGAGGCAAGAGAATTGCCTAAGCCAAGAGTTGGAGGTTGCTGTGAGCTGTGATGCCACAGCACTCTACTGAAGGCAATAAAGTAAGACTCTGTCTCTTAAAAAAAAAAAAAAAAGAAAGAAAGAAAAAGACAGCAGAAAGTGTTGTAGAGGGTGGGGATGATCCACAGGGGTAACTGCAAGTTTTTCAGAGGTGTATTTGCCCCTACCCTGTGACTGTACGGATTAAATATCTCAAACTCCCACCACCAGCAATTAAATTACCATCAATACTCAAGGGTTCCCTATGAGCCTAGGAATAAGATCCTTGCTAGGGGGTCACCTAGCAGGTAAGTGAAGAAGGAAAAGAGAGCTAGTAAGGTCTCCCTACTACTGGTTTCTAGTAGTGAGCCAACAGCTTTGAAACTTGGGCCATGGATCTGGAAGCTTTGCCATGAGAGTTCCCACTCTTGGTCATGGCTTCAGCAACCACCCATCTGGTGCTCCATGGGTCTCTGGGAGGACGAGTATGATATATCCAAAGACAGAAGAAACTGCTGGTGGCCTCTCCATGGATTCCCTTGTGGACATGGCACTAAGACCATCCTCAAATGGGATCAACCTGGAGTCTCCCCCACTGGTGATGACACTTCCCTTTCTTCAAGACGGGCTTTCCACAGACCCGGTGTAGTATCTTGATTTGTGCCTGGAAATGTAATGTGTAGGGGACCCAGTGAGGTACCTGCCTTTAGCCTAGAGGCCTTTTTAGAAACCAAAAGCCTGAGCAGAAGAATGAAACCTCAGCCTCTCCCATTCCACTTGTCTGGCCCACATCAACCTCCCGTTCTACCTGAACCCTGCCCCAGAGAAAACCATGCTGAACTTCACAGAGCACACTCTGATCAACACAGCAGGTGTTCTCTGCTGGGCCCTGAGCTTTCCCAACACATACTCACATTTCCTGCCCCATTTGCAAACACAGAGTGTTCCTCCAATGTGTACAAGTGACACCCAGTGCCTTTGAAACACTCCTAAATAAGGCTGGGATGACTCACCATTTTTCTGGTCTTGTACAGCTAATTATATGTTCAAAAATCCTTTTAAAAGTCACAAAAATCTATCTCAGTATTTTCAAGGTTTTTAAATGGCAAAAAGGTTAGACATGAAGGAATGAGGCTGGCAGGGCTAATAAGAAATTAACATGAACACTGAGAACTGTCTGCGGCCCTTCGCTGGAGCTGAATTTACCAGAGTCGTGCACGCACTTATCAGGAAATTATAGATCTTATTATTGGGGAACTAGGTGGCAGGTGCCAAAAACATTTAAATTCACTCTATTTCCAATTCATGAAGCCCATTGTCGCTTGGTATTATGGTTTTATTAGATTTGTACATTTACCCAGGAACCTATTATTATAATAAAATACAAAATATAATTATTGTTTTCTTGCAGTGAAAACCTCGGGATTATCTAACACTTTATTGTTTCCCCATCAAAAGAAATTCCAAGTTTGGATTTTTCTTTTCTTTTTTTTTTTTTAGATTTTAAAGACATGTTTCTTCTTTTATCTACTTTCCATAACAGTTCAAGCTTTGTGCTGCTGAACAGGAAAAGGCAGAAAGAGAAATAGAGCCGGAGGGCAGGAAGTCACATCAGTTTCTCTTCAATTACAGCATTAGGCTTCTATTTCTCAGATTTTGCACCGTTATCTCTGCCCAACCAAATCTCCACTCCTTGTTCAGTGCTCATTAATTGAGACGGTGTTTGGGGAAAGTTAACATAGAGGTGTGAGTTTCACGTGACCACGTGCTCACCTACTAGTTCACACCAAATGGAGTTCAATGCCCATAACGGCCAATTTAGCTACTTGTCATATGATGCCCAGGCCCAATTTCACCCCTTATGGATGCTCTTACAATTTCCCATTTCTCCTCTCTCTCCACTTCATGTTATTATTTTCTCTCCTCATCAAAGAATGAACACGTCTTAGAAACACTGAGAGAGGAGTCGTATGAGATGTAAGATACCACAAAACTCTGCCAGATGGCCACCTGTAGAGTTGGAAGGGGCCTTGAGATCATATCTCTGAGCCTGTCATTTTTCAAATAAGGACAGTGTGATGCAGGAAGGTCATGATGTTGGTAGGGCCAGAAGTCAGGAACGGCCACCGCCTTTCTTAGACAGCTACCATTAAGCCCCAGTGATGTGGCCAGCACTCAGCCAAGGGCATCATCTTCCATTCAGCGCAGCATCACAAGTGAGGTGCTAACATTCCTTCCACTTAACACATGAGGAAATCAACGCACAGAGAGGTTAGGGAACTTGACAAAAGCCACACAAATAGTAAGTGGCAGAGACAAGATTAGAGCCCAAGTCCGTCTAATTAAAAGCCTCCCCTCTGACCACTTCAGCCAGTTTCATCCTCCCAATGCTACCGTGAGCTGCCTTTATACCTAGGTATCACCCAGGCACGTGTGTAAATGCATTGTTGATGCTATTTTATAATAAATAAAATAAAGCCTAGACATTGGTGCATTTGACTCCTGGCTCTGCCGTTAATTAGCTTGGGACTTTTTACCACGATCATTAACCTCTCCCAGTATCTTATAAGCTGAACAGAGATGATAACAGTATGTGCTCACAAGGTTTTGCTGAAAGTGAAATAAGCTCCTCCAGTCCACTCTGCATCGGGGATTGACACATGGTGCCCAAGTCCTGGGTGTACAGCACCGAGAAATTCAAGCCCCTGACCTCAACTTCTTTGTATGCTCATTCTGTGAAATGGAAAATGGTCCACAAACAAAAGTTATTACAGTGGTTAGTGGAGTGATCAAATGTACAGGAAAGCTTCCGTTTCTCAGGGACATTTTAGGTAGCCCTCCATGGGCATTTTACCTCTCCAGAAGATCCGAGTGAACCCCATCAATCCAAGGTTTTATATATGCACATGTGTGCACACACACGTGTGTACACAGATACATGTACACAGCAAATGTATATCTGACTACTCGTCCCCCATATTTTACTGATTTAAACACTCTTTGGAAATCCTTACATCATATTTGCTAAAGACACATTACTCAAGTGGGGGCAATAGCAATGGTTAACATCTGAGCCACTACTGTGTTTCAGGCACCAGCTCCCATTGCGTGTACAGTATTTTCAGACCCACTCTCGGTATAGTTGGATATCAAGCACTGAAGCAGAGATTTCGATTCCTTACTCTAAAGAAGTTGCACTGGGAAGTCAGGTTCAAGGTTCAACGTCTGTTATTTTTCCTTCATCCACCCAGTAATGATTTGGTGAGGCGGAAAGAGAGTGTGCTCTCTGGGGGAGCTGCAATCCACAAGGGGAGGAGCCAGCATGCAAATGAACCACGATGAGAAAATTAGAAAGTGCTATAACCACCGCAAAGCACTGTGGATGCAAAGGGGGGGATGGCCTGCTCGCTCTGGGAACATAAGAAGAGGCTTCCTTCATGTGCACTAAAAAAACAAACCGCTCACCTTTAAGGGCCCAGTAGGGCTCCTGTGGCCTCTCTGCCGCCAGCTTTCTGTGGGATCTTGTACAAGTCACTTGACTTTTCTAACCTGTGGTTCCTCATCTGTCAAATGAGGTTAAGGATCTAAAGCAGGGCGAAAGATGTCCACTCTCGTGGGGTTACGAGGAGCACAATGTTAGGCGGGAGCTAGAATCTAAAATCTGCACACATCAGGGGGAAATCGCCTGTAGGCAGATTCACGCCGAGCTCCAGCCTAAGCAGCTGGTTTGTCTTTGTGAGTGACACAGGTGGTATAAAGAACAAACCACTCTTCTTTAAACTGCAGCATCTCACTCAGGGTGGCCAGTGGGTACACACTTCCTCAAACCCACGCCCAAAGCAGCAAAAGAGGTCAAGAGAGAAGAGGAAGGATTGGAACGTGGCAGGTGGGCTCGTGTCGGCTACAGAGGGACGGGTTCCCTCTGCCCGTCTCACTCTTTCTCTCTCTGACCCTTCAAGTCTCTGTGTCTCTGCGTCTTTCCCACCCTGTCCCTGCCCCTGCCCCTGAACCATCTCCACAGTTTTTATACTTGAATTCAAGTGACTTAAAAGAATAGAAGGGGAACCTCACTGTATATGAACAATGCTTTGCATAAATGGAAAGTGTGGTACAAATGCCCATCACTGTTATTAGTTCAAGTTAATGTCCTTAGAAGACTATTCATAATTTTCTAGAAAGGTATGTCTTAGACGGAAGCCCTTATGCACAATAGACTGGGAAAGAACTAGAAGGTGAGGAGATGGAGTCTTAAATCAGAAGCTTGGCGATGCAGAAATCCTTCGGAAGTTCTGCTTGTCAGGTGAGAGGAGGACTTGAACTTGAACGCTTACTTCTCTTTTAATTATCTGATGCTCACCCGCACCCTCCTTAGTTGCCTTCAGCCAGGGCTGATAAGAAAAGGCACCAATAAATATCCTGATGGTCTGAAGGGAGAAGCCATGTTTCATGGGACTCCCCGCTTCTCCAGCTGCTGTTAAAATATTACTGCTAATTAGCTGGCTAGTTATATATAAACCCTTACAAAGGAGTATTTTTACGCAATCATAAAATAAATTAAACTACCCAAAATTCACGCTGTTAATTAAAATAACCCCTGTAGGAGGGGGAAAAAATCGCTACAAGGCTGAGGTAAACAGGAGGCAATTTCACAAGCACAAACTGATTAATTTTATTTCCCATTACATGTATTTGCTAATATCATCAAAATTAGAAAATAAAGCAATTTTGCCTTGACAGTAGTTCAAACGGAGGTGGCTCCAGCAGAGGAATGTAACCAGTCACACATACCCCAGGCCCGAAGGCAGTTCTCTACCTGGAAGGGGTAAGTGGGTGTCCAGCTAAGACCCCTTCTGGGGGGACCCACATGGGGTGGAAGTGGGAAGAAGGAGGAAGGGGACAAGTTCCATCCATCCCAGCAGCCTCCTCAAACTCTGGGATCACTGGTGGCATGAACTGTGACAATCACATCCCCCTAACATCTGAAGATAAAAATACTTGAGGACACAAGAAAATCTCTCCAGCCTGCTGAGGGGTGGCAGAGAGGTGTAGGTAACAAACGGACCCAGCCCCAGTTCCCGGAACGGCCAAGTCAGTTCCCTTTCCATTTATTAACACAGCTCATGGATCCTTTCAAGCACGTCTCTCCTGTCCCAGATTTGGTAATACCTTCACTTTTCTGAAGTTGTACATAATTTCTACATTTAAATAATTGCCCAAACCCCTTGTGCATTATTCTTTTGCAAAAGATTACAAGGGGTTAATCAAAAGACTAGAAAATGATTTTGTAACAACAACAACAATGCTATTTAGGAAAGAACGGACTCGGCTTTCCACGTGTCTGGCTCTCGTCTGCAAGCCAAGCTACGCGATAGACTTGAACTCAGCTGGTGGACCCTACCACGGGCGTGATATGTTCATTTCCACCGACCTCTCCACCCTTAGCTGTTCAAAGCAAATACTGATCTGAAGGGAAAAAAAATCCCCTAAAAGCCCAAATACACAATTTCATCTCCCTTTTGGTCAATCAGAAAAAATGCTCAAAAATCCCTTTGGACCCATAATGAGTTTGGCTGTTTCATAGCAGCTTTTGTGAGTGTGGTTGGGGGTTGGTTCATTCATCGAACCCCCTTAAAATGCACCTGCAGGCTCAGGCCTCGTTTACCACCTAGTTTTATGAGATGGCTCTTGACGAAGACCCCGCAGGCTTTGCTGACGGGACACCAAACATCTGCAAGAAGAGGCAAAACGTCAAGCCTGAATCCAGATGTTTTATCGGTGTAACGCCAAACATCCAGATGTTTGGTGCCGGGGCGGGGGGGTGGATAGCATTTTATAAGTAATACTTCACTTTTCACAAAGAAGAAAAACCAAAACAGGTGTATAAACAATCCAGAAGAGAAGATAAAATGGGAAAAACTCATTGCTGCTTCTGTACCTGCTTGGGTATTTTATCCCTGTCTTCGTGCCCCACTGTAAAGTTCTCCTCTGAGTCATTATTTGCTACGGATTAATGGGAACTTTCCCAGTATTTCTCCAGCTGTATGGGAGGAGATAACCAGGGTGTCTGTCCTGCTAGAGCTCTGGTACTAAGTCCCGTTGATTCTCTCCACCTTCGTAACTCTAGCCCACAGCTGCTGCCCTGATGAAACATCTCATTATCCCCCACGTTAACTGCTATGTGACTCCCACAGGATAGTCCAGCCTCCACCTTCCACCTCCAAAGGACAGTTCTCAAACTCCCACTGAGAGGACCTCATTCTGTCGCCCCTAAAGCTCCCACAAAGCCTCCTCTTCATAACAGAGCCCAGCGCTGCTGGCCAGCTGGCCACGTGTGAGTCCTGACACTCACCACCAACACTGCCCCTGGGCTCTAGGCCATGAAAAATAACTCCACGTGTTCTGGAATATTCCTGTAAGTCTTCTCGCCAGCCTCCCTTGATAATGGCAGTTTTCCTACCTGGAACAGCTTTCCCTCCCGTCCTATCTTGTAAGACCCATGCTGGGTCTTGCTGAAGAAATATTGCTTGCAGATATTAGAGATTATGGTTTAGAATAGGAGAATCCTACTCAGGTAATAGGGAGCTCCCGATCTCTGGAGTCTTTCAGGAAGAAGACAGCTGGGACACATCAGGAATGCGCTGGAAGTAATTCAACCAATGAATGGCCCTGATGATCATACAAACCCTGCCTACCCACGTATTCTATAGTACGACTAGAAAAGACTACAGGGTGGGTAGATGTAAGGAAATAAGACCTGTAGAAATGAATGAAATTACAACCCCCAAGAAAGGAGAGTATGGGGACAAATAGGAAGAGTAAGTTTTCCCCACAGTTGTATTCATTCAGACAAGAGAGATGCTGTAAAATATAGATGTGATGGCTGAAAGAGAGACGTCAAAGCTGATAGCCTCAACTGGCTGTCTGATGGCCACTCCTTCCTCCCTCGCCTGGCCCTTATTTCTAGATTTAGATACAGCTCAAAAGAGACTCAGACTTTGACGAGCCAGGCAGAAAATTGGCCTCGTCACATGGAATATCATTTTGACTGTTTTCTCAGCTGTTTCCTAAGAAAACAGATTTAACATTTGTCACCCTCATTCCTGAATAAGGAAAGCAATTTCCCTCTCTCCTAATGCAAAAGATACGAGATGGCATTAGCACTGGCTGAAGAAGAGTGGGGGTCAGATTAATGACGTGCTGAAGGTTCCTTTGTTTTTCCAATCTTTCTATTTTATTCACACTCAAGAAACTAAATGAATTATCTACGCCTCCCATGGGGCTTCTAAAGGGAATGATCCGACCAGGAAAGTGCTCTCTTCCATGCTCCTCACCATTTTTCTTTCCAATCTCCCAGTCTTATGGCTCTGCCTATAATCAATCTGTTCCTGGAATTATAAGAGTGGCCAGGGATTGAAGTAGAAGGGAAAGACAACAGACAAAACCAGAACTAGGCAACACATGGTAAGAGGGGCCACAGGACGGTCCTTTTACTTCTCTCTATATCTAAGGGGACAATCATACTATTTCATATGTCATGTCATGTAACTAGATCACCAATTTTTGAGCATGCATTATGTGACATTCTTTGCACATAGTAGTTCACTGGTTTTTACTTACCTTTAGTAATTAGATGTACAATTAGTTGTACAATAATCCCCATCTAATTGGTGAAGAAGATAAGTCTTAGATAAGCTAATGTCTTGCCCAAAGGCACACAGCCAATAAACGGTAGAGTCAAGAATCAAACCCAGGTATTCTCCCTACAAATCCAGCTTTAATAACCACGTCTGTGTACTTTTAGAGACAGTCAGTGAGACTTTTCATTAACAAAGACCCAGTTAGCTGTCACTTTAAGTCAATCAGGGGCAGTCTTGTTCCCAGGAGCAAGACTGGGAATGTCTGGGGACAATGTTAGTTGCCCTACATGGGTGGGTGTTGCTGGCATCTCATACATGGAGGCCTGGGGTGCCCTGAAAATCTCCTACAACTCACAGGACAGCCCCAACAACACAGAAGTCTCGCGTCTAAAATAGCGATAGCACTGAAGTTAGGAAATTCTGCACTGCATGCTCCCAGCATTATGTAAAACAGGCTCTCCTGCTGCCAACTTGTGACCTTCTACGTTGAAAAAGGCAACAGCTCGTAACTCCTTGATCTACAGTCACATGCTTAACAATGTCTGGAATTGGCCAAAGCTCTTTTTAAGAATGGAGAATAAAGAAAGGAAAGGAAAAGAAGAAGGAGGAAAGAAAGAAGGAGAGAAGGAGAAAACCAACATTAGAAAGTGACCATCTGCAGCATCCAACAGCTGGATCACATTACGTGGAAATCAGTCCCAGTGACAGCACCACGGGCTGCTTCTGTGTCTTCACGAATAACGCAATGTGCCGGGTAAATGCTTTTCCCCATTTAGAAACAGGTAGTTAATGGGAATTGAAGTGATTGAATACTGTGTACCCCAAGGTTACGTACATCATGGGCCTGGGTGGCCCCAAGCTCATAAATAAAGCATTGGAGAGTCTTATTTTAGGCCTGGTCACACAGGCAAGGGCTTGCATCATATGAACAGAGCCTACAGTGCGATATGACACTGAGCCTGGTAATTCCAAGACCTCTTGGAATGTGACATTTCGAGCACCGTACACTGAGTTCACAACCAGTGGAAGCTCCAAGGCCCACCATGCTTTAATTTTCCATCATCTCCTTAATTCAGCTGCTGAGAGAGAAGGCCGTTGCCGAGACGGAGTTTAAATTATGCCAAGCTCATTCCCTACTAATTTGAGGCACATTTGCAACTTATAACTCTGATTTACTCATTTGCCGGTACGAGGACCACACACAGCTTGACAACCCGCCAGCTCACATAGACCATTCTCCCAGAAAGGGTTTGGCCCAAGTCATGACCCAGCTTGGCAGCTCCAAAAACAGCTGCCAGGCAATGGCGGAACGTGGAGTTGAATACAAGAAAAAAAAAAAACAATCTCTTCTTTGCCTCAAATCTTTTACATATAATTATGTAATCATATCCCTATTCAGTACTTTGACATAAATTGTGTTTCATTAAATTGTTGCTAATTTGTTGCTTTATTATTAGTTGCTGACTGGTTTGTTATGTTTGTTATGTATCTATAAGCCACATGTGCACACACACACACACTTCAAAGCGAGGTCATACTAGTATTGTGGTTTTGAAAGTAATGCAAATACTGTACGAATAACCTCTGTTGTAGACAGAATAAGCAAGGATTCCAAAGAACACTCATTCCTACGGCATATGAAAGGCTGGGTGAATAACTCTAATAGGACAATTTTCATGTGTCATTGAGTTTTTTTCATAGATTTCCCATAATCTAATACTATCAATCAAATAATATGTGTTGGCATGAAATAAATTCTCCAAGCTATTTAAAAAGTAAAACAGTTCCTGTATTAAATATGTTGCCTGTGACTTGGATTGATTCTCATTCTGACCCTGGGATCCCAAGAGAATGTCTTCAATAAATGTTTGTTAACACTTGGGGGTAAGAGACTGCGTTAAATAATTAGCCATTGACTAAGAGCCACCACCACATCACCCATGGAACCACCTTCTGAGAACTGGTGTCCCCTAAACACAAACACCCTCTCTGGCTCCACCTGGGACCTGAACCAACTCGGGTGCCTCTGACACTGTTTCTCAAACTGTGAGCCACAGAAGACCAGCTTATTAGAAATGAAGATTCTCAGGCCCTTCTCAGGGTAACTTACTAAGAAAACACACAGTGCTACTTCTCAGGGTAACTCACTAGGAAAGCACACAGTGCTTTTTAGAAACAAAGACTTCTAGATGCTGCCCCAAACCAATTAGACCTGACTCTCTGGGAGAATCTGCGGTTTCAGTGATATTTTCAGGTGAAATTGTCTTTCTTCTTTGAGTATGAAGGCACATGGGTTGGGAGCAGAGGAGAGAAAGTAAGATTGTAAAAAACTGTGCTCCTAAACTCACCATATTTGAAATGAACTAAAGCCACAAATTTTAAAGATCACCAGTTGGCTAATACCTTACATCCTCTCAACCTATCCCCCCCTCCAAAAAAAATTCTGGTGTTTAGAATGATAACATCCTGAAGCTAAAATAGAGACACCAGCACATTTCCATGCTATACTTTAGAAGGAATTTTAACCCATTTTCTTTCAAGTGTGCTATAGATAATGTGATAAAACTCCGCTTACCTCCCACACAGTCTAGTTCATAAAGGTTTTGCTGTATTTCCCTAGATAATTATTTCTTTGGTTTTCTAGTCCAGCCTATCATCATTAGGATGACAAGCTTAATTTGACCTTAATTCAAAATTCCAGAAGATTCTCAAAAGAAAGCCACAGCCTAAATTATACCAAAGAGAGCAGCTACACACTCAGAACTCTAGCTTGACGTCACAGGGCACACTCAGGGTTTGCCAGCGTTGACTTGGGGCCAGGTAGCTGCCAGGAGTGGCTGAGTGAGTACATGCGGCGTGTTGATTTAGCACATTACAATCATTCATTCTTATTCTATTTGTGGCCGTGGCCCCATGAATATAGTCACACGGTCCACTTCACTTACCATAAATTTCTACTAGCCCACAATTGAAGGGACTTAGGGATACAGACTGACATTCAACCATTCCTACCAACTAAAATGCAAGCATGTTAGGGGGAAGAACTGAATCTCCTGCTCCTATCTACCTTTTATACCACCTAACATCCACCTGGCTGGGTAGATGGCTGCCTTTCTCACCCACCCCCACAAAGATCCCGTAGCATGATAACCATCTGATGAAGACTGGCATGCAATGAGATGAAGAAAGTCCCCAACCCTCATCTTTCAAAAGACCAAACAAAGCACATGCTTTGCCAGAACTCAAGGGAACCCTCTGCTTCCTACCCAGGGACTAAAACTTCTTCCCCAAAAGACTCGAGAGATAAGACGGCCACCTTGCCAAGCCTAGGAATAATCTGTATTATCAGCAAGAGTTGCAAATTCAGCTCCTCTTGCTCTATAATGACAGAGAAGGACAGTGTCACACCTCCACTCAGGAACCATGACACCTCTATCTGGAACCCAGCTGTATGAGAGATTTACCATGTGGCCTTGGGCAGCTCATTTAACCTCACAGTGTCTTAATCTCTTCATCTGGAAAATGAAGACACTACTTACATCGTGGGCACAGCATTTCAAGGTTAATGCATGAGGCTGATGTTGAAATGCAACTTAGCAGGGGAACGTCTAATTCTGGGGAGGAAGTTAGACACAGCAGTGCCCTTCTGGGAGTGATAATACGTGCAGAATCGCAGAGCAGGGCCCTAAGGTCAGGAACGCACGTGATGAGGGCAATAAGCCATCCCAAATATGCCACCTGGAGTGTTTTTATTGTTACTGCCAAGTGGAGTTGATAAAACAAACACAGAAAAGGGTTGGGAGCCCTAATTTATCAAACGTTATTGATACAGATCTCGTATTGGCAGGCAACGGGCCACTTTTAGATTTGGATCAATAAATCCATTTTTTTAATACAGTCCAATCCCAACATTTCACCCCAAATCCATCCATCAAGATACTAGAAATCCATCCTGCTTTGCCTGCAGTCTGTCAAATGTCACCACACAGTGCAGAAGCCACCCTGCCAAGTCTATATCCTGAACTAAATCCCGATGGAAACTTCCCAGATATAAATAACCACTATGAACATACAGGGAAGAAAAATAGCTATGAAGTTTCACTCTTACTTTTTTTTTTTCTTTCTAGCCTGTGACAAGTAAAAAAATCATAGAGTTACTCACTCTGCAAAAACAATCTAAAACCAGAAGCTTTAACCAATTCAGTTTTCCAGTCACTGTGACAACTATTTTAATCTGTGAGGCAGCGTACGGGACACATACCCAGACCTCATCCACGATTCTCTCCTAGGCAGCCCCACTGGAAGCTCCTAAAGCAGCTCCCGTTCATGGACTCACGACAGGCAGTGGCGTTTGATGACATTCAGGGTCTCATGCCATGAAGACAGAATTCTCTATCTGCAAGTAGGAGAGGCAGGAATTCTCTGCTCGCTGGTTGATCAGTGAGATCCTAGGGAATTAGCTGTGAGGAAGCCCTAGTTTCGTAGTGGAAGGAGACACACAGTTTGCAAGACAGGAAAAAGTAACCCAAAGAAATCAGAGCACTGAACCTGAACGTCAGGATACCTGGACTTGAATGGTGCAGAGTCAAGAGTGTGTGACTTTGACCAAATCATGTCACCTCCTTGAGCCTTGCTGACCCCTTGTTAAAAGGGCTGGTATGAGTTCAAATATTATTATAATAGTATGAAAGCCCCTAGCACAGTGCCTAGCACATAGCATGTAATCAATAACTATCTGTTAAAACATAATCAGAATCAAGAAATGCTGAATTATTCATATCACTCCAACCAATGGGCAGGAGTTCATTTATTGAAATATACTCCATAGTCAAGGAGAGCACCAAATAGAGAGGTAAGAACAGATCGTGATACTCTGCCTTGGGATAAGACAGAAAAAATGGCCAAACTGTTTGTCTCTGGATTTGAGAACCCAGCGTCTCACACGGGCAGAAGGCTGCAGATCTGGAGTCCTCAGGGCAGGTGCACCACACCAGGTTTGGGGGACT
>NW_003852464.1:6069555-6071019 GCF_000181295.1 Otolemur garnettii
GCAGACCATTAAACTCTCTTTCCTACTGCCTTGCCTTAGGCATTTGCATTTGGGGGGGCATGGCCTCTTTGAAATCTGTTCTCATGCACCATAAAAAGAAGGAGGGCGTGGAGAGGTAAAAAGAGAAATGAAGGGAGAGGAAGGAGAGGGAAGGGGGGAAGAGAAGGAGGAGAAACTAAAAAATTCCAGAGTAGTCCAGGTCTCAGTCTGGACCCACAATAGTCAGGGGGGCCGAGGAGAGACTTGGACCTTCACGGTGGAAGGAGGAAGTGGGAGTGAACTCCGCAAGATGCAAAGGCTTTCTTTCCCTGAGCCTTCCGCCCTACAGTGCTGCTTTGCCCTCAGAATTTCAAGGATTTGCTGCTGTTTCTCCTGACAGTGATTTGAAAGCAACAGGCCTCATAGTAGCCCCAATTAATCCTTGGCCCTGTCTTCCACTGCCCTAGAATTTCCCAGGCCAAAGACATCTGCAAACCATTTACAGAATTCTTGCCACTTTTGATGGCCTGTCTCCTGTTATTTATTTGATTTGATTCATTTAAATCAAGTTGCTTTGTAAAACTTTACTATTGTTCCAGGCTACAGTATCAGTAAAGCCGTGACATTTCCGCGCTAGGTATATTTTCCTAATATACATTAGCATAAGACCTTCCTGTTAAAACAGCGTAGCACAGTGCTTCAGAGTACAAATGCTGAATGTGTTCAAATACTGACTCTGCCACTACTAGCTGTGTGATCCTGGGCAAGTTACTTAACCTCTCTGGCCCCAGCATCATGGCCTGTTAAACACAGAGTCACTGTAAGAATTACACCAGCTAACATCCATAAAATGTTTGCACCATCTAGAACCTTCTATGTGGGCAACACCTGCTTCACAGAGTCACTGTAAGGATTACACCAGCTAACATCCATAAAACGTCTGCACCATCTAGAACCTTCTATGTGGGCAACACTTTTTGAAACACTGAATTACACACAGCAGCATGTGCTGCCCCCATAAGTTTTTCTTATCCTGCTGTTTCTCTTCTCCGAGATACTCTTCTGCTCCCTCCCTCTGACCCCACCTAAACCAAAGGCAAAACCAAAAAAAGAAACACTCATTCCTCCGTACTTTTGAGCCCATCTTAAATAAAGACAGTAGTAATTACGGTCACTTGTTGAGCACCTGTTACTTTACAATCCCTGGGCTCAGCACTATCCACATACAGTAGAAGCTAAGTAGGTTGACCATTCAAAGGACTGTCAGCAACTGGCCAACATGTGAACAAGGTCAGCATAAGGAACTAGCCCATTGTACTGATATGTACATGGGATGCATATCTGGTCTATGAAAACTAGGTCAACTTAAGGAGGTGGTCAGTGTAGGGAGGTGGTCAACTATAGAGGTTCAATTGTATTATCTAATTTAAGCTTTAGTCTGATCCTAGGAAAAAGATTCAGTCTAAGAGAGATGACATCATTTTC
>NW_003852464.1:6071170-6077705 GCF_000181295.1 Otolemur garnettii
CTGTATGCCCCTCTCCCACTGGACTTAGTAAACGCCACGTTGTAACATAAATTAATTACTCATGGCCTGTCTTTTCTTCCTAGTACTCAGAATATATCTTTCTGTTTTAAGTGTGTTGGAAGAAAATCATTCTAATATTTCTCCAAATTTGAAAAAGATTCACATCATACTGAACAGAATTTCACATTTTCTGTATAACTCCGCTCATCTTTATCAACAACAAAGACTGCGAAGTTCTGTGATACAAACAGGACTTTCAGGCAATATTTTTTCTCTGTGGTACAGGGTGACTGTTAACAAAATCAGGCTCCTGAGCTCCTCCCCAGATCTGCAGAATCAGCATCTCTGAGTTAAGGATTGAGACTCACACATACGTGTGTTTGAGAATCACTGCCTCCGGGTACGTATGAGCAGGGCCGACCACTCCCAGATTTTTAGTTCTTGTATCTGCTTTTAAAGAACCTCTCCAATCGTTCAACTTGCCAGCTTTCTCTGCTTACTGCCAACCCAGAGAGGTGGATAAATTTTCCCTATTTCTTCTTCTACCTACTTATTCTATGGTTTCCAACTATTTCCTTTCAGCTTTAGATCCTTTCTTGAATACTGATTCCTAGATACCCATTATGAAGCATATAATATCAGAGCTATCCTAATGGAACAGGAGTGAGTGGCCGGGATGTCCAGCCCTTGCCTCACTCCCTCCCGCCATCACCATCTCCTCTGGGGGCGCTCAGGACCCTCCCCAGATTCCCCAGGCTTCTGTCAAGAGCTTGTCCAATACCACTGACACCCTTCTGGAAAATCTTGTCAGACTTTCGTAGTGACAGATACCTTACTTTGTAATAAATACTAAGATTATCTGAAAAGGGTTTTTCTGGTGTAAATTTGTCGGTATAGTTCAAAATCAAACACGCTTTTCTATTTGAAAGCATGTCACCAAATTTATAATAGAGTCTCTATATTATATTTGCAAAGTTATGCCTTATACTGAATAACCTTAAGATGGAAGACAATGATCTCAGTATATTAGCAATTAGACTACCATCTATTTTGGAAAGCCTCTCAGAGCTGGGCACAGTGGCTCACGCTTGTAATCCCAGCTCCCTGGAAGGCCAAGGCTGGTGGATCGCTTGAGCTCAGGAGTTCAAGACCAGCGTGACTAAGAGCAAGACCCCAGTCTCTATTAAAAATAGAAAAATTTGCCGGTGGGCTCCTGTAGTCTCAGCTACTCAGGAGGCTGAAACAAAAGGATTACTCAAGCCCAAGAGTCTGAAGTCGCTATGAGCTATGATGACATCATAGCACTTGACCCAGGACGACAAATAAATAAATAAAAGGCTCTCAGAAAAATAATGGTCAAGGGAATTTGTCTGTCCACAAATTCTATGAAAACAGAGCATCCAGAAAAACTTTCTAACTTTTAAAATTGTAGGCATCTTAGACTGACCATATTCTGAATACATATTACTAGTCTAAAAATAAGGTTCGAGCAGCAATTTTTAAACTTAAACATATAATGACATACCTATATATTTATATAGAAGCAAAAGTTATTTTATTTATATATAAATAATATATATTATAATATAAATATGTAAATAATATTTATGTGAGCAAAGTTCCTATAATGTCATTTTTTAACCTTTTTCTTCCCAAATTTATAATTTTGAGAAAGAGAATTTAGGAAGTAAAATTAGTATTATATGCACTACAGGCAAATAGGGTGGAGGCGTAGTATGATTTCAACAGTGAATTAGGACAAGGTTCAAAATCCCGGACACGGAGAGGTCTAGTAAATGCGGCAAAACTGGCAAATATAATTAAACTATGCAGAGTGTTCCTTTTACTAATTCTTTTAACTTTTCTGCAGCTTTGAAATTCTTCAAAATAAAACTTGAGGGGGAAAGTTCTAGTACAGATAAAGCTGAGCCAGACACGCAAGATTAACATATTCAGTAGGGCCCAGACCTGGGTAAGGAAAGTCCAGCGCTGAAGGCACAAAATTTAAGCAGGTGCTTTTATGATCCCCAGAGCTACAGCCTCCTTAAATTCAGTCCCTTACGCACCTCACTTGCTTGGAGCCGGACCAACACTCACAGAGGTGTTTGTGTTCTCAGACTGGCAGGGGTAAGCTCTTTGGACTCCTAAAGAGAAGAAGCTTAAGGCCAACTTTACCCACACACTCATTCCCTCATTTATTGTCTAAGCACCTGTGGAGTTCGCTTTCTGCTAAGGGACCAGCCTGTGGGTCTTCACAGATGCGCTGGATGCTGGGGATACTGAGGATGGACCAGTTCCTGCTAAAATATCCTGCTATTTGCCAGTAACAGTGTTTTAATCATATTTTTATCATGATCACGAATCATCATCAATCTATGCATCTATTTTCCCAATTCAGTCGAACTATTCCAGGGCAGGAAATGAGTGTTATTAATCTCTGTTTCTTTGACACTTGGGATGGTGGTACATAAAGTATTCAATAAATGCTTCTTGAATAAGTGAAAGTTCCACTCATTTGTTCTTACTCAAAGATTTGCCATACTTCACTGGGAGGGGTGTGGTGGCTCACCCCTGTAATCCTAACACTTCGGGAGCCTGAGGCAGGTGGACTGCTTGAGCTCAGGAGTTTGAGACCAGCCTGAGCAAGAGCGAGACCCTGTCATCATAAAAAAATAGAAAAACTAGCCTGGCATCACAGCAGGCACCTATAGTCCCAGCTACTCAGGAGGCTGAGGCAAGAGAATCACTTGAGTCCAAGGGACTGAGGTTGCTGTGAGGTATGATGATGCCATGACACTCTACCCAGGGCAACAGAGTGAGACTCTGTATCAAAAAGAAAAGAAAAGGGAAGGGAAGGGAAGGGAAGGGGAGGGGAGGGGAGGGGAGGGGAGGGCGAGGAGAAGGGAGAAGAGGGAAGGGGAGGGGAGGGGAAGGGAAGGGGGAAGGAAAGGGAAGGGGGAAGGGAAGAAAAGGAAAAAGTTTGGCACAGTTTAGATGACAATGAAGCATCCCCTTGGGTTGCTTAATAATATTTGCTAACATTTACTACATACTTGCAAACTGCCTGCCATTTTTAAACTCTATCCACATAGGAGCTCAATTAAGCCTTGCACCAACATTAAAATGTAGCTGCCAAGATCCTCCTTTTATAGGTGAGCAGATCTATGAGAGTTTGAGTACTGTCTCCAGTCACACAGAGAGAAAGAGGCCAAAGCAGTTTGAACCCAACAAGCCCAGCTCTGGAGCCTGAGCGCTCAGAGCTTCCACGAAGCCCCCTCACAATCCCCACCCAGAGAGGGGCTGCCTGGCTCCAAACCGCAATCATCGACACGTTGCTTTTGACCCCCTACTACAAAGAAAGACCTGGATAGCACCGGGACACTTTCAGCAAAATAATCCTCCACTCCCAAGGCCTGCGCAGGCCTTTCAGACTTTGGGAGCCTTCCTGCTTAATTTCACCTTGTCTAAATACAACCAACTAAAAATAACCTGCAAGGGAAGTGTCTGAGAACCGCGAGGGGAGCTGCAGAGTGCCGCAGAGGGCCTGGGGTGAGAGGACGCTGCGGCCTCCGGAAAACACTGCAGACAGATGCTTTTCAACCTCAGCAAGTTGCATTTTGTGATGAGAAAACAAAGTTTCCAATTATTGAAATTCCATAGTGTATTTAATTATTGCAATTACCTTATTGTATTAACAAGTGCTGGAGCCCAGCAGCAATTGCTGAGATTTTTACAATGCAGAAGTGCAGAATTTATTCTTTCCCTCGGCTGATTACTTCTCATAAATCCGTTCATTTTTCCTGGGATTATGGAAATGATCCTATTTTTGGACTGCTTCATTCAGAAATCCAAAGCCAGGCAGACCCCCCCCCCCACCTCCTCTCACCACTCCAACTTTTAAGTGTCACCGCAATACAGACCGAGCATATTTCAGGGGGACAGGTCTGCAAATTCACATCATTTTTGTCTCCTTTAATCAGTTTAGGCTCTTTGTTCTTTTGAAATTCCAATAAATAGAGTGTCGAAAGACATTTAAAAAGCACTTGTACAAATGACGCATTTTCAATGATGCCAACGCAAATACATTTTTGTTCATTTGCTTAATAAGGACTTAGCCCAAAGTGTTCCTATATCAGACCATAAGACCCCAAAGACTCCATCAAAACATCTGAACTAGGGCTGCAATATGGTGATGCATTTCTATTTGCCTCAGTCACTTCGGCACGTACGAAATGTAACCATGCAAAATTAAACAGTCCATACATTTTCTATTCATTCTCTAATACTCTCCCTATACTCTGCAAATAGGCTATCACACTTTCAAGTTTAAGGGGACAAAAAGTGAATCAAGTTTCTTGTGTCTGAGAGCATTACGAGGAATAGGTCTTTTCACTCCGGTCTTTTCATCTAAGAATCAGCAAGCTCTTTACACATAAAACATAATTAATCCATACAGGCCCCCATATCTCTGCCTGGTGGCTGATGGAGAGGCCAGACCCGCAGTTTCTTAACCTACATTTGGTGCAGGCTTTAAGAAATGATGTTTCATTGTCTCGTGTGTGACTCAGAGGCACAGTCGTATAGGGGAAAAATTTAACCCATTCTCCCAAATAAGTAATAGTTAAAGCGCAGACCCTGGAAGCCCAATTGCCTGGGGGATGAATCTCGGCTTTGCAATCTTTGAGCTATGAGATGATGCAGCAACTTGCTTAGCTTCCCTGAGCTTCGGTTTTAAAGGCATCAAACTCATACACAGCAGGGCTCACAGACAACATGGCCCACAGATAGCAGGGCCCATAGACAGCAGGGCTCACAGACAGCAGGGCCCATAGACAGTAGGAGTCACAGGCAACAGGGCCCACAGACAGCAGGGATCACAGACAACAGGGCCCACAGATAGCAGGGCCCATAGACAGCAGGGCCCATAGACAGTAGGAGTCACAGGCAACAGGGCCCATAGACAGCAGGGCTCACAAAAAAAAATAAATAAATAAAATAAAGGCATCAAACTGGAATAACAATAATAGTACCTCTCCCACAAGGTTGTTGAGTGCATGAAATGAATTCCTACATGTAAATCTTTGAGAATACAACCTTCATAGCATTATGTGTCCTGCTCACATATGACATCTGGTAGCATTTAAAAGTCATTTCCCAACAAACAGCTCAAGGGAATCTCACTGCCTTCCTGTGAATTAGTGGAAGAAGACACTATTATTCCCATTTTACAGATGAAGAAAGTGAGGCTCAGAGAGAGAGCTACCAGCAGTCAGGATTTGAACCCCTGGCACCGAAGCCAGTATATTTCCACTATTCCTCTTTATATCCAGAATAAACCAACTCAGGGGCCCAGCTAATTTCCCCGCTTACTTTGTGCGGGAGGGAGGAGGTCTTGTGTCAAAGGAGACGCAGAAAGCACCACCGCTGCCTAAACTTGTCTGGCATAACAGAGAAGCCCCAGATCGGCAGGAGACAAGTCAACAAGGCTGCAGTAATCATGACTTCTGCTAACTACGAAATGAAAGTTAATTTCATGCCTTGCATTCACAGACAAAAAGCTTCAGAACTGTTTAAATTCTCTTCAGCCCAATGGCAGTTAGTAAACAGGAGGCTTCGTGTTCTAATGCTTGAAATCACCCTTCGTAGCTCAATATATTATTTATGCACTCAGCTTAAAATAAACAGCAACTCCGAAGTAGGTGAGTGGTCTCATTTAGTACGAACTTTTTTTTTTTCACTCTGACAGTTACTTTAAAACATCTGTAAACAACCTTAATTCACTTCTAACGAATTAGTAGGCTGCTGCTGTTGTCTACAGGAGGCAAGTAGATTGTATTATTAACCAAAACAACTCTCTCCCTGTCAATCATGAGCTCCTCACAGAGGACTGTGGGCTTTGCACCGTCTTGTTACTCAAACCAGTCCATGCGCGCACGTGATTCCAGACGACTTCTTCCGAGGCCTTTCTCTTCCATGCCTTTGATTAGATCTCGACTCTGAGATGCAGAATGGGGCCTGGAGAGGGTAGATTATCAGTGCTGCTTATTAAGAAAGACACAGACAAATGAGAAGCTTTCCAGAGAGGTAAAGAGTTTGGACATTATGGCAACAAGATCTCTCTATTAAGGGGACTCAACCTGGCGAGGGGGGTGGTTGGGAGGAGGGAGGGTGATTGGTGGGGTCACCTATATGGTTTATCTTACCATACAAGTGAATCTTTCTAAAGCAGAGTATGCATGTCTTAACTCAATGACTAAGAGAATGACATGAAGGTTATGTTAACCAGTTTGATGAGAGTATTTCAAAATGTATATGAAAACAGCACACTGTACCCCATGATTGCATTAATGTACATAGTTATGCTATAAGAAATTTAAAAAAAAAAAACCACTCTAGAGGGACCCAATGGGCGTCACCAAATATTTGAAAGGATGTCACTTAGGAGGAGAAAGACTCGTTCATTTGTAGGTATGAATAATAAAACAAGGACCCAAAGGTGGAGAGACATAGAGGGTTTAACTAGAGACAGAACTGC
>NW_003852464.1:6077994-6080097 GCF_000181295.1 Otolemur garnettii
ATATATATATATATATAAACCCTGGGATCATCAATGCGCACATAGCCAGCCAATCTATGATTATACAACAGTTCCAGGGTGCCGGTGGGCCTCGCAAAACAAAAAGGTGCACTGCTCAGGGGACAAAACCAACCACAGCGCTTGCTTTCCGATTGCACAGCTGCCGCCTGCTGTTTGGCTTTGTGGTTTGCAATGTTTGCCCGTCCGTGGACATGCAGTGATTCCAAGTCACTGCACCATAACCTGGGTAAAGAGGGGTGACCCACACTCAGCTCACCATCTTGGTCATCGTCCTCCCCCGGCCCCCCAAATCTGAAACACAATACTTAGCAAACCAAGTGATCGACTTTCATCAATAACAGAACATCGCTCATGGAAACATTTGGTCTCTCCCTGAAACCAGCTACCTCTCTGAAACGCAAACTGACTCCTCAAAACACAGCTTTAAACACAATTCCAAAAAAAGGGATATAGCGGTGAGGGAAGAGAAATATAGACACCTTGTATTTACATCTAGGGTTTAGACAACATTTTTACATCATATGCAGACACCCTTTCTTCCAAATTATCTGCTAATCACCGCCTGGATTTATTTTTTAGGGGTGGCATTTATACATTCAAAATATTGACAAGACATTAGAAAGTTCAGAAATCATAAATTTCTCAGAGGAAGTCAGATCATCAATCTCTGGGTGTGAAACCCGGCGTGACCAATTCCCTGATAGGGCAAGAGCAGACATCTGGCATTTACATTTTGAAATAACAAAAAATAACATGACAATAATGTGTTATACTTACAAAGTACCCTTCATCCATGGGGCTCCAATTTTACCAATATTAGTTCACTGATTTTCGCAAAAAACCTGAAAGGCAGAGGGTAAGTTTGTGTTACCCCCACTTTGCAGATGGGGATATCGAAATGCAATAAGGTAATAAATCATTGGCCCATTAGAAAAAAAATTCAGTACTTGGAAAATAATCACAACCTCAGTCTTCCCTTTCAGTGTATCTTAAGCACCCCTCTCTCCCTTGGGGACCGATATCTCCCATGTCACAATCTCAATCTATTAAACATGGTTTAGGGTAGTGACTTCCAACCAGTGTGCGTGAGAGGATGTTAGCTGTGCCGCAAACATTTGTAAAGACTATTAATTAAATTATCTTTAAAGAAATTCAAAACAACAGTAAGCACATTCTTTTCTTACTTTTCTTTTTTTGATCAATATAATTTGAGTGCGCCACGGGAGTTGAATTCCATAGGCCCAGGTATGCCGTGAGATAGAAAAGGTTGAAAACACTGGTTTAAAGTAAGACAGTGAGGAATGTGGCTCCTCCCTCTTCTGAGCGCAGACACAAATATTCCCTGAACATCAGCGAAAAGGCTGGAAACATTTCCCATATCCAGTTTAAAACATGAAGAAAAAACATTAGATTGACAAAACGCAACCATCCAACTAAAATTTGGCCTGGAAATCATGTTACTACTGTTCAGTTTGTTATATACTTATGTTCACATGTCAGCATATGCACTTGTCTTTTAAAAATAGGCAAGTCAGAATATTCCAGAAGTAATTTCGCTAACAACGTTTTTAGAAGGGGGTATTTTTAACAACCCTTTCTAGGACACCCCATCCTTTCTACCACTCTTCGGCCATTTATTCGTGCATTGAGAAAATAATATTTCTTGCCTTCTTATTGGGTGTCTAAGCACCGTGTGTGGTTTCTTGGGGGACACATAAATGTGTATGACCCTGTTCTTCCCATCATGAAACTTACAATCCTATGGTTCAATAAGTTCATGACTGGGACAGTCGCTCGAATCAAAAACTCTCCAGCAAGATCTGATAGTTTATGGGCATTCTTAGTAAGTCATAGGCCTGACCAATCCCAGAAGAATGGCACCTCCAGAAAATACTCTCAAAAAAGATGAGTTTGGGTTCTGTTCAGGAGCCAACCTATTTGGGATTTTAGAAATGCTAAAAGTCTCCTTAAAATTATAAGCCTCAGAGTCTCCCAAAAGCCCATGATTTTAGGGGCATGGCCTCCGGCTGTCTTCTCCTGACTCAGATCTGCAACCACACTGACCTTGTCCTTGAGAACCCA
>NW_003852464.1:6081056-6091004 GCF_000181295.1 Otolemur garnettii
TTGCCCCTTGGTCCGCTCTGCCTTGAGGCTCTTACCTTTTCCTACCTCTGGCAGTGGGTTTCCCGAGGGTGAAATAAGAAAGCTTCAGGCACTTATTTCCAGGGTCCCTTCTAGTTCAGAAACTCTGGAGATCAGCATATAGGTGCTAGGCCAAATCATATTCATACCTTTACGTCTCCTGATTTAATAGCACTTACTAAATATAAGCTGATCTCAAAAGCAGCAAGGTCATCATATTATACTCAGCAAAGGATGAATCCTGGAGGGAAGGATTTGATTATCCACCAGCGACTGTTTGGGGACCAACGCCACAGATATCACTAAAAGCCAGTCCCCCTGCCACCACCCGCCACTCCCAGCACCAACATACGGGCGAAGAAAGATACCCCATCAGCTGTTTACGGCATCTTGAGTCACAGACACTTCACTTGGGTCTCTAAACAGATTTCTTGTTTACTTGCACATTAATAAAACTCGCACCTTCGCCAGTCAGAAATTTTTCCCTAAGCATCTGAACATCCAAAGAGATTTAGAAGCAATTAACATTCACAAGTAACAGAGCAATCAACATGGGAATCGCTAATGGGACTGGACAGAATCCAAAAGCTGATAGGAGGATAATCGTGAGTCCCTGACACAGGTTATGGTGTTAATTCTGGAGGGCAGAGTCGTGGTATGTTTTCAATAGCTTTGTCGGGCTGCTGTCACAATCACAAATGCCTCTTCCCTATACGGTTCCCTACCCACTACGACACGCTCTTTTTCTTTTTTTTTCAACGGCTATGGAAAAGAAGGCACTTTGCATCGTTATAACACAACCTCTAGCATTAATGGTGTCTATTGAATTCAAGTTTATTTTTAAATTGCCTACCTGACAAAAATGTTCAAGTGTCATTTTTTTCCCCAGTTTTGGGTCTCTAGACTATCTTCACCTGTTAGCTCTTATAGCTAGAGGCCACAAAAAGAAGAGCTATGAATTTCCACCTTGGCGCTTCCCCAATAAGGTTTGCCTCCTGCTCCTGTGCACGGGGGTCCACACATCCCTTGTAAATAGAAAGACACGGACATTCCTATTCCGATGAGCTCTATCCTCGCATCCTTGTCAGTTTTCCTGGCCTGTTGTCATAAAAAGCGCTCCAGAAATCAGCAAACCGCTGACCTCCCCCTCCCCTCATGCCCTACCGGGAGTCTCTGGGTGATGGAGAATGGTCCCAAGGCTCCCCTCCTCTCTTCATTCCCTAACCTCCACCTCTCATCACTGCAATCCGTCAGAATCACCAAGGCCAGGCAAACCCGCCCTTCCCTCCCACTGGGCCCCTGCAGTCCTGCCCTGGCTGTTCTCCTCCCTCAGACTATAGTGCAAAGGGCTCAACCTTCTGAGCCCCTGACCCCTCCAGACTCACACACACCTCTGAACCCTCAGTCCCCTCCCAGCCCTTCTCCTAGGTCCTGTGGTTTCTCTTGGGACCGAGACCCTCACCCCTCATTATAGGACACCTTCCCTTTCTTTAGGGACTATTGGCCCCCTGCAGGCAGAGGACCTGGTCTAGTTCCACTTTTCCCTTTAGATAGACTTAATCACAGCCCACCTGACTTGCTTCATTCCGGGAGGCCTCACAAAATACATCTGCTCCAAAGAGAAGCTTTTAATTTTTCAACTACTTTGACATTAGAGACACGAGTATAAAATTTAATCAACACCACTTCTTTTGACTTTAATACCTTTCTGTCTACTCTGTCCCGTTCCTTTCTCCTTGCATTTTGCGATTTCTGGCTACTAAAAGCTTGCTTCTTTCTTAAAGATCCAGCTTTTGAATCGTTATTTCCGTCCCCTCCCCACCCCCAGCACACACCCATGATGAGCCTGTGCTCCTTTTTAAAGCTTCCGTTTATTTTCTGAATACAATCAGCGACTGATACACAATCTGCCACCACCACGCTGTGTGCGCTAAAAGCCTGTTTTGACAAAGATTTCTTTTTTTATTTTTTACAACGGAATCCAAATTAAAAGGAAGTTATCAACAGACTCGTGCTTAAGAATCCCTTACTTTATCTCTGGGATACGCAGCGGAATGTGAGGCCCCAAAGCTGGAAGACTCAGTCTCCAGGTTTCCCCCAAACACACAGCTCCCTCCCCTGACCCCCTCCCACCCCAGGTAGAACAGCTGAGATTAAAGCACTTCTGGGGTTGGGGTAATCCAATCAGGGTGGGTGGCTTTCGGTCTCTACCAGTCCTCAGGACACATTTTGGCAGAATGCCTTTCAGCCACACTCAGCATTCTGCTCCTGGGCCCCGCACTCATTCCCGAGGCTCTGCAGAAGGGAAGCTGGCCCTGCAGAGAGCAGGCCTCGCTTGACTTTTTAAACTATAGGATATCAGAAGCACTTTTGATACCAAGGGGTGTGTGTCAGAGATTCTGTCTGTACCCCAACAGATGAGGAGTGGAAAAGGCAGATACAAATATTGAACAAATACACCTTTTTTTTTTTGCCACCCAAGATTAAAAGAAGCCCATTTTTCAGTCGCTTCCCCTTATGTAGGCACCAACCAAAATATTCCATATTCTGTTTATTACTCAAGGCTTTTCCCACTTTCTTAACCTTTCCAGATCCCTTTGGCTATCTGATGAAATGTATGAAGCCCTTCTAAGAATTGTATATAAAGAACTGCATTGTACATAAAACCAGCACATTGTACCCCATAATTGCATTAATGTACACAGCTATGATTTAATAAAAAAATAAAATAAAAAATATAAAGAGAATTGCAAAAGACGCTTGGCACCCATAGCTCAGTGGTTAGGGCATTGGTCACATAGACCGAGGCTGGTGGGTTCGAACCCAGCCCAGGCCTACTAAGCAACAATGACAACAGCAGCAACAACAACAACAACAAAAATACTGAACTGGGCGTTGTGGTTGACACCTGTAGTCCCAGCTTCTTGGAAGGCTGAAGCAAGAGAATCACTTAAGCCCTAGAGTTTGAGGTTGCTGTGAGCCGTGAGGCCATGGCACTGTACCCAGGGCAACATAGTGAGACTCAGTCTCAAAAAAAGAAAAACAAAATGGTTGCAAAGGAGATTAATCATATTGAAATACCTTTCCATCCCAGGTTAAGCACAGCAAGTTATTTTTACATCTTTGTGATTCTGCTACTTTTAGTTCTTGAAGGATCTCTCCTACTTCTTTCCAAAAGGCCATACTAATTTGCAATCCCACCAATAATGCAAAAGTATACCCCGCGCTCCACACCCATGCTCAGCACCTGCAGCTTTGAGACCTTGAAATGTGGCCTATTCTCACTGGGTTTAGATGGTAACACAAAGTGGTTTTGATTTGCATTTCTCTGATGCTTAAGGATGATGAGCCGTCTTTCATACTTTTGTTGGCCATTGATTCATCTGTCTTCTCGGGAAAAGGTTCTATTCATGTTGCTTGTCCATTGCAAAGATGTGGAAACAACCCATCGACCTATGAGTGGAGTAATAAACTGTAAACTATATATATACATACACACACACACCATGGAATACCATTCAGCCATAAAAAAGAAAGAGATTTTGCATCTTTTGTATTTACCTGAATGGATTTGGAGAACATTCTCCTGAGTAAAGTATCTCAAGAATGGAAAAGCAAGCATCCCCTATACTTCGCACTAATCTGAAAATAGTATGTCAATGACTACAGGCCCACACTAGAGAAAACCACCATTAAATTCAAGAAGGGGGGAAGCTGAGAGAGGACTCAGTAAGTTTCCACTTGCTGGGCACACTTCCTGGGAGAAGGACTCAATTACAAATTTAAATAATGTAACTTAATTGTATGTACCCTCATATTAAAGTGCAATTTAAAAAAAAAAAGCCATTGATTTAATAAAATTTAAAAAAAAAAAAAAAAGCCCAGCAGGGTGTGTTTTTAGTAGATGCAAAGGATAGCTGCTATCTGGCTTTTTATTTAAACTTGGGATTTCTGCAGAAGAGATTTGTGCTGAGCCACGGATGAGCTATGGTGGAAAATATAAAGTGGGGACTTTGTACATGGTCCCTGTGGCTGGACAGCTCCCTGCACATCAGACTTGGTAGCTGATCAATCTTGCAGACATCCCCATGGACATCCACACAGAGCCCTTCAATATTCTCTACGCTGGAATAGCTAGGAATCTAGATGGCCTTTATTTATAGACCTAAGTAGGTTTTAACTACTCCTGACAGAAAACTTGATGAATTAAAAAAAGTAACATCAGAAGTTTGTGGAGAGGAGAAGTAACAGTAGAAAACTTGTATTTGACCATTTATTCTTTCACCCAACATTTACTAAAAAATGTACTGTAGGTTCACAGTATTGAATAAGTGACTTAAAGACCTTATCTCACAAGGAGTTAACTGTAGATGGGGGGAAGACACCTTGTAAGCAAATAAATAAGTAAATGCCAAACAAATGAATAAGTAAATATACGTCCAGTAGTGATAGATGCTATGGAGAAAAGCAACACAGAAGAGGTGAGAGAGTGAGTGCAAGGATGGTTTTCATATTCCCTATAAAATGTATTTCCCATTTCATATCTATAAATAATGATCACGAAGATCCTATGTTTCAGGTCATGGAATCGATTATATACACACATATATATGTATAGGAGGTCTGACAATTAAGTTTGCAAACTGGCCACCATGCACATATGTTAGCAGCACTGTACAAACAACTCAGTAAAGTTTCATAATCTTGGTACATCCATGTACTACAGCTGTGTTCATGTCAGTGTGTGGCAGTGTCTTGCTGAGGGGTGTTTGCTATTGTTGTGTGTTTTTGCATGCTGTCATGAGAATGTCAGAGCTTAAATTAGAACAAACAAATAAATATTAAGTTTATTGTTAAACTTGAAGTGATAGCAAGGACATGTTATTCCAAGTTTATGGAGATAATGCCCTGAAGAAAATGGCAGTGTACAAGTAAGTGTTTTTCTGAGGGAACAGAAAACGTCACTGATGAAGAGAAGTCAGGGTGGCCAGTAATGAGCAGAACTGATGAAAACATTGCAAAAAAAAATGTTGACTTGTGCATCAGAATTATCAGCTGACTGTGAAAAGCACAGCAGACCAAGTAAACATCAATGGAAAAATAGGAAAATCTCAACTGAAAATCTTAGTGTGAAAATGGTGTGTGCAAAAATGGTCCCAAAGGACCTAATCAATGAACAAAAGCAAAGGAGAGTCAAAGTATGTCAAGACCTTTTGGAAAGACAAAATAATGTTTTGGGCTATGTTATCACCGGTGATTAAACATGGGCGTACCCACATGACCCTGAAACAAAGCTTCAAAGGCACAGTGGAAGTGTAACAATTCTCTGTGAAGTTTTGTCAGTCCAAATAGTCAAAATGATATTGCTAACTTTTTTAGATATCAGAGGGCTTATTCACTATTCACTATGAATGTATACCAACTGGACTAACAGTTAACCGAGTTTACTATTTGGAAGCATTGAAAAAACTGTGTGAAAAAATTAAACAAAAATGACCTGAACTTTTCACCAACTCATGGCTCTTGCATCACGGCCATGCACCAGCTCACATGGCACTGTCTATGAGGGAGATTTTAGGCAGCAAACAAATAACTATATTGAACACCCTCCCTACTCACCTGATCTGGCCCCAAGTGATATTTTTATTTACCGAAAGATAAAGAAAATATTGGAAGGAAGATATTTTGAAGACATCCCAGACATCAAAGGTAATATGATGACAGCTTTGATGGCCATTCCAGAAACAAGAGATCCAAAATTGCTTTGAAGGATGGACTAGACCCTGGCTTCCCAAGGGGAGTATTTTGAAGGTGACCATAGTGATATTCAGCAATCAGGCACCCACAGCAGATATGGAAGAATTGCTTTTGCTTATTCGTTTTTCTTTATTTTTGATGTGTGGCCAAATATGTCTGGGGACTGCAGATGTTACTTAAAAAAAGAATCTACAGTCAAATAAGTTTAGAAAGAAAAAAGAAATGAAGTAGCACAGGTTCCTTACTTTAGGCCTTCTCATACTTTAATAGCTAGTGGTCTTCATCTATTTCCAAGAAACTTCAACAATGATATGTTTCCCCAGCTTATTTGATGATGGAACCCTTTGGCATGGAAAAAAATTGTGTGACAGTTACTGTACAGAATAGACTTTGAGAAGCATGAGTTTGTTAACCAGAACAAATAAATCAAAATATAAAGAATATATGCACAGTCGGTTTGAACGTGGTATGATGGCTTTCTGTGAAAGGGCACACTCGGTCACATTTTCTGCAAACCCAGAAAGCCTAGTACTGGTGTTTCCTATTCACTGAACCATGGCAACTTTTCCTCCTTTTCCTATAAACGAAGTCATTATTCTGGGACCACAGTGCATTCGGGGAGAATATCAGCAGCATCTGAACACTTGTCATTCCCTTGGACAGGTAATTCCCCTATTTTCTGCAATAAATGGGCCCTTAAAACAAGTTTTGTTAATTATTCTCTTGAAAGCCAAATCGTCTTCTGGATACACCAGCTTCCAGTCACCCTCGGTTTTCTTAACCACGGTCAGCCTGCATCACTTTCATAGAAAGAAAATCAACGCTGGGGGAATAAAAGAAAGGAAATTCCATAGGGATGCATTGATACGCTGATGATGAGTCCAAAAACTGCCTACTTGTGCCTGAAGATTTTTATATATGGGTCTCTCCATAAGACCTTACTTAGTATCAGAACACTAGATACATGTGAGGTGGAAGAGGTAGTCAAAGAGGAAACTAGGCACAAAATTGTCCCTCGTGTGCTTAGAATTCAGTCACAGGAAGAGAAAATCCTTAGGACTCACCCACATTCCCTAAGGCAAAAGAAGAGGGAGAGAGGGAAAGAGTGAGATCATGAGTGCAAAAGAAGGGGGGCCAGCTAGGTTTGTTGAAAAGCCTAAGGGGGGCAGGTGACAGGATCCACAAGCACATAGGATTACATTGACCCAAGTCAATACAAAAGGCTTTGTGTGAGGGCTCTGGCGTTAATGGGAGTTGGACTGCCACAGCCTGCACATCAAGCACAGGACCTAATGGTAGATGCCAGGGTTATTTTTGAAATGGATGTCTTAAATAACATGAAGCTTAACTAACGGGGACCGTCAGCAGCATTCTGCAGGACTGCTGGCTTGTGGCCTGGCTGGGAACCGGAGCTGCCCAGGGAGCTGCTGCCTCTCACCTGGACCAGGTGAGCCTTCACCTGTAGGGATGCCACAGGTTTGTACTGTACCCAGGAGGATGGGGCTGCTCCATAGAATCACCTAGTGATACAAATGAGATAGGTGGTGGTGGACCCCTGAACCCTGGGATCTCAGGGCCAACCAAGGGTTTAGAATCAAAATTCACTCATTTGATCAATCTTTCAGCAGTGCCTCCACGGTGTCTAGACGTGTTTGGGGCCTCATTCGTGCTGTGATGAACACCACCAAGTCTTTGCTCTCAAGGAGCTTCTGTTCTCCCAGAGGAGGGTTAGTGAGCAAACACATAAGGAGAGTGAGGGGAGGAGACGGGGGAGGGGGGTAGCGGGAGGGTGATTGGTGGGATCACGCCTATGGTTCATCCTGTAAGGGTACATGTGAATCTCTCTAAATGTAGAATATAAATGTCTTAACACAATAACCAAGAAAAAGACATGAAGGTTATGTTAACCAGTTGGATGAAAGTATTTCAAATCGTATACAGAATCGTATACACTGTACCCCATGATAGTATTAATGTACACTGCTATGATTTAATTTAAAAAAGAATTTCTGGCTCGGTGCCTGTGGCTCAAGCGGCTAAGGCACCAGCCACATACACCTAAGGTGGCAGGTTCGAATCCCCAGCCCGGGCCCGCCAAACAACAATGATGGCTACAACCAAAAAATGGCCAGGCGTTGTGGTGGGCGCCTGTAGTCCCAGCTACTTGGGAGGCTGAGGCAGGAGACTCGCCTGAGCCCAGGAGTTGGAGGTTGCTGTGAGCATGATGCCATGGCACTCTACCCAGGGGGATAGCTTGAGGCTCCGTCTCAAAAAAAAAAAAAAAAAAGAATTTCTGTAGAGCATCAGAGAAAGTAAAAAGAAAAGGGGGATGAAGAAGATTGTGGCCTAGCAGCAGGGAAAATGTAGTCAAGGAAGGTGATTCTGAAGCAGGAACATCTAATAAATGAAAAGACCCCACCTGCAAAGATCTGGGGAGGGAACAGCAACCCTGAGATTTCACAGGCCACACTGCTCCGTCCCTTACTTCCAACTAACTAAGCTTTTCATGATACTAAATTCAAAAGCACACAGATATGTTTAATTTTAAAATCTTAAATTGAATACGATGCCACTAGGATAATATATCCTGAAGCTTAACCTATTTTTAGAATGGTCCACTTCACCTCCCTCAAGTACTTTCTTCCGTTGTTCATCCAGAAGACCCAAATAGCCCAGGTACATCAGCCGCCTCTAAATACCTGAAACTGCATTCATCAGCCACTTTCTAAAAATTGGATCTTACTTCAAAGCTGAATGACTTGATTACTCCCATAGCAGAATACATTACACTGATTACAGGATTATTCACGTGCCATTTCCAAGAGGTTGGGCAACATTTCTCAACATTCCACCCATCAACAAACAAAGTAGTGGAAGTGGAAAATGCAATGTAAATATTCAAACGCCCTCCATGTCCTGATACCATGATAAAATTCCCCTCCGCTCTTTTTTTTTTTTTTAACTGATGTTATAAAATTGAGATGGATGGTTATTTTGGTACGACACAGCCCACAGAGAATAAAAGGAAAATGCCCCAGCAGGGAACTAAAGCTGAGATTGTTTCTATGACATATACTATCCTGTTTCCCAGAAAATAACACCTACCCCAAAAATAAGGCCTAGCAAGATTTCTTATGCATTTGTTAAATATAAGCCCTACCCTGATAATAAGACCTAGTGATGGGCATTTCATGCATTTTGTGCATTTCAGGATGGAGCAAGGTAAGACATCCCCTGAAAATAAGCCCTAGTGTGTGGGTGGTGCCTGTGGCTCAAAGGAGTAAGGCGCTGGCCCCATATGCTGGAGGTAGCGGGTTCAAACCCAGCCCCAGCCAAAAACTGCAAAAACTAATAATAATAATAAACCCTAGTGTGTCTTCTTGAGGAAAAAATAAATATAAGACAGTGTCCTATTTGGGGGGAAACACGGTAAGTACTCAGTAGACATAGGTTTCTTCTCCCTTCCTCCTTGAACACCGAAACCTTGAGGATTAAATTTTATATCAATAATTTTCCAATAATACATTCATTGGCGCTTTCCCTTTTTGTAACCATCAATCCCCTCTTTGTTTTCAGCTTGCTGGCAATTGTTTCAGCCTCATCAATTCATACCGAGAAGAATGACTTGGGGTGAGAAGGGGGTGAAGAGGTGGAAGCTTTCTAAGCATGATTCAGTGCTAATCAATGATTAGCATTTTATGCTCAAGACAATCAAATTCATATTATTTTACATTTTTAAGGTTTTAAAAAGGAGCGCTTATTAAAAACCAAGATGAAAACAGGGCATCCCAAGTTCAAATAAGCCACGAATTAAACCAAGAAGCATAATTATACTGAATACCATTTTATTAGCTAATCGGCGTGTCGTTTTTTTTCTATTGACATCTACTTACTGTCATGGAATTTCCATAAGGGCACCATCTGTATTTATAAAAGAATTATCTTTGTGGTGATCTAGGTATCTACAAACAACAGTGATATTTGACTTTTCTTAGGGGATCAATTGTCAAATTGGGTTGAAGGATTTATAAGTCTCTTTTTCATGATGAACCCTAAAAGGACTTATACATCCGTCTCTGTGATGTTGAAAGCATTCGGAAAAAAATGATAATTTTGATTTATTAAAATGTAATGTTCTGGATCTTGACATGAACAATTTTTAACCAAGCATAA
>NW_003852464.1:6091024-6123486 GCF_000181295.1 Otolemur garnettii
AAAAAAAAAAAAAGAAAAAAAAGAAATTCTTTTTACCCTTTTGGCTGAAAGGGTGGGTTAATTTTCAATGTGGTATGGTTTGATGGCCAGTATCAGTAAGCCAGGTCACTGCTATGAGTTCAATCAGCTAACTCTGCTGTCCCCAACCCAGGACCTTGGATCAGTGCTCGTCCACAGCCTGTTAGGATATCCCAACACACAACAGGAGATGAGCAGGTGAGCCTGTGAAGCTTCATCTATATTTATAGCCGCTCCCCATCACTGGCATCAACACCTGAGCTCCACCTCCCGTCAGATCATTGCTGCTGCCACATTACAGTCTCATCAAAGCACTAACCCTACTGTAAACTGCCCATGGGAGGGAATAGGTAGAGCCTTATGAGAATCTAATGCCTGTTCATCTATGGAGCTGAGGTCATGGTGCTAGTGCTGGGATCATCTAGTTCCAGAAAACAAGCTGATTCTGTACTATGCTGTTATATAATTATTTCTTTATATATTACAATGTAATAATAATAGGAATATAGTGCACAATAAATGTAACCCACTTAAATCATCCTGAAACCATTCCCCTGCCCTCTAAGTCCATGGAAAAATTGTCTTCCATGAGACTGGTCCCAAGTTCCCAAAAGGTTGGGGACTGTTGAGCTAACTCAGTTGTGAAAGTATGACACAGGGTTAAACCCTCCTTGGTCAGTTCTTAACAATGGCTTTGCAAATGGAAGTCACCAGCCCAATGACCACTAATCAAGTGAGTGGGGATGAGTCAAATCTCCCACCAGAGATGGAATCAGAAACTCATAACAGGCACAGACATCACAGAAGGGTGACACAAGATGGCTGGAGGGACCTCACAGAGAACAGTCTCTGTTTCTACAAAGGCACATTACTTTAGCTTTGAGTCGGTCCAAGGAAGCAAGATGCAGTTTGAGAGAATCAATCAAAAATGGAAATCTCTTTGTTAGGAGGCAAATCTCCCCATTAGTAATCGGTTACTTTGTAGATTCAATTTTAAGCAATATTTAGAAGGATTGTGATTAAAATATATAGACATATTAATTCAATAAAAAATAAAAATACAAACTAATATTTATACTTTGTGGATTGATTGTTTAATCAGTACATATTCAGTGTTCCTTCTACAGATCAAACACCATGGTAAGAACCAAGTGCAAAGAAGAACAAAATACACGTAATTCCTGCCTTCAGGGAGCTGACTGGCTTCTTTTAAAAAGCGCGTGCAAAGGAACAATTAAGTGGAAATTCACCAAATGTTATTAGGACTGAATTAAGATGTGTAACAATTCTATGCTTCCCTCTCTCTAATACAGTTTTATAGCTTTTAAAATTTTAAATATTTCTTTTAAATAATTAAATAATGCACCAAGACCACGAAGTAATCTTTCTGGATTTGGGTTTTTGTATTTGTTTGTTTGGTTTTTGGTCACTGAAATGTCAATACTTGACCGAATGAATTGAATAAATATTGAAGACTAGATTTTTGAAATATATTAATAGATGAATAAAATAAAGAGTCTTTAGGGAAATGTAAAAAAATATTTGAATTTGAGGGTAGAAAATGGGTCTGCTGGGGAAGAATAAAGAGTCAAGGTCATTTAACCTAAGAAGTGACTTTATAATTATCTCTGTGGGGAATGGACATGTAAGAGAATGAACTCTGGAATCAGACAAGTTCTATATGCAAGTCCTAGTGTACTTAGATCCCCTCCACACCTCAGTTTCCTTATCCTTAAAATGGGTATAACTATAGGATTACATGGGTATAAAAAGGGGAGATGGCTTAGCACATAGCCCTCAGTTATATATTATATAAGCACAGTTAGCTGCCTTCATCATCACATTACATCATCATCACAAAAAGAATTCAAGGTTGGTTGTACTAAAGGGCACCTGTAATTTCCTGACGATAACCACAAAGGAAGCTGGTAACAGCCTTTCCTGAGAAAACCTTAATTTCATTGAGAAATCCTCTGCTCAAGCCCCAGCTCTTCCAGTGTTAATTTATACAAACTTGAATAAAGCTCTCGAGCTCCTGAGTCTCAGTTTTTCCAACTCCAAATTGAAACTTACTTTTAAGTAAGTTACTTCTTAATGGACTTTACTCATGGTATGATATTCATGATAGTTCATTTTATGTGTCAGTTGACATGGACTATTCATGATTCTGGGTGTTTCTGAATGGAGTTAACATGTGAATTAGGAGGGGGAGTAAAGCAGGTGGCCTCCTCCACAGGGTGGTTTCATCCAACGCATTGAAGGCCTGAATAGAACAAAATGCCAAGCAAGGGAGAGTTAGCTCTGCCTGTCTGGTGGTCTGTGCTCTGGGGCCCTGGCATCCCCCTGTCCTTGGACGCAGACTAGAACTTACACCATCAGCTATCCTAGTTCCCCTTCCTTTGCTTTCACTGGAACTTAACACCCCTGGCTTTCCCGGACCTCAAGACTTTGGGCTACAGATCCTGGGACTTCTCAGCCTCTATAATCACATAAGCCAACTCCTCACAGTAAATCTCTCTATGTGTATATATGTGCATGGTATGTGTATATTCAACTAATAGACAACTATTTTATATATATGTGCATGGTGTGTGTTTATTCAACTAATAGACAACTATTTTATATATATGTGCATGGTGTGTGTTTATTCAACTAATAGACAACTATTTTAAATTGAACTTAATGGACATCGTGTGTGTGTGTGTGTGTGTGTGTGTGTATGTGTATGTAATCTCCAGCTAGAGAACCATGTCTAATACAATATATAAAAAAGGACCAGCATACACGTTATCTCATTACATATTACATATCGGACACTATGAATTTTATAGGCATGCACACCCTGGCAACAGTCTATCGTGAATGATGATCTCTTATTTTAACCACACAGGTTAAATATTAACAGAAAAACCATGAGCTTAAATTTCAGCTAGAAATTTACTCCCTTCACTAGATAAATAGCATCTCTTAAATTCTCTGGGTTCTAGTTATCTGGTCAGGAAAATGGGGAGCATAGTATACTTCTACAGATTAGAAAGTTGATATACAGAGGACCCAGGAGAGGGTGTGGCACAGTAGAAATAGTCACTGATAGTGGCTTATCTTCCTTTTAGTTATACCATGTTTCAGTATATTCCATTTTTGGTACGTAGCTCCCCCCATTCTAAAATCTTAAAATGAAAAGCATTATAAGTAAATAACCTTTGGATTATCTTTAAATACTTCTTTATGGTTTAGAAGAGAAAAAATAATCTACGGAAATATAAAATATCCAGGGTGTCAAATACACAGTACAATCATTTTGTATGATCACTGCTAATACAGTTCAATCTAAATTGCAGTCTCATATTTGACATAATTATACATAACCAAACACTAATAAAAATTGCTGCCTTATATTTCAAATTGGTAATTATGGTAGTAAACATTAACAACATGTCAGATATAAGATGGTGATTTGTTCTGAAATGTATTAGAAATCATTATACTGTATGATAATTTTAATTACAGTTTGGTAGCTAGAGAGCGTGCCGCGGTCTACTGCTCCAAGTGCATTCTGGGAACAGGCAACTCTGCAGTGCAGCCCAAACTCTGCCTCCCATTGTTTGACTTCAAGGAATGCACAATTGTTTCTCCACCTTCAAACAGGGAACTCAGTTCCCTCTGGAGAATCAGGATATCACAAGAGTTGAGTCATTCTTCCAGGATTAAAATTCTTGTTCTGTTGCTCTCTAGTCATAGGAGCTTAGTCGGCTAAGGGTAATTTCTCTGTGCCTCAGTTTTCTGTTCTTTAAAATGGGGATCATAATAGTACCTACAAAGAGGGTTATGATAACAACTAAAATCGATCATTCTGCCTGTAATGCTCAGCCTAGCACCCAGAACATGGGCAGTCACCCATGCATGCTACTGGATTCAGATCATTTTCCTAAACCTTTAAGATGATGGTCTTAATGATAGCAACCAAACGTTTTATTTAAGGTAGAGATGTGCTGAATGTTAGCTCCTATCTCTCCAGACATAACATCCTTCAAAATTTATACTCTCCTTTCTTTTCTCCCCCTTTCCCTGTTTTCTCCATTTCTTACTTATATTTTCACCTCTCGGGAATGTCTGGCTTTGGCTCAGCCTCTCCTGACCTCTCCATATCAGCTCTAACCATGGCTTTCAAGCACAGCTCCAGGATATACCTCATGCTCCATCAGTAACACTGGGGACCACTGAGAAAACTCCACGCCCCAAATGATAAGCACAACAGCCAGGACCTCTCCACCTCCCACCACGTTATACTTTGCCGCATCTGATCACCAGGCCCTAACTTGGAAATGTAATGCCCCCTCCAGCAAAAAAGAAACAAAAACAACCTCGTGGACTTTATTATTCTAACCTAAGAACCATTTGTTTATTCAGAGTTTCCTATATCCATTCACTTTTTAAAACCTCTGGGCCCTATGACATCTTTGTACAGCTCACAAGTCTCCCAGTGCCAAGATCTCCCTGCAAAGTGGGGGAGAACTCCCAGCATCATGATAAAGCACTTTCCTTCCTCCATTTCCATACCACTTCGGGTAACGTATTCAGGGGAACGGACTGGACTGCTAATTAGAGACCTGTCTAAAACCACCACCAACCACGTTTCCACTGGTGCAATAAGCAAGCACTCTTCATTAAAGTCACTGTCGCCATAAGGGGAAGCTGTTTCCAGCGCACTTGATCTAATTCACAGGTGTGATCAGGCAGACCCAGGTACAGTATTCGTTCTTAACTTTAAAAGTATGCCAAATCAATTAAAAACCATTTGAAAGGGAAGGAATAAAATTTAGCTCTAACTAACTGCAGCTCAGCTCTCATTTATCTTCCGGCCACTTTCAAGGGATTTTACTTGGTTCTTAATCTAACATTCATTGGCAAGGGTGATTCTCGTGAAATTACAACGGCATCTCTCGCATCGTTTAATGCCAATGTTCCCATTCTCCGGAAATGGAGAGCGGCTCCTCCCAGAAAGACTCCCTGCAAAGTGTAAAGCGGGAGAGCTCGGGGAGCTGCCTGAGAAGAATAGAACATCCTATTTCTGAAGCTGCTCGAATTTAAAACGCTGCCCGCATCCCAATGACAAATCGTATTCCAAACGCAGGTTTTTCACAACGTGTTCGTTGCAAGGCGAGGCATATGAATTCCTGCCGTGTCTTTCTTTACAAACATGTCAAGACTTGTGAACCCTTAATGAAATGCAGCATTTTAGAGGCAAAGGGAAGCCACAAAGAAACGGCTCTGTTTCCTGGGACTGGGGCCTTCTCATGCTGGAGCTGGCTCCCATTATCACAGAAACTGTATCATCTCCGAGCCCACTAGGGTTTGGGAGGTCACTGACAGCAGCCACTTCAGCCTGCAGATGGAGGGAACGGGGCCTAGAAGAGAATGAGATTATTGTCCAAAGCGTTACAGGGCCGGTCAGAAGCAAAACAACCAGCCCCAGGTCTCGCGTGCCCAGTCCAAGGCTGTCTTTCACTAGCACTGTGTAATTGACGGGACCCTAAAATAGAGTTTGCCCAGTTGGGACACTTTTAAAAAAAAATCCTATGGGGTATCGACCTTCTGGTATTCAGATAAAAGCGCCATAAAACTTGGAAGTGAGCTTATCCCAGTAGGATATTTTTAGTCATGCTACAGTTGGACTGACTTTACATTTGGCATATTTTTTAACCAAGGCCCAGGGGTACAATCCTTCTCACTTGCTAATTCATATTCTCCCTTTTAAGTAAAGCACCACTGTTCACTAGTCACCAGAAGTCCCAAGCGGGGAATATCCACTTTCTATTCTATCCCTCCCCAGTATGGCACTTCCTGATGTGTCCAGAACACAGAAATCTACCCTTCTTCCAGTTTAAAACAGAGGCCAGCGAAAGTTTTCTGCAAATGGCCAGACAGTGACTATTTTAGGTTCCTTGGCTACTTGGTCTCATCTGCAACTACTCAATTCAGCCTGTGAGTATAGAGGCAGCCACAGGCCACGTGTAAACAAAAGAGCCTGGCTGTGTTCCAATAAAACTTTATTTATCAGCACTGGAATCGAATTTCCTATCATTTATATGTGCCACAAAACATTATTCTTCCTTTAATTTTTATTCAACTATTAAAAAACACACACAAACCAGTTGAGCACGGTGGCTCACACCTGTAATTCTAGCACTTTGGGAGGCCCAGGCAGGTGGATAACTTGAGCTTAGGAGTTGGAGACCAGTCTGAGCAAGAGTGAGATCCCATATCTACTAAAAATAGAAAAATTAGCCAGGCATCATGGTCGATACGTATAGTCCCAGCTACTCAGGAGGTTGAAGCAGGAGGATGGCTTGAGCTCAGGAGTTTGAGGTTGCTGTGAGCTATGACATCATGGCATTCTCTCCAGGGCAACAGAGTGAGTCTCCGATAAATAAATGAATGAATGAATAAAATAAAAACACCCAAGCCATTCTTAGCTGGTAAGTTATCCAGAAACAGGCAGCAGCCTGCCACAGTTTGTCAACCTTTGGTGTAGAGTAATGAAAGAGACTCCTATAAAGAAAACTTCTTCTTTCTTGCCAGACCTAACAGATCCACTTTTTTTTTTTTTTAACTAAAGGTTTTCTATTTGTGTTCAATGGGTAATGGGTCACTGTGGTTATATCCTGCTCACTAATGGCAACGTTGCCGGACAGAGTCCCCTCCTCTGTGTGAAATACAACAGAAAGGACTAACTTGGTCACACACACACACACAAAATAGCTGTAACATTATGTCCTTGTTACACAATCAGGTGAAAGTGAGACACCCTTTTCATGGGACCCCAGCTATGCCTTCTACAACCCCGATTCTTCACCATTCTATGTAAGTACTGCTTTCACTTTGGAAATAAATATTTTAGTTTCACATGTGGCCAAGATTAGCACCAACAAATCAATCACTTGAAATTATTTTCAATCTTTTGTCTGTACAAAGAAGTAAGTAGGAACACACTATTTAAATACCTTTACACACAGCACGGCTCTGCCGGCATGAGCATATTACAAAAACCAATTTTCTTACATCAACTTCTATTCACTTCTAATTCTGTAGCATAGCTCTGGGGAGTTGCTACAAGGTCTGTGTAAACTGAAAATCTAAATAACATTATGACGCCTATTACAGAACTAATTTATAATCTAATACCCCAGTTGAATTTAATATCCTATTTATTTATTCAAGCAAAATATCTGGAAAAAAAAATATGTCACATCCTAATGTAGTTGTTATGAAAATGGAAAAAACGAAAGCGGAATTTTAGCGAAGGCTTGATAATTGCCAGGGGCAGGTATGAGCAAGAATTTCAGAACCCCTTCCATGAAGAAGAGGCGGGAGCCCTTTCATAAATGGGATTTCTGCTTTATAACGCAATTATTGTCAAATTTAGTATTTTACATCAAATTTACAGCTTTACAATGTGATTCCTATTAATGTTATCTGCTCAGAGCTACTGCAGCATAAAACTGTTGGCCAACAGATGCCACCACATCGACAGTCTTTAACAACTCCATTCTCGTCCTGGACGGGAGAAGGGAGCTTTATGACAGTATTTATAAGAATGCTCTGCCAGTACAAACGCACAAGTGAGGCGCAAATATATAATCCATACAGGCTAATGGAAAGAACTGGAGAGCTGCTTGGCAGAATACTAAGTGTCACGGCGATTTCTGTACCTGTAGTATAAAAGGATGGAAGGGGAAGAAGAAAGGAATACACAGCGTCTGGAATGAACGAATGAATACAAAAACCGATCATTATATCCTATCGCTGGATGCTTGGAGCCCTGATGAAAGTTTAGTGGGACCCAACAGGACCTCCACAGTCGAGTTTCCAAGACTCAAAGAAAGGATAGCAGCCACTTTCAGTCACCTCAGTCTCTCCAGGCAACAAGAAACATGCCTGCTGTTTGCTTTCTCTTGAGATAAAAACCATCTTCACAGCTTAGGGAACAGCCCAACCTCACCTGGATAGAGAAAGAAGTAGAGATTCAGAGCTCCAGGTCCTGAAGGACTTGTGCAGCCAGGAGCACACCCACACAAGCACGTGCATGCCCACCCACGCTGGCGACATCCATTTCCCCCACAAAAAAAGCAACAGCAGTTGCCTGCATTGCGGGGTCACAGGCACTGAGGTCCCTGGGTCCTATCCCAAACCCGCGTGTCTGGATGCCAGCTCCACTCTTGAGCTCCGGTATTTTTAATAAGCTCCCCTGGTTATTCTGATGCACTTCAAGGTTTAGGAACCAGTGGCCTCCCTGTTCATATTTGAAAGGCATCTGGGAAGAGCCCTTTGCTCCTGGAATTATTCTAACATTACTGTCTCAATACCCTGGAATCCCATAATTAGCGATTCATTCCTTTGCTTCTTAAAGGTTTTCTGGTCTCCAAGGGTACAGAAATTAAACTCAAATAGACCTCAGAGAAGAAATAGCTTCAGTTCTCTTATCAGATGATGTCTCGTTAGACACTGAAGTCCCGCAAAAATGAAGTGAGGAAATCTCAAAAGGGCAGAAAAAAGGCCTCATGAAAAGAAGGTACCAAACACACGGGAGTAGGCTCAGTCCCGCACATGTGAACACAACGGGTTCCTCGATCACACGTGACCCCTCAGCAAAATGATGGGTCTCAAGAACCAGGCATCTCCGCTTCATTGGGTTCTGCTGAGACAGTCTGACATCAAAAGGAATTCACCTTCAGGTTCAAACAGGGGTTCCTTCGTGGGTGTGCATTTCTAAAATTACACACAGAGTGTCCACCATGTGGCCTCCTCCAATGAGTTGCCTTCTCCAAATACACAGGCATTCCTCCCATCTCTCTCCTTCCATCCTTCCAACAGTGTCAGAGCAGCCAGGATGCTTGGGAACTGTGGAGACTGGCTCTTCCCTGGCCCGTTTTTACCTGCTGCTTGTGGGAGGTTTGCATATGCAACAGAGAGACCCAGCTCACCACTCTATCGATCAGTACCTATAAATCCAGCTACTCATAAAAAGGTTCCATGAAATACAAGCCAGGGACATAAATCTCTCTGTGCGAGATGAAATCTGATGGGAAATAAAATTCCCTCATTTCATTTATTCTCTTGTTTAAAAGACTGACTTTCCAATCAGCTACGAACATGAACGTGAGTTGGCAGGGGTCTGGGGACAGAACATGGGTTTAGATATCAGACAGGCAGGAGGGAAAAATCCACTCTTGCCCCTCATAAGCCATGTGTCATCAGTAAGTCCTGTCCCCTCTCGGAGCTTCAGTGTTGTCATCTCTAACAGGAAAATAAACTCCTTTTCACAAAAGCTGCTGTGCGATTAAATTAGATACACTACAATGTATAGAGCGTATTTTAGGAGCCCAAGATGGTAGCTGTTACGAGCAACCCATCTCTACATTTAAAAGAAAACTATTAGGTACCCCCCCCAAAAAAAAATCTATACCACCTTCCCATAAGTCCACGTGATGGCTGATAAAATGCATTCATTTATTCATCTAACATTTACTGAGCACCAGTGATGTGTCAGGCTTTGACCCAGGTACTGGAATTTGGCCAGGTTCAACCTTTCATCGAAAAAAGTTACGGAGCCAACACTTAAGCTACATACAAGAAAACAGGAAAATAATTCGTTTGCAGAAATTCATCTACTACACAGCTGCTTTGTACAGAAAGGGACCAAATCTAATTAATTTTTCTTTTTATTTCCACCCTCGCCAAATGAGTGCCTACACATGGTAGTCAAACCGCACCTCTGAACGGCCACTTCCAAAACAGAAAGGTTCCTGATCAACAACCTCCCCGGGTCCCCCCTGGTCATCAGAAAGTCAGTCCCTGGGCTACAGCAGCTGATTTCTAGTTACATCTCCCCACAGAAGAAATGACAAACAGAATCTGTGCCTGAGACAACAAGAAAAGCTTACAGGGCTGAGAAAAATGTTGGTGTTACCATTCCCACTTATGACCGGCCCCCACAGTTCGCCACCCCTTTCCCCATCTAATCTTTTCAGCCTCCCAACTCCTTCCTTCCATGATCTGACCGCGTGGCGCAAAGAACTACCTTCCACTACCTCCCAGCATGCTTTGGCTGGAGTGAGCCAACAGCCTCTTGGTTTTACCTTTTTCTTTGAACAAAATACGTGGGACAGATGAATGAGCACCCCTACAATTGACCCAATACCGGACAAAGAGCCGTACAAGATTTAAGGATCACCGAGCATGCTGAGAAAGAAAAAATATACCCACTGAGAGCTCTTGTTCAGCCCCATTCTTGGGTCTCGTGGAGGCAAGTTGGGAGCTGGAGAAGGAGAACTTGGGGAGGGGTGGTATTCAAGAGGATCAAGAAAGAAGTAATTGAGGAAGAGGAAAAAAAAAAAAAGAAAGAAAATACTTCTATCTTGAATCCTGTCGAGTTAGGCCAAGCATGTGTTATCGTTGTGTCTAGCTCCCTAAACCAAAAAAAGTAAAATCAAACAAACAAAGAATTCACCAGCCAGAACCAGGCAGACTCTCCATGTTGCTTCACACATGGTCTCCTCACTCCGCACTCCTGCCACAGATGGTGACAAAGCTCCACTGACTCACGCAGCGCCCTCAGGCACTGAAGCTGCCTCTGCAGTCCCCCTGCAAGGGTGACTGGCTGTCACGCTCCCGGCTGGCACAGGGCAGGCTCTGCCTCCCCCCTTCTCGTCTCTGCTCCCCATCAAAATGGCACATTGTTAGAAATGTTCTCGGGATGTGTGATTTGGGGCAGATAGTTGCTGGAGTTCCCATATGCTTAAGGTACATAACTGGGCCACTGAGAAAAAGGAATTTAAGCATTCTAGAAAACAGCAGGAGAGCAAATTGGCCTTTCCCTCTGAGAGCTATTATTAGAGAGGCCCAGCCCAATTCAACCAGAAAGCCGGTATCTAGCCCACCGCTCTCCCCGCTCCCCGCAACAATGCCCCGTGCAGCCCGCCTCTTTCAAAGAGGGCTGCCCTGATGCATTCCAGCCAGACTCGCATCTCATCTTTAATGCTGACCACTGGCCTGCAGAGATCAGTGGAAGCGTCCCTTCCCACAGATCAACTCGACAGTCCAAAGTTTAATTTCACATAATACCGAGAACTCACGGAACACGGCATTACATTTGATTTGTACTCGTGGAATTTGGCAGCCTGCTAGCTCCTCTCTCTGTGTACCTGCTGAAGTCACAGCTGCTGCCTAAACTTTGTAAATAAATGCTAAACAAATGCCAAATAAAGAAACCAACTTCCCAGGAAACAGAAAGGGCAGGAGATCACAGATTTTGTTCTCAGAATTTGCTGTGACCTGCTTCGGAGCAGCACCCTGGCAGCTTAAGTGTGTCTCTGCTCTCCTATGGCTTAGATGCTCTTTTCCCTCTGAGAGAGATGGGAAGAGGAAGAGAAGGAGAGAGGAGGAGAGGGAGAGACAGGGGAGAGGGGGAGACAGGGGGAGAGGGGGAGACGGGGGAGAGGGGGAGACAGGGAGCGGGGAAGAGAGAGAAGACAGACAAAAGTTTCCTATTATTTGTCTTCCAGTTAATGAGTAGAAAACATTGCTTGGGAAGACAACACACAGCCTTATTATTTCTTATAGCACACATTTCTATGAAAATTAGAAATTTTAGAGTCAGTTTTTTCAATGGACTTAATCTCCAATGGTGCAGTGAAAGTTAATGAGAAAAGAAGCCTCATTTCTTCTTTTTTTTTTATTAATAATTCGTGGTGTTTTATTTTTTATTTTTTTTATTAAATCATAAACACATAGATCATGTATACATTCATGCATTTATGGGGTACAATGTGCTGATTTTATATAAAATTAGGAACACTTACATCACACTGGTTAATATATACCTCATCTCGTTTACTTAGTTCCTGTGTTAGGACATTTATACTCTATACTAATAGATCCAACATGTACCCTTGCATTATGCACCATAGGTGTGATACCACCATTCACCCTCCCTCCATCTGACCTCCCCTCTCCCTTCCATCCCCCACCTTTCATCTTGGGCCATAGTTGTGATCTATTCTTCATATGAAAATGTGAGTGATTCTAAATTGGTTTCATAATAATACTGAGTACACTGGATATTTTTCTTCCACTCTTGAGATACTTTACTAAGTAGGATATGTTCCAGCTCCATCCATGTAAACATAAAACAGGTAAAGTCTCCCTACTTTTTAAGGCTGCATAATATTCCATGGCATACATATACCACAATTTATTAATCCATTCATGGATCGATGGGTACTTGGGCTTCTTCCATGACTTGGCTATTATGAACTGAGGTGCAATGAACAATCTGGTGCAAATATCTTTGTGATGAAGTGATTTTTGGTTTTTGGAATATACACCTAGTAGAGGAATTGCAGGGCCAAATGGCAGGTCTACTTTTAGACCCCTGAGTATTCTCCATACTTCTTTCCAAAAGGGATGTATTAAGCTTGCACTCCCACCAGCAGTGCAGAAGTGTTCCCTTTTCTCCACATCCATGCCAACATCTGTAGTTTTGGGATTTTGTTATGTGAGCCACTCTTACGGGAGTTAGATGACATCTCAAAGTGGTTTTCATTTGCATTTCTCTGATGATTAAAGATGATGAGCATTTTTTCATGTGTCTGTAGGCCATGTGCCCATCTTCAGAGAAGCTTCTGTTCAAGTCCCTGACCCACAGTGAAATGAGATCACTTGCTCTTTTCTTATTAATAAGTTTGAGTTCTCTGTGGACTCTGGTTATCAAACTCAACTTTTCAGGCACATCTCCATTGCTTATGTGACAACCACACTGGGTGGGTCTTTCTATTGCCCCTGGTCTCTTGGCCTGTGGGTCATGTTTCTCAACAGCAACTTCTTGCTAAAGCCTTATGGAGTTACTCACGGGCACATTGCAGTCTGCGTTTTCTTGGGTACAGGAAAGGCATAACTACATTGACCAACCAGCTGGAGAAGCCCATTATTTCATATTGTGGGTAGAAATATGCTTTCTGAGTGGGCTGTCAGGCAGCCACCTTTATTGCCCTACCAATCTCACAGGACACATCCATCCCATATATGAGAGGGGGAAGTGGAAGGAGGTACAGCCATGACTCACAGATTGCACATGACTTACAGTTCAGCCCTGCCTTTCTGATTCTGGCTTCTAGGGACTCAAGCTGAGTAAACTCAGTAACAGTAATGAAATTTACAGCCACCTGTCTTAGTCCATTTTGTGTTGTTATAAAGGAATACCGGAGGCTGGATGATGTATAAAGAAAAGAGCTTTACATGGCTCACAGTTAGTTCAGGAGGCTTCCCAAGAAGTGCAGTGCCAGCATTTGCCTCTGGTGAGGGCCTCAGTCTGCTTCCACTCAGGGCAGATGGTGAAAGGAGTCGGCAGATGCAGAGATCACACAGTGAGAGAGGAAGTGGGAGCCAGTGGGGAGAGGTGCCAGGCTCTTTTGAACAACCAGTAGAGGTAAAGGAGAGTAAGTAGAAGGCTGAGTGCATTCTTCTCCTTCAATAGGAGAACTCATTCACCCTTGAAGAAAGGTATTAATCCACTCAGGAATATCATGACCCAAACACCTCCAACACTGGGGGTCAAATTTCTTTTTTCTTTCTTTCTTTTCCTTTTGTTTCTTTTGAGACAGAATCTCACTGTGTCAGACACTCAACACCAGGTGTCTTCAAACTACGGCCCACGGGCCACATGCAGCCCACCTAGGACATTTATCCAGCCCACCGGGTGTTTTTGCTGCCACTGCCTGTCCTGCTTAGCAGCCAACTCATCCCGGGGCCCGCAGTCTGGCCCTCCAATGGTCTGAGGGACAGTGAACTGGCCCCCTGTTTAAAAAGTTTGAGGAGCCCTGCTCTATACCTAGGTAGAGTGCCATCATCTTAGCTCACAGCAACCTCCAACTCTTAGGCTCAAGTGATCTTTCTGTCTCAGCCTCCCAAGTAGCTGGGACTATAAGCACTCACCATGATGCCCAGCTAGTTTTTCTATTTTTTTTTTTTAAGTAGAGTCTTGTTCTGGCTCAGGCTGATCTTGAACTCCTAAGCTCAAGAAATCTACCTGCCTTGGCTTCCCAAAGTGCTAGGATTACAGGCATGAGCCATTGCACTTGGCCTTGGGGGTCAAATTTCAACATGAAGTTTAGGGGGAAAAATATCCCAACCACAGCACTATAGTAAGTACTACAGTTTGCAGCACTGTAGCAAATATTTGTTGAATATTTACTAGACACCAGGCTCTGTGCAATAGCTCTGTATGTCTTGTCTTCCCCCCCAGTAAATCAGGAACTCCATGAAGCACAGAGATTTTGCCTCTGTTGTTTTTTTCTTTGGTTTTACTTTTGGTCTGCCATTTCCCCTTCAACACACACATAATAATGACTAACATTTGCACAGCACTAACTAAGTGCCGGATACTGCTCTAAGTGCTTTACATATATAAATTCATCAAAGCCTCACAACAACCCTATAAGGTAGATACTCTTATTATCCTCATTTTTCTTATAGATGCAACAACTGATGCTGAAAGGCTTCAGCATCCTGTCCAAGTAAACACTGAAAGAAGAATTAAAACAGAAATATTTCTGCTTCAAAAATATATGCTTTTAACCTCCATGCTATTGTAGGATCTTTATTGCATCAATAAACATGCTTTGAATGAATAAACTATGTCACATCAGTATTACAATAACCCTATGGGACAAATTGACCGTCCCTATCTGCAAATTAGGAAACTGAGACTCAGAGTGGCTAAGCAACATGCCCGAGATCACACAGCCAGAGGTACAAAATGAGGAGTCAACACAGAGGTCCCTATCTTTCTGACACAGCAGCCATGATCTTGAAACGACTGCAGCGTTGTAAACCATGCGTCCAGGAAATGCCCTGCCCGACGCTTTCATTCATTGCCTTGACTTCCCCATCTTATCCATGACAGCATCTATTCTTGCACACAAAGAAACTTGTTTACAATAAAGTAGATATACTTTTCAGGGGTTGGCATGTGTTGTTTTTCTTTCCCCCAATAAGCTGTACAAAAAAAGAAAGGCTGATATTTTAGGTGACGAGAGAGAAATAGGTCAGGCAGCCCTCTGATTTCATGGGAGCCTGTCCACCGGAGCTTGTCACTGACAAGAACCTTATCTGTGTAGTTAATTCTGTAAGGAACGTCCCCCCATGTGCTGCTCTGGGCAATTCTCGCACAGCATTGGAAAGCTGGTGCCAAGGAGCACAGAGCTGAGCAGCCCTGAAAACCCGCCTCAGCTAAACCACAAACCCGGACCCCCTCTTTCTCGCTCAAGCAGGTGCAGTTCTGTGGCTTGGAGACATCTTCCTCAGCTGAGGAAAACTTTTACCCTTTTCCAGCTCTTGCTCCAACTGCTTGCTCCTAAATGATTGTTCTTCCATCTGATTATTTTTCTTCCATATACACCTGTCACCCAACTTTTCATTTTTTAAAAAGTTTTAAAAATTTATTACTCCTGAAGCGAGAACCTGAGAATGAGCGGGCGATTAACGGAATCATTTGACTGACCTTCAGGAGACCCAAAGGGAGGTGATTGATGAAATGGCTACAGGTTTAAGCAGAAGGTCAGCTTCAATAATACGGCTGTTACTTCCCGTGGCCCTTACAAACCAACTCAGTCGCTGGCCTTCACTTCTCCTTTGCAACAATCTTAAGGCAAAGACATGTGACGGCCTCCACCAGAAGCCACCTGCTTGTGATGCTTGTTACGGAGTGACAAAGACATGGAGGTGGTATTTGATCCAAAAAGATCCTGATCTAATATCAGACATGATTGTTCTCAGCCAGGGAGGTCCACTATTAGTGACTTTCCTACCATATCCACAGCAACCCACCAGCGGGGTCTGGCAGGAGGTCAGATGGATGGCTTAGTTCTCATGGCATCACTAACCAGCCCTGGGATCCATCACTGCTTCCCCTTCTCAGATGTCTCCTTAGGGAGACATACAACCTGCCCCACCCAGCTTCAGATACATGAACGTTCTCCTAACTGGTGTGATTTGGACTTGAAAGAGGGAGTAAATGAAGGAAAAGGCCTCAGTTACAATTTTTGTGGCAGGGCCAGGTGCAGTGGCTCACACCTGTAATCCTAGCACTCTGGGAGGCCAAGGCAGGCAGATTGCCTGCGCTAGTGCGAGACCCCATCTCTTAAAAATAGCTGGGCATTGTGGTGGGCACCTGTAAGGTCTTGCTTTGGCTCAGGCTGATCTTGAACTCCTAGTTCCAGTTCAAGTATCGTCCCAGCTACTTGAGACAAACAAGAGAATTGCTTAAGCCCAAGAGTTTGAGATTGCTGTGAGCTCTGACCCCAGGGAATTCTACAGAGGGAGATAAAATGAGACTCTGTCTCAAATAAATAAATAAATAAATAGGCTCAGCGCCCATAGCACAGTGGTTATAGCATCAGCCACATACACCGAGGCTGGCGGGTTCACACCCGGCACGGACCGGCTAAGCAACAAAAAAATAGCCGGGCATTGAGGTAGGTGCCTGCAGTCCCAGCTAGTTGGGAGGCTGAGGCAAGAGAATCACTCAAGCCCAAGAGTTGGAGGTTGCTGTGAGCTGTGACACCATAGCACTCTACCGAGGGAGACATAGTGAGACTCTGTCTCAAAAATAAATTAATTAATTAAATAAAATTTTTGTAGCAACTTTCAAGCCTCAATAATAAACAGCTCTTTAACCCAATGCACATTTAAGACCATACTTCAGATTTCTTTTAGAAAGGAGACTAATAGATAGAAAATAGGAACAATACTACCAACAGTCCGTGGTAACATTTTGCCTGCATCATGTCAGTAAGTACTCAGAGGAATCCTACAAATCAGGGAAGTGGCATGGTTAGAAGCAAGAGCTCTGGGCCCTCTCCACCTGCACTGAAATCTTGCTTCACCCTCTTGCTAGCTGTGTGACCTTGAGCAAGCCGTGTAAACTTCACCTTGACTCAGCTCTGTACACACAGAACAGGGGTAATGACAGGTGGCTCTTAAGACTGTTGGAAGGACTAAACCGTTAAGGTGTATAAGGTATTAGAACAGGTCTGGGCCCACCACTTGGGCTCAGATAAGCAATGTGCATTATTATTACGATCATTAATAGAATTTAACAGATGAGGAAACTTAGGCTTTGGAAGGTTAAGTAAATGACGTACTCAAAGTTGTGACTATTGAGTGACGGTGGCTTGGGGATTTGAACCAAGCAGTCTAACAACAGCACCCAAGTTCTTAACTACTCCGTTCATCTCTTCCTAGCTTCAGTGACTAGCTGTGAGTTCCTCAGCCTCGCGAAATCATATGAAAATAAACATCTTAAAGAGAAAGGGCCTCACATGGACCGTGAAAAGTCATATCAGGAATGGAGGGACGTGTTCTCTCTAGTATCTGCAGAATGCCAGTCGGAGAGGGGGTTCCCCAAAGCTTTACAAACGTAGGGTCAACTCCGCCTCTTCTCCGCTGACACTCTAAAAAATGAAAGATCCCTCCCAGTCTGTCCCTGCCCCCTGAAGCGGGAGATGTCAGAACAGTATGCACCTGTTACAAAGGAAAGACAAAATTAACAAATCATACATGAGGGCATAGAGGACATAAGCCAGGATTGGAGGCGTCCTTTTCCTTCTAATGGAAACTTTGTACGGATAAAGTTAGTCCTGAGCAGAGAAGGAAGAGTCTGTTGCCTAAACAGGGTGATTTAAGATGCCCCAGAAGGACACAGCTTCCCAAACAAATGTTTCCCCGCTCCTGTCTCACGAGGCATGGTTTATGCTTCTGTATTAAACCTGAATCTGTCCTGTCCTCCTCTTTCAAAATGCAAACATGCCCAAGATAAGTAAGAAATTTAATTCCAGGCCCTGGGAGTGCCTGGGTTCCTTGGATCCCTCTTCCACATGGGGAGACACACAGCGGGTGGGAAAGGAGGGTGAGGAAAGGGTAAAGAAAAAAATAAACTTTGAGATTTTACCAAAGAGAAGTGACTTGACCAGGCTTTTCATGGGAGAGAAGGAAATATGGCACTTACTAAGCCAAGTGTTTTCCCGCACTCCAGATTATGGAATTCAGCCTCAGAGAGGTTGAAGGATTTGCCCAAGGTCACACAGCTGGTAAGCAACAGAGTTGAGATTTGAACCTGTTGATGTCCAAACCCAATAATCTCACCACTATACCCTCTGCTTCTCTCTACTAAACTACTACTCACAACAACTCAGAGACTGCCTTGCGTCTCTCTCTATTTCTTAACCAGAATTTGTGCTCAACGATTCCTTTGCAGGTCACTGGGTTTACAAACTTTTCTCCATCTTCTGTATTCTTCATTTCCCCACCACTTCCAAGGCAGCCATGAGGACAAAATACGTGATTTTGTGTCTGTCCATAATTTCTCTTCTAGAAGGCCATGGTCACAGTCAGAAGCAGCAGGGGTGGCATCGAAGCTTAAGGAAAAGCAAAACTATTAAACCACAGTTCATCCCTCTTCAACTACTCTGCCCACACTTCCAGAGGAAACAACGCTCCCTATTACAGCAGCAATTCCCTGAGGTTCAGCCAGCAGCAGAGAGCAAAATGCCTGAACCAATCCAGGCTCTCTCTGCCTTCTTTACCAATTCCCTGCATGCAAACCTGTCTCAGTGGGAAAATAACTGCTACTAGGTGAATGATACATACAATTGTCTAAGCGCTTGGTGCCCAGACACTTTAAATAGCATCTGAGAGTCAAGATATGGCTATTGCCACCGAGGAAAAGTTGCCCAAGCCATAGGCTTCTACTCATAGAGGGCAAAGTACAGCATTCTCTCTTCCTCAGTCTTGCTCTTCTTTCTTGCTAATCAAGACCCATGATATAGACTGAAAATAACTAATATTTACTTTCCAAGCCTGCTTGACCAGTAGGACATCAGCATCTGTCTTAATCATGACCACAAGGAGTGAAGGGGAAAGTCCTGTAGGTGGGTCCTGAGTTTTCATCCCTAATGAAATGATGCCCACGAAGAAATTTTCTTTGCTTCCTCTGGAGTTGAGTGCATGATGCCCACAGCAGGCATCCCATGATCAAAAGAGCAAAGCCCAAGGACCAGCTGATCCAGAGGAGATGTCTGAGTGAAGGCACGGAGACAGCCTGGGCCCAGTGGCATCATTGACTCTCTGATCCAATTCTGACAGCACCTTGCCTCCAGACCTCCTGTGTGTTAGTTATCTACTGCCGCATAACAAGTCGCCCCTCACACTCAGCAGCTTCAGACAACAAACATTATCTCACAGCTGTGATGGGCCAGGAATCTGAGAGTGGCGTAGGTGAGGATGCCAACTCTGGCAAGGTGCTGGAGCGGGTTGCAGTCCTCCAAGGCTCAGATGGGGAGGAATCTGCTCCTCAGAAGACCTCCTGTGAGCCACTCTGCAGGGCTGCAGCAAGAACCCATTCTACCCAGAGGAAGACACCAGCAAATGAGAGTGAGAGTCACCCAAGATGGAAGGCGGTCTGTACAGCACGCTCAGACAAGTGCCAGCCTACTATTCCTACCCTGCTCTATTCCTTTAACACGGGGCTTCTCAACCACTGGCATTAATTTTAGGTCAAATAACTCTTTGCTATGGGTGCTCTCCTGCGAATTGTGGGGTGTTCAGCAACAGCCCCGCCATCCCTACTCACTGGACTCCTCTATTCCCCCCACCACCTCCCGCAGTGACAAAGAGAGAAAAGTCTTTAGACATTGCCAAGCGTTCTGGGGCACAAATCATTCCCCATAGAGACTCACTAGTTTATAATGAGTCACGGAATCCAACCCACACTCAAGGGCATGAATGGTAAGAAGCGGGGATTTGTGGGAACCCTCTGAGAGGCTGCACACTTCAGCTCGCTTCATAAGATAATCAACTTCTTTAATCTTCCAGGCACTTGCTATTGACCCTTTGGTTACGTGAAGCCAAGTGCCCCCTGACACAGGGAACCAGCCACTTATTTCTTCTAGTACAGCTGTTACTTTTTCCATCTTTCAAGAGTGCTAAGTAAAAAAAGTCAAGCAAAGCACCACGCCTACCAATAAAGTAACTCACTGGTGCCCAGATATGAAAACAACATCTCCCATTTCAGACCAATAAAATGCTCAACACCTTCTACCCCACCACCTCACCCCCGCCCCCCCACACACACATATACACACATACACACACGCACAGGCAGAGTTTTTTATTTTTTTTTAATTTAAATTTTAATTAAAATCATACCTGTACATTTGTGGGGTACAATGTGATGGCTTGATATACAATGTGGAATGCTTAAATCAAACTGATCAACGTAACCATCACCTCACTTACTTTTTATGGTCAGAACATTTAAAATTTACTCTTAGTTATTTTGAACTATGCCCTTGCACTGCGCACATGAGATCTCGCCTAACGTGCACGGGGAGAGTTTCTAAGAGAAAGATGTCAACTGCTCCATCCTGGGCCTTTTCACAGGATAGAGAAGGCACAAAACTCAGAATACCAAGGGCAGCAATTAACATGCTGCCACTTCTGGCAGGAAACAGGGGCTCACACCTGCGATCCTAGCACTCTGGGAGGCTGACGTGGGTGGCTCACTAGAGCTCAGGATTCCAAGACCAACCTGAGCAAGAGCGAGACCCTGTCTCTCAGAAAAATGGAAAAACTGAGGCAAGAGGATCTCTTGAGCCTAGGAGTTTGAGGTTGCTTGTGAGCTATGATGATACCAGGGCACTCTACCCAGGGCAACCGAGTGAGACTCTGTCTCAAGGGAAAAAAAAATACTTTAGCACTTCAAAAAAGGAATACGCATACGACACCAATTGAAGTTCTTTGGAACTCGTACTGAAGATTATATGCTAAGACGAATACTGCTTCTGACCTGCCTGGGCATAGAGTTGAAGCAGAGTGGTGAAACCTACCATTTAGAAGCCTGAAGCGTGGACCGCATAGCACTGGAGAGGGACAGACAGCTGAGCCTGCAGCCTTGTCTCCTGACTGTGCCTGCTCACACCTTCCCCTGCAACCTTCCCGGGTGCCCTTGCAGTTAAACTCTCTGGAGGGGCCTAGAAACTCCTGGATTCTTCCTCAACATCAGCCCTTCCCGGTTCTCTGACTGGGTTGGCTGTTCCCAGACCTGAACGAAGGGAGTTTATTCGATTTGTCAGCAACTCTGATTTTCATTCCTCAGCCCCTTCTGCAGCTGACCACTCCTCCCCCCAGGGGCTCCTCTCTAACTTATTATGACCCTAGCTGGGGTTCTCCACCTTCCAGGCTTGGAACACATGGTCCCAGGGAAAGGCCATATGGTGATTTTTGTTCAAAAACTAAGGGTCTTTTTATGGGCCTAACGCATCCCTTTACAGAGTTCCCTTAGGAGACGACAAAGTCTGTAACAGGCATCCGAAACCAATTATCAACTAAGGGGCAGGAGTCCCAGGAATAACTGTGGAGTTCAAGATGAAAGGCTCCAAAAACGAAAGCTATTTCCAACACAAATATCTCTTCGAATGGTAGAAATAAACCTTGGGGGGAAATGACATTATTGTAAAACGTGTTTTATGACATTGTAATGATCAATGGCATTTCACACTAATAAACTTGACAGGAAGAGGATGGGAAAGCCCCACGAAAGTGCAAATACAAATTTCCTTTTAATATCACCAGCGTTTTTCTACAAGAATGAGACAAGCACCAACAGGATGAGAGGAATGGCTATTTCTTTTTTTAAAGACTCTAAAATAAATAATTAAACAGCAGTAGACATCAGCAACACAACGGGTGAAGAGCAAGGTCCATGGGATGGATTCCTCAGAGAAACTACAACACATCCTACTCCCTCTTTTGGTCATAATCCTTTCTGCGGACCGAGATTTGCATCTGTGAACGTGAGAGCTCACTGCTTGAAGAAAATGTAAGCTGGCCAAAGCAAGAGTCCATGACGTGGGTCCACTTTAGCAAACCCAAGCCTCTATCTCCTCTCTTGCCCTGCCCTGCACTCAGGGACAAGCTGAGCTCCCTCACCCAGCTACCCGGCTCCCAATCCTGTCTTCTCCAGCCGCCCCAGACCTTTCTTCTCTACCTTGCCAATATTTCATTGTTCCTCAGCACTCCGGTTTCCAGGAGTCTTTCCACCCGGAGAATACCTTAATATGGTCCTGTCTGTTAGCTGCTGTGTGATTGCACTTCTTTCTCTGACTCCCAAGAAGGAACCATCTCTGTCCATTTTCTTACTAGACACTCCTCAATCTAGGGAGAGGAATCTGAATCCAGCATCCTCTTATACCCCTTGGGGACCTGGACCACTGGATCATCATCAGTAGTATCTCTCCAGCCACATCCTGAGACTCCCTCTCATGTCTTCTTCTGCCAAACTTCCCGCACCACCAACTGCTTCTGACTTCCCTCCCAATGTCCCATTTTGTCCTGCCTAAGCTTTCGTTTCCTCATCTCTAAAATGGAGATAATAGTAGCTAGGTCAGTGAGCTGTCATAAGGAATAAATAGTCCAGGTAAAGTGCCGAGCACGGTGCCATCCCAAAGTCAGCGTGACTTAAGATCACAACGTCCTAGAGGGACCACTCGGCCTCCCTCCAGAACACAAGCTGCCGGAGGGCAGGGACTTTGGTGATCTCCAGGGTAACAGGATCATGCCCGGCACATAGTAGGCACTTAATAACTATGTGGCAAAGTGACGAAATGAAAAACATTTCCATTAATGACATGATGCAATGCTGGTGATTTCCAAATACAGCCCCTTACTTCGGATTCTATTTGGTTTTGATTTTGAAATCCGTTTGATGTGACATTAAAGTCCCAGTCTGCCTACAATTTAATTCAGCGTCTCTTTTCCCACAAATTTCTTTTTCTCAAAGTCCTCATTTTTATTAATTTGCAACAGCCATTTTCGTGATATCCTACAGACAAAATCTCAGTGCACACCCTCCTCTCTCCTGCCCTCCATAGCACCCCGACTGTCTCGTACACCCTTCTAGCCTCTCTTCTCTTATTGCCACTGCTGTCACTTTAATCTGGCATTTTCTGCTTCTCAGATCATCACTGTGGCCCTCAAGTGGTTTCCTGATCTTTAATCTTCCTAAAATATTCCCTCCAATTGCTGAACGAAGGATCTGGAAATAGGTGTCCAGTATGCTCAATACCACTTTATTGTTTAAGAAGCAGGTTTCTTTTGCTTTTTATAACCAATATAAAGCCCTGAGCCTAAAAAACAGCCTATTTAAGTATCTCTCTCTCTCTATGTATACATTTATGACATAATAAATTGGCTTTCCTTCACCAAAAAACCAAATTTCTCCTATTTGGGGTTTTGTAGTAAACAAGACATCATAGGCAGACATTATATGTAAATACACTCAAACTATGTTAAAAAGCCCTCCTTGAACTTGAACTTGGATGGCATTGACCAATGAATGGTCCATGGCTGCCATTCTCTGGGTTTTTGTTCTCTACCAGGCAAGATCAGAGAACCACACACCCACTCTGTAGTCTTGTATTTAATCTTCACAGAAACCTTAAAGGGTATGTGGTTTTGCCCTCAAGTGTGAAAATACCGAGGCTCTGATAGCTCAGTAACTTGTCCCCAAGTGCACAGCTACTGAAGCAGAGGAAGAAGCATCTACCCCAATTCCAGCTGAGTCCAAAGTCCATGTTCTTGGCCTGAACACTGAAGCTGAACTCAGGGGACTGAGTGCTATGGGTGAAGACCAGCAAAACGAAGAATAAATGAATTAATTAAAAGAGAAAAGGAGCAGGAAGAAAGCGATAAGTCAGGGAGAAACATCTGGTGCCAAGTCAGTGAAGAGTGGAAGTGTGAGAGGGAGAATTCACTGGAGAGTGTGATGAACGAAGACGCAAGTGAATGCGAGGAGCAAACAGATACAGCAGCTGAACGAAAATAACCAGGACTCCCATGGTCACAGAAGAAAAAAAGGGTTATCACTTTGGATATTGGGCAGTCCAGAGGACAGAGGACCAGAGGGAGGGCCTGGCTTCCTGGGAGACTCAAAGGCGAGTGAAGAAAAGAGGCTGGGATGACCAGGCACATGCAGCCAAACCCCGGCCTCTGGAGGACTCACCCGCACTGCAGGTAGCGTCCTAAGGAGCTGGGCCCTATCTCGCCCCTAGGAGAACACACAGAGTCTCCAGATACAAACAGCCACTCCCCAGGCACCTCCTCACACTGCAAGAGGGAGGTGTCTGAGTCACTTTGAATGGCCTGATTATGTCGCTTTAGAGAAAAGAGGGCCATGAGAGATAAGGAGTCAGCACTGCAGTCCCCTGCTCTGTGGAAAATGTCAATTACAAATAAGCGCGCAGCCAAGACCATCTCCCGCTTGCCTGCCTTGCTTCCTTCCCAGGTGTGCTGGTCCCTCCTACCCCCAGGTGCCTGGGCCTCCTTATCACTTCAAAGCCCCGCTTCTCTTCAAGGCCTGAATCAAGGATTACAGCCTTACTCAAGGCTTCCTGGAATGAGCTCATTCCCCAAGCACCCTCCCCTTGCTCAGGAGGCTGGCGTTGCAAGTCACCCTAAATTGTTTTCTGATTGTTGCAGGCACAAATGCCTTCTCTTTTGAACTTAAGTCCACATCTTTGTATACAGAAACTGTATTTCTCCATCTCTTCCCAACTGCATTTCCCTAGACCTGGGCCAAAGCTGAGGCTAAATTTATGGAATGAATGAAGAGATAGATAAATATATAAATGCATTGAATTAATTAATGTAAAACTTTTTAAATCGAACTTGGCAGGTAGAAAACCTATCTGAGTGCTATTTATTATTGTTATTTTAATAGCCACAGTGCTTTTCCTGGTATATACTTGATGCTCAGAAAATATGACTTGAATGATGATTTCATGCCCATTAATACACAGATTATGTCCCTAAAATGTATATTACAGTTCCCTGGTGGAAGGCTTAATTTTTATGAGCTTTCGTTTCTAAAGTCTCTCCCTGGGAATAAATATTACTTATCTATTGCTACAAATTCTCTCTTTTCTAAAATAAATAAGAAGCAATTCAGAAGCACAGTTAGGTTGCAAATTAAAGAATAAGTGAGAATAAGCATAAATCTGCCAAGTTTACCAGGAAAGCCTAGTAAAGCCTAAACAGCCTCCTCCCACCTTCAAAGGAAAAAATGAGCTTTCTGTAGGTAGAGAATCACTGGCCTCTGGCAATTCCTAACAAGAGTCAGCATTCATATGGCTCTTTTCACCCACCGATGCCAAATCACCACATCTAGACAAATTTCAATCTTGTCCTTTGGAAGGTAAGAAACTAGGCAAAGCTTCTAGGAGACCACCAGTGACCAGTTCCAAAGCGTGGTATACAAGACCAAATTGGCTGCACACCCATGGTTATTTATTCATAAAGTATTTTAAGAGTCAAACATGTACTTTCACCTGTAATGGAAAACTCTCAGACTTCCTTCCGTTCTAATGATGATCAGGATACGAAGTCTCATTTGATAGATCAAGGAAAACATGTGTCTTTTTTAGAAAGCAAAAATAGTAGACGAATAAGAGAATAGATTAGGAGGGGGATCACAAAGGGGACACAAAAAAGACAGAAGTGCAGAGAACTCACCCAGAAACTCTGCAACCCGAATTGCCCCGTTACCTCCTCCGGTGTCAGTATTTACACCTGTGTCTTTCTCCCTGGCTCTAGGGTCACTGGGGGATGGGGATGAGGGTCCGCTATGCTTGTTCTCCTTACTACACCAAGCACTGTGCCTTATGCAGGAATTTTGCATAGATATAACCATTGTCCTTAAAAAAAAAAAAGAAAGAAACTAAGCAAAATTTACCTTTTATTTTTTCTTCCTGATCCCCTAAAGATGTAATGACAAGGCAGGAAGGGGTTCCCAGTTCTTCCAGACTAATCAGGGCTCTCCCCTGGATGGCACCCACCAGGTTCTTCGGGAGGTGGTAGCTCTAGCTGTAAAGCCACAGCACAGCACAGGCCCCTTGGCCTCCCCAGCACCACCAAGCCCGTGGGAAGGCTGCTGAGGAGTCAGCTTCATGGGCGGCTGACCATGCTGTGGTCAATCAAGGGCATCAATTGCCCACTTTCAATCCAGCTGCCTCTCCAATTAATGCAAAGCTGTTTAGTTAGTGCCTTGAGAGTTGGGGCTAAAGGCAGCCTCAAAGAATATTCTGGAAGGACCACAGCAAACTCTCTCCATTTTTTTTATCACGCGATGCTTTTGTGTGTTTGTTTTCATTTTTTAAGTTTACCCAAAAAGGAAGAGGCTGGTAATAATCTCCTTCCCTCCATCACAACTTTGAGAGATGTTTATTTGAAGCCAAAACCTCTCTTGACATTTGCCAGTTGCTAAATAGGAGTCGTTTTTCCTGCCAAATATACCCTCTCTTTTTCAGTACTTATAAATAGATTATATATAAATAGGGTGAGCTAATGCTGTTCATCTGATGAAAGGGATTAAAATAGATGAACACAAAATTAAGGTAAAACAGGATGCTATTTGATTTTGTGGGAAAAGCATCAGAGAGAGCATTGGATTAGAATCCTGGGCACCAGGCATTGGGGAGAAAAACCCAGCTTTACCCTGAAAGGCCTGTTCTTGATTTTTATCAGCAAGATTAACAGAGTAATTGCTATGTGGCTCCTGAATAAGGTTGCCAAGTTTAGGGGAAAAATCTATATACATATACAGGATAGATATGTATACACACACACACGAATCTATACACATACACACAGATAGGCTATTCGGTTGAATTATAATACCAAATAAACAACACATTAAGTTTTTAGTATAAGTGGATCCCAAATGTTGCATGGGGCATACCTACAGTAAAAATTATTCAGTATTTTTCTGAAATTCAAATTAACTGAGAATTCTCTATTTCATCTTGCAACCCTATCCCCAGAGAATGTAGGTGGATCCTGAGGAGACAAGAAGTTAAATCCTTTCGGCAAACTCACTTAAGAGCAAGCCTCTTTACCCGTATCAATTAGGTTAGCCAAGGATTTGCTCAAATTATTCACAGATCCAGGACCTAACCTTCATTTCAACATGGTTGATGGCCATCACATTTGTAAAGTTTACCAGTTGAACATTCTTGAGCCATGAGTACATGTGATATATCATTTAAAGCACCATCCCATTCACATCTCAAACAGAAAATGACACTGTCATCAAGAACAGCTTGATGTTTGTGACCAACCTCTGGGCTGGAGCTTTATAACTCTAGCTTATTTAATCTGCACATCTCTGCAAAGCCGGCCTTATTTATCACTCAGCGAGTTGCAGAAAACTGCCCAGGGTCACACAGCTGGTAAACAGAGAAGCCAGAATGCACACAAAGGTCTGTCTTACGGCCAAGAGTATCTGTCCTCCCATCTCACCATTCAAATCAGCATATTATATTTTTCCAGTTACAAATGTATGATGTATGGAGGACCATATTGGAGACTGGGGAGTAATTCAGGTAATGATGCAAAAGAGGACAAAACACATAGGACTTGAGTGTCATTAAGATAAATGCACTGAAACACAGCAACAAAAAAAAGACAATAAAGCGAGTCAAAGAGACTTGAAACTAGCACATTAGGAGAAAGTGTTGTGGGCATCAAAGCAGGGTTACTAATAATGAATATCATTTATTAAACACCTACTAAATAGTAGCCACAAGGAAGGCATTACACAGAGAGAGTACAATGAGGAAGGGAGGCAGAGGCCGAGTAGCTTTCCCAGCATGCCATGTGGTAGTGCTGGGAGGATCACACCCACATCCCCAGGATCCCTCTCCCACAAAGCCCACACTTTGAACCACTAGGCTGTAGATGCTTCCATACATATCCTTCTCAGAAAAGTACTTCAAAAGGCATGAGCTTTTATGTCCATGAGCTTCTCACAGCCTTTAGCTGACCTCAAAACACAACAAAAATTTACCTTCCTGAGCCATCGTGGGGATATGTAACATTCCCTAAAAGGCAATGAACAAATGACACGCATCCATTTATACATTTCACGTCTTGGAGGAAAGGGTCAGTCCAAAAAAGTTTTTTTTGTTTGTTTGTTTGTTTTTTACCACAAGGTCACAAAGAGTCCACCTCAATTGTTTGTTTCTATCCCAGGAATCAGAAAATAACACCTAGAACTCATCATGAGCTTGGAGAGAAGTAAAAGAAGTGAGATTCCTTCACGTTTTTATTCCGTTCAACCACCATATTCTTAGAATCCTACTAAGGAAAATAGTAGCTACAACAGTCTATTTCACCTATGTCCACAATTGCTTCTTGTCCATGCCCAGAGAGAGGAAGATGGAAACGGTTACTAATACATAACCTCTCTCCTGTCAACAATGCTCTGGGTCAATCAGGGTTCTTTGATTGCAAGTGACAGAAATTATCTTTGCCTAGCATATGTTAAAATACGTTTTACAGAGAGAATATGAGAGAGCATGTAGTACCTCACAGGACCAAAGGAAATACTGGAGAGTCAGGCTGCAGAAAGAACAGGGACCAGAGTAGCTAAGAAGATCAAGATCATGGAAACCAATGGACCTTCTCTCCAGCTATCTCCATGCTGGCCTGTTTTAGCCCCAGTTACTGTCAGTATTCAAGTTAGTACAAGAGAAACTCTGGCCTAGTCTTAAAGCACATAGTAGGCTGCAGGGAGAAGCACAACACAGATGGTATTTAAAAAAAAAAAAATAAAAGAGAGGAAGGAAGAAAGGAAAAAGAGAAGAGAGGAAAGGAGGGAGTAAAGAGGGGGGAAAGGAGGGAAGGAAAAAAAGGAGGGAAAAGGAAGGAGGGAGAGAGAGGAGGATAGATGCTCAGGCAGACAAAAACAGGAGATGATCACATAAATATTGTGTGGCAGTGACAGGCTCAGACTCTGAAACCGCACTTCCAGGGTTCTAATGCTGGTTCTGAGTTTTATTAACTGTGTAATCTTGGGTGACTTATTTAACCACACTGTGCCTCAGCTTCCCTATCTGTAAAATGAGAATGATAATAGTGAATAAACGTCTCATTTAGATGCTACGGGGATTACAAGTGTTGATCCATGAAAACTCATTAAAATAATGTCTACTATTGTCACTACTATTGTAGTAGTTGTAACTACTCCATAAATGTTGGCCATCATCTTATCATTGATATAGGTGGATTGCCTTTGCCCACCATGATGTAGGGACTGTGTGTTACTGCAGCATAATCTACCCTATCCTGACTATAGTATTGTAACTCAGTAACAGTTTAGTTCATTACAACTGACACTTACTAAGCACCAGATTTTGGTTTAGGAATTGAACATTCATAGAAAAAGGCACCATCTGAGCTTAAAGAGTAGTAGAAAACATACAGTCTCAATAAAACATGGTGTTGGGTTTTGTTGTTGTTGTTGTTGTTGTTGTTGAGTTGTGTTTGCACAGCTGGACCCAAGTCCCAAGGCTCAAGTGATCCTCCCACCTCAGCCTCCTGAGTAGCTGGGATTACAGGTGCCCACCACCACACCCAGATTAAAAAACAAAATGGCTTTTAGCGTGTTCAATTCCACATCAAAAGCAAAACCTAGAAACAGATGTCCAAGACAAACGGCGTCTCTGAACTTCTGGGGTTTTACTGGTGTCTGTTGTACAAATTTACTCCTCAGAATGTAAACACCCAGAAGCACCTATGCCTCCCTTCTGTGAAACGGCATTTATCCTACATATGTGTTTCATAAATGTGCGTGCTAAATGTTTAATGATAAGGACCTAAACAACTCCTCCCGCTGCACTAACACAACGGCTAATGGGCCACTGGTGGGCTGAGCAGTAACAAGCAGTACAGAACTGAGGCGACTAAATCCACAGGTCTCGTTACCAAGAAGGGGATAAAATATTCTATACCAAACCATCGCACAAACACTGCCAAAAGTCACAGCCAAATACACAGACTGAACACAAAGAACAGCTGCAGTGAAAATTTTATGCTCTTTATTACACAACTTCTCTAAGGACCTGATTTGAAATTCAGTTACTGATTTCCTCATTTGTCAGCACAGATCGCCACAGCCGACCGCAGAAGCTAGTTGACGAATGGGACTTTTGCTATTAAAAGTGTTTCACGAATGCCATCATTTCCAGTTTAATAGAAGATATATTGACATCACGATGTTAGAAGCCTACGTCGTGTACATAAGCATTATTGCTTAAGCAATCGTGGCAGAAGGACGTACTTACGGAAGTCAGAACATGGGCTATCTAAGGTTGCAGAATGTTCCCAAGCAGTAATTTGCTAAATAAAGCCTCTTCCCAGAGCTGAAATGGTTAACCACCTTGCTCAGTCCTGCTGGGGTTGAAGAGCTCACTATTTGGAGTCTGAAAATTGGGAGCTCCGGTTTAGTCCTCCTTCCCCCAAATAAGTCAAAATACAACTTAGTTAAGATTATATGGACGTGGATTTGTATCTGTTCAAATTCCTGGCACAGAGCACGATAAACCGAAGACGAATTCATCCCAACCCTGACACGTAAGTAAATCCAGTCTACAAAGGGAAACAGCTGGCTAGACTCTTGGGATCCTTCAGGAAAGGCTCATCTCACCTGAAGATGTGAACAATGTCGCCAGAGCCAAGGTCCAGACTAGAAAGTGTCATTTACAGAAATACAAAGTCATTGTATTTTAAATATACACGAGTTCACCTCCACTGTGAGAATCCTGCATGTTGAAATTATCGTCTGCATCAAAAATCATGTGGGCCCTTGTTTTGCGATGTGCAAATTAAACATTTCCATATTTGCAATTTAAGCCTTCGCTTAATTCATCATTTCCAATCTGATGAGGGTCCCATGCCTTGGGGCCTTCTAAAGGTCAGGACTGATTAGGTGGGAGCAGCCTGAAATAAATGTAAAGCTCTGGCATCCCTGCCTTCGTTATCTCCTCCAAGCTTCCTTCACAGAAGCGGTTGGCATTCATTGCTTGTGTCTTCCTCATGTTTTCATTCCGTTGTTTGATATCCCACATTTTGATATACGGGGTGGCCATAAAGTTCGTGTGCAGTTTTAGATGACACACTATTTTGAACTGCATACGAATTTTATTAAGGCCACTCGGTATAAAACCTCACTATCTAGAAATTGGGCAAAAGCACCTGAATACTGTTTTTATGTTTTTCTGTTTCCTTTAAGCAATGGTATTTTCCCAGACTACAGTATTTTTTCTTTAAGTTAAAAACTTCCATGATACAGCCACACTGGCTTATATATATGCCTATGTGATGAAACAGTGCATAAGCTTATATCAAAATACATGGCTGTGTAAAAATATGTATGGATGCCTACATATGAGACCATAAATGGACAATACCAATTCTGTTTAGATAAATTTATTGAGTGTTGGCATCTGGCACTAAGTTGACATCTGCAGTAAACTTGTAATTAAAATTGACCCATCTCAAAAAAAAAAAATTGACCCATCTCTGCAACAGAGAACAGCTACAAATATCTATTAGGTAAGCTACCTACATAATATGTGTATTCATCCTCCCTTCTCCTTCATAATAAAGCCCTGGATTCATTTGGAGTTCAATGTACCCAACTAATTTCATAGCTTCCTTTGCAGCTAGAAGTGGAGAGGTAACTTCTTCCCAGTAACAAGTAAGCAGAAGTCATTGACCGGATGTCCGGTGGAGATAGGTTGCAATAAAGCAAAATAAAACTGATTGAAGAGGAAAAAAAAAAAAAAAGGTAATGAAAGACTGAAACGTACACCCTTTTTTGCCCCTACCCTTCCTCTTCCTGTTTAAAATATGGAAATAATGACTGAAGATTCAGCCACTCTTTCGTCTGGAAGATGAAAGTCCATCTTTGCCAGATAGATAGAAGAGTCCAAAACAAGCCTGGGTCTCTCATAGATTTTTTGAAGCTACCACACCAATATTGAAGAACCTATTTCTGGACTTTACTCATGAAGAGAAAAATAACCAATCCCTAATGTGATTAAGCAAAAGTGTATTTGCTACACAATTCAGCATGTATGAAGGATACCATATTAACAGTCAAAATAATCATTTATAAACCCATAATGGGGAATAAATGTAAACAGCTTCAGATTTTACCTTAACACAAACAGATTTTTTTTTTCCAACCTTCATCTTTCGAAGAATCACGGGATCTTTCAGACCCCATGATTTGAAAAGATTTTATCTGGCAAAACCATCCAAGTCCAGGGTTAATGAGGTTCACGTTGATGAGAATTGAACTCTAGCTGTTAAGTAAATAATAACACCAGTAGTGATTTAGAGCCTCGCATCCCTAAAATTTGTAGCAAATTGCGAACAGCCCTGTAGGGTAGGTGAAATTACTGACATAATTTCATTGACAGAGAAACTGAGTCATCAAGTTGTTAAATAGCCTGGGGTCTATTTAGTGAATACCCAGATCCATGGAGAGC
>NW_003852464.1:6124158-6139939 GCF_000181295.1 Otolemur garnettii
TTGAAACGAGTTGGCGCTGAACTGTCTGTTCTCCCCTCTCGGGCCACAGTTATGAATGGTCAGCACCTGCCCTCTCTCTTTTCTGCCCCTGCCCTGCAGGCCACGGTGGCTACTTGTCTTAAACCAAGGCCCTTTGACAGGATGTTGGATAGAGGTGGCCCTGAGGCAGAGGGCTGGTTTTATCGAATCAAAACGCTGTAGCTTTCCTGAAGACCTTTCATCTAAACGCTGTTGAAGGCCACCCAGGCTCTCATTTACAGCAGGTGGATGAAGCAAACTTCCCACGGTCACTCAGCGAGTCAAGGGCCAGGCAGGGCATTCCATAATCAAGTCCACCGGCCATGAAACCTCCATTTGTGCCATTTGTCATGTGCACTGGGTATTTCTCAAATGGCAGTCAGGAATTATCCATCCAAAGGGGTTTCTGGGAAAGCAAGGGGTCTAAGGAATAAAGTTAAGGGGCGACACATGAATTACTACCTGGAGACCTAGGCTCAAGATCTGATTGCAGCTTCTCTAAATGAAAAAGAAAACTATCCTGATGAACATTCTTTCCCATTGTCAGTCTGCTTTAGAAGTCATTACCGTGTTTCCCTGAAAATAAGACACTATCTTTCTTTTGATTTTTTTTTTTTTGCAGTTTTTGGCTGGGGCTGGGTTTGAACCCGCCACGTCCAGCATATGGGGCCAGCACCCCACCCCTTTGAGCCACAAGCACCACCCCGACACTATCTTATATTTATTTATTCTCAAGAAGACGCACTAGGGTTTATTTTCAGGGGATGTCTTCCTCTCCGCACCAAAATGCATGGAGTGGCTATGCAGCATATCTATACCCATCACTAGGTCTTATTATCGGGGTAGGGCTTATATTTAACAAATGCATAGAAATCCTGCTAGGGCTTACTTTTTGGGTAGGTCTTATTTTCAGGGAAACACGGTATATTCTTGTACAGGGGGCCATGAGACCTCTCCTGGCTGTCAACACTCAAATGCAGACAGAGTAACATCAAGTAATAGAAATCCCCCTTTCCTCTGACAAAAAAATCCTGGCCCCTGTGTGGAACTGCTGCCACCTTCAAAAGTCACTCATTCCCAAAACTGCCACCTGCCCTATACAAGGCACCAAGAAATGTCAGCTAGACAAAAACAGCTTACATCCTCACGGAGAATATTCACGTTATTTCCAGGACAGAAGTTATTTTTGAACAAAAGGGAGGGGCAGAAGACAGAGATGAGGTTATTTACAGAAATTAGTTGCAGAGTTAAAAAAAAAGTGAGTCTAAATGGGGAGATTATCAACATAGAAGGACGTGTTAGAGCCTAATAAGAAAGACATGATGTACAAAGTACATTTGAATATAACCATTAGCGGCTTGGAAGAGAGGCTGTTTACTGTATTAAAGCTACCTTTACTGGTTGTATAAAAACAAAAAAGGATTGTATTGGGGCCATCACACTCCCATCTTTTCAATTACAGAGATAGAACAATCTCAGATTCCGAAGCTAACTACAAATCAAAATTGTGTTACGTTATCTACTGAGACACAAATGGAAAATAAATACTGTTAACTGTCACTTTCCATTAGGTAACAGAAATTCAATTACATTTCAAACAAGCCTCCATGTCAACAGAATAAATCTGTTTCATAAATGAGCAGGTAACCATTTTTGATTCCAACTTCCCAAAGGGAAAAAATCAATTTTAATCACAATTCTTCAATTTTTTTTTTCCATATGAATGTTTTGGAGTCGAGTACATCATCTGGTCTAATAAGCAATGTTGTGCAGGAAGAAGAAAAAAAGTTAAAATTGGTGGGTTGGTTTCTGGCGCCTTTTAAATCACAGATACTTCATGTCTGGTTTAAACACTGAATTCTGGATTGTTCCAATGCTATCCCTTTAAAAGCAAATGTTAGAAAGAGGGGAAAATGTACAAGGGACATTCTTTCTGCCTTGGGCTTAGGCCCAATAAGAAATGGATGGGGAATATTAACTAGTTTTAGTGACAGACCTTTTGGGGCAAGCCTCCCTCCTAATTCCCTTGAAATGTAAGGAGAATCTGGAGAGATGAGTTTCTGTTCTGGAAGACTCAGTAAACCAGAGGCTGAAAAATTCAGGATGACTGATAGAACTTAGAGTAAATTATTCACATGGTTCAAAGGCATTTTGATCTAAGAAAGGCTTACTGATGACCTGTTTGTGTTGCAATGGGGCAGCCTTTTGGACGGAAGCTTTTAGTGAGTGCTAAGGGATAGATATTTCCAATAAAAGGCCTTCAAACTTATTGTCACTTGTTAAAGGGCTTATTATAACGTATTAGGATGGAATACTCCTAAGAGTTATCACTAAGAGTTCTTAATGATGACTGAGAAATTTTCATAAGCACTTTGCACAATTATTTCATTTAATCCTCACCAGCAACACTGTGAAATAGGTCTTTGTGCCAAAAGGAAAAAATGGCTCAGAAAGGTTAAGTTACCTGACCAACTGGCACAGCAAATATATGGCTGATCGGGGATTCAAACCAGGATAGCCTGGCCATTACCATCTCTGCCCCAGACCTCCAAAGTCAACACTTTTGTCCTCAGCAATGATTCATCAAGCAAATCAGGACGCTTTTGAGAGTGACTCAGGGACTTATTAACAACGGTCCCAAAACAGTAGGAGCGAACTGGAATTGTTCTTAGCAAATAGGAAACATGGGCTCCTTAATTATAAGGAAGATATTACCTGCTATAAAAAGAGTTCAAGTGATAGAGGAAAGGATAGAGGAAAGTCATGCATTATTGGCTTATAAGAAGGGCTAGAACAGGATAGAAACCTGACCCACTCATTCAAGAATATATTACCCAGCGCTTATATGTGTCAAACCCTGTACCACATGCTCAGATTATTACTGGGAACAACTCAGACCAAGCCTCCGGCCTCTTGAAGCTTACATTCTAGGAGTTGTTATAAGGATCAGAATCAATCCAGTGAGATAATACACACAAGCATGTGGTCTGAGAGAATTCTAAAGTGGAACACATATAAATCGTGCTATCACTAAGAAGCAGGGTGTTACTGTGGGAAGAATGTAACCTTAAAAGTGAAACAGACCAGGATTCTAAGTTGTTCATTACCACTTCCTATCTGTGTGACTTACTTTAGGCCCCTTAATTAATCACTCGGTCTCCATTTCTCAATCCATAAAATGTGAACAATAAAATCTTCACTGCACAGTGGCAGTGAGAAGTGTAAATAATGTCCCTCGCCTAGCGTGATGTCCACCACTGCTTAAAAGATGGCAGCTATTATCATTATTGGACTGTGTGTGTCCTCGCACCCCCAGTAGATTCATAGTCCAATGGGTATATGAAACTTACAGGATGTTTAGTGGGCTGGATTTGGACATCTGAAGATGCCCTGAAGGAGATCAGCTCAGTGAAAGCAAGGTCGAGCCCTCAGCCTATGGAAGCATTCTGAATGGCATTCAGAACAGTGCACGCAGGCAGGAGTCAATGCCCAGCAATTAAAAGAACATAATACATAGAAGGGACTAAAAAGGGGACAAGGTCAGTATGGCCACTGGGTTCTTGACTGGGTCACAGGTTTACTCCAAGACCTTGCGGAACACAGTGAACATCCAGCCTGCTAGTTCTCTTGTTTGCACATTCTGGGTGATGATCTAGGCCAGAGGATGGCAAATCTGATCAGAAAGGACTTCGTTGTAAATATCTCAGACTTTCCAGCCTACACTGTTGCAAATACGCAAATTGTCATTGTAGTGCAAAAGTAGTCAGAACAATACAGAAACAAATGAACAGGACAGTGTGGTGATACGCGGTACAGAGTAAAACTTGGAGAAACAAGTGGCAAGCCCGATGATTGGCCAGCGGATCATAGTTTTCTCTACAAAGAAGAGAGTCGAAATCCTTCTGTTGGGAAGAAACCAAGTAGAACAGCTAAATATCAGCCACAAAACATGAGGAAATCAAAAAGCACTTTTAAAAAATGTACTTCTTGCCTACCTTTCAAATGAAATATTATCACTGTCACCAAACATGCTTTTAATGGTATCCAGGGCACAGAAAAAATTGAATTCTTTCATTAATATTGCCATTACCTTCATGAAAGCAAGAAGAAGGAGCCTGTTCAAGACTTAGGAGAGGCCTACAGAGCTCCATGGAGCTAAATCTTCTCCATTTGGCCATATAAGAAGAGTAAGAAAATTGACCCTAACATTGCAACGGAGTCTCATTGCGTTTGAGACTCGCTCAAACCCACTGTGTATTGCATCAAAATCAATCTTTCACCTTCACTTCTAGGCCATCTTCCCCCTTTGAAGATATTCACCAACACAGAGTTACTACAAAATTCAGAGTTGGGAGAGAATGCACGGCTCTAGTTCCAATTCAATGGCCAAGTGAGCGTCACATATCATACAATAGATGATAAGTAAGATAGGGAAGTGCTCTGTTAAAGAATTTTTTTCAAGGAATAAAAACCTTGAAAGAACAAAGATATGTAAAGATCCTCCTTAAGAGTCACAGAAATCTTTGTGGAGAGAATGTCATCTAGAAGGAGAAAGGGCTAGACCAGTGGTTTTCAATCTTCCTAAAGCCGTGACCCTTTATCATCCCAACCATAAAATGATTTTTGTTGCTACTTCATAACTGTAACTTGGCTACTGTTATGAATCATAATATCAGATATTTATATCTGATATGCAGGATGTATTCTCATAGTTACAAAGAGGCTGCAACCCACAGGTTGAGAACTGCTGGGCTATACATCAAAGCAAGAGAATTTAGGGCCTGGGTGCAGGCTTTCTAAAAATTAGGACCTGGTCTTACCATCATGGCCTCCCAACAACTAAATCAGTGCTCAGTAAACTCGCTCAATGAATGAACAGATGAATGAATGAATGAGTAAGAGAGCAAATTAAGGAAAATCACAGCAAAGCTGAAGCTCTGGGTGACTGTCCTTCGAGTAGTGGTTGTTATTTTCAGGTTAATGATGGAGAAAAGGAAAGGAGAGAATTGTCAGCAGGACTTAGCACTAGCAATAAATAGGTGAATGAGAGTCATGTTTTTGATCAGGGGTATCATATTATTGGATCAGTGTTATAGAAACAATACTCTCAGGTATCGTTGAGGGTGAGAACAAGCCTAACGTCAAAGAGACTGGGAATCTGGGGAGAAAAGAACAAGGCCCCAAACCTGGATAGGGACAGTGGTGTTGAAGAATACAGAGTCAAAATATTTTAGAATTAGAACTGACAGGATGTGATATAGAAAATCAGAAGGACATTTACACTGAAGATGCTGCTACGGTTTTAAGCTTTAGAGTTGGGAAAGACAATGATGGCCTTATCCAGAGCCAGCTTCTGGGGTGAGGGCTGCCCACCTGATGGCCGTGTTAAGTTTGACATATCAAAATTTGGTATGCAATTCTTTGATCAGCAATAAATTCTTCAAAATCTAAGTGTCAACCTTTAGTCCTCCACCTTAATCATCATCCTCCAATCAGAAAGTAATAATAATAATAATAATAATAACCTTAACAGTCTTTGTCAAGCACACCAGTGACATCAATACCCTCACTAACTGCAGCACGGTGTGCCCTGCTTTAGCAATCTAGAAGTCCATCAGAAAAGATAGAAAGGGGCAGTGCCAATGTGCACTCACACATGTGCAATCTGGAATGTCCATAGAGGCCCCTTGTTCAGCCATGTGGACACGAACCTGTCCTACCCTGGCTGAGTGGGTAGGGCACGGGCCCCATATACCAAGGGTGGCGGGTTCGAACCTGGCCCCTGCCAAACTGCAACAAAAAATAGCCAGGCATTGTGGTGGGTGCCTGTAGTCCAGCTACTCTGGAGGCTTAGGCAAGAGAATCACCTAAGCCCAAGAGTTAGAGGTCACTGTGAGCTGTGATACCACAGCACTCTACCAACAGCAATAAAGTGAGACTCTGTCTTCACTAGGGAAAAAAAAAAAAACGATATAAGGTAAGCTTAGCTTCCTTTTGCCTGACTTTAATGATATTTCTTTTTTCTCTTTGTTCAATAACTAGCTATTTAATTCTCCAAAATTTTACTGAAATTTTTCTGGAGATTGATAGGACAGTCACTGATTTATAGAATTTCCAAAATCTACTTAACTCTTCTTTTTAAAGAGGTAAGTCATCTATGAACTTCCAGTCCTCTACGCTGGCTCCCTTTCTATGGGATATTCCTAGAGTCATCAAGGTGGTCCTGAAATGTGTGCCATGTTCCCATAGTGGTACCATGAAAAGGGCCTCATGGCTGCCCCACAGATTTCACCCCACCTGTCAAAATATCTCAGGCAAATGACCCTCAGAATGCATTTCTTTTGTCCTTGCTGATATTAAATTTTCCACAATAAATATATATACATCACTCTTGGATTGAACAATGTCAAAGGCACACAGTGTGTGTACCTGACATGGTGTTAGGCACTCTTGGAAAGCAGAAGCCATTCTGATTATGCCCCACTTGGCCACAAGAAGCTTATACTCACGCCCAAATAAGAGGAGGCAAGAAAGATACTGAGAACAATTTCTATTTTCTACTGGACATGGTTCAAAACAATGAAGAGGGTTAAGAGTCCTTTTGAAGCACTTAAAAGACTAAAAAGCTACCATGAGTTTATAAAGGCAGATTCTCTGAGGAACACAGGTATATAAAGAGAAAAGGAAGTCTTGGTTTAGAGGACGAGCTGGTCCAGAAATGAAGTGTGTTTGAGCCACTAATTACCAGTGACCAGAGTCCTAGCTGACTCTTGTGTGAGCCCACCCTCGTATCTAATGCTGGCTCTTTTCCCCTACCTTGACTTGCCTTTCCTAATGAATACCCAAGGCAGCGTATAACAGCGATACTCCTGGCCTCTTCCAGAAAGTGGGTAGGGACACAGACCCTTGCCCCGGAGCAATGATGCCCCAACTCCTACCTTTCTCAACTAACAAGGAGCACAATCATGCTCTCAGGAAATTCAAGAAACAAAACATCCGTTTGGACAGAATGTCTTTTCAGAGGTTCATTTAAATCAGGTTAAGTTGTATTTAGTTTACTAAGTTAGGGGTCATATGTCCTTGTCTTGATTTTTCTAAGTGCAAATATTTTCTAATGTATGTGCTACAGATGGATTAGTTAGACTCCTCACCACAGTGGTCAGCATGGGATTTATTTACCTAGAGTTTACCTTATGAAAATTGAACACGTTATTGTCAGAAGCTGCTTGAGCCAAAAGGACCATGGTTTCCAGGCTGCATTCTGAGGAACTCAGGTCCTACAGAGGCATCTCAGGGGTCAAGTTGAGAGGGAGAGGAAGGGCTCCAAGGCCTCCCACCTTGCTCTAATTGGAACTGTTTGAAGTTCTGCACAACACTTTATTTGGAATAAAAGAGGGAAAGGTGGCCTACTGCTTCAACAAATTGTAAACCCCTGATTCTCATTTTGCTGCCTCGTAGCATAGATGAGAAAACTGAACCCCTTCTTGTGCCGATATATGGAAGAGAAGAAAAAAAGCAACTGAGTCTCAGGAAGGTGGGGGACTTACCCAGGATCACTCAGCTAGTTAGCAATGGGATGAGGCTCAAACCTCACAGGGAATCAATTTAAATAAGGGAAATCACAGTCATGCAAGTGACTTTTTTAAAACCTTTGAGTATAAGGTGTTAGAAAAAAGGTGTAGATAAGTTAAGGAGTTAGTATATTAAAGAAGAAAACAGTTCAGTACTCTCAGTTCATTCATAATAGTCATTCAATAAATATTAAGTCCCTTCTACTGAATTCTATGTCAGGCGCTCGGGAAGGATAGCAATCAAGGCAAAAAAAGGTTCTGCTTTCATGAAGTTCATGTTTCAGTATGGAAAGAAAAACAGAAGGATGGAAAACTAATACATAAATTAAAAAATTATAAATGTGACAAAGACCGTGAGGCAAATGATCAAGGTGATGAAATAGAAAGTAACTCTACTGATGGATTCAGAAAGGTCACATCAAGAAGGTGATATTTGACTGTAACCAGTAATGCAAAAGGAGCAGGAAGAGAATCCCAGAGGGTGATTGGTGGGGTCACCTCTATGGTTTATCCTAAAAAGGGTACAAGTGAGTCTTTCTAAAAGCAGAGTATGAATGTCTTAACTCAATAACCAAGAAAATGACATGAAGGCTATGTTAACTAGTTTCATGAGAGTTATTTCAAAATGTATATGAAAATACCACAGTGTACCCTGTGATTGCATTAATGTACACAGCTATGATTTAATAAAAAAAATCTTTAAAAATAAAAAAATAAAAAGTATGTCAAAATCAAATCTCAAAGGCGAGAAAGATTGGGAACTGTTCAAGGAACCAAGACAGGGATAGTGTGGCAGCAGCCCAGTAAAGAGAGTGAACAACACGAGGCTGCAGAAGTAGATGGGAACAAGATCACATGGACTGTGTTGATCATGGTAAAAATTTAGACTTTCTTGTAAGAGCAAGAAATTTAAATCACTGAAGGGTTTCTACCCAGCAAGTCACATAATCTGATTTATATCTGAAGAATACCCAGGCCTTTGCATGATAGTGTGCAGGGAACATGGGATGAATAAAAAGGAGACTAGTATTAAGAGCGTGTTGCTTTTGTCAAGAAAAGAAATAATGGTGGTAATATTAGAAATGGAGAAAAATGGATGAATTCAAAGGATATGTTGCTTGAAAAGCCAATAGCATTTACTGGTGGGTTGAACAGGAAGAATTAGTGAGGAAAAGTGTATTCCTAGTTAAACATCAAGGAGGATGGTATTCCATTCACACTGAGAATGAAGCTGGGGGAGGATATTTTGCAAAGAGAAACCAAAAAAATGCTTTTAAGGCATATTGTGTTTAAGATGTCTTTTATATTTCCAAATAGAAATGATGCATAGGCCATTGGCTGTATACACCTGGAGCTCAAGAGAGTGTTCTGGGCTGGAGTTGAAAATGTGGCCCACATGAGCCTAGAGACTGTATTTTAAAACATGGGTTTGGGGAGATCTACTTCTAATACAGCTGAAGATGCTCTTATCAGATTTACCATCCTACAGATAACAGCTAAAATACACTCTGCACAAAATACCAAAAACAACTACATGAAAGCTCTAGAAAGTAAATAAAATCAGGCAGACTCTAGAGAAGAATCAATACTTGGGAAAAAATATTGTCACAAGTGTGTTTCCCATTTTTATGTTTTTTAGCTGATTTAGCGGGGGGAGCCTATCTTTCTGGTTGAAGAATCAGAGGATAGCAAATCTCTGGTGACCCTGAACCACAATGCTTGGGGCCAACTGAAAGCAGATCAACTAAAAATAAAATAACTGAACTGAAATTTCAGCTGCCACCCAAAAAAGCAGTTTTTTTTGTCTGAGTTCAACTGAGTTAATTTCCTGCAAAAGAAAGGAAGGAAGGAAGGAAGGAAGGGGAAAACAACATTCTTTGAGGAGCATAACAGAATCCAGAATCTCTTCAACATAAAATTTACAATATCTGGGATACAAGCTAAAACTACTCAAGATATTAAAAACTAGGAAAGTTTGACCCAGTGTTAAGAGAAAGATAATCAATGAAGTTCAAACATGAAGAGGCCCAAATGTTAGAATTAACAGATTTTAGAGCAACTATTAAACTTTAGTTCAGTAGCATAAAAGAAAAGATGCTAGTAATGAATGAATAGATACTATATCTCTGCAATCAAATTTCCTCAACTGAAAAGAGAACATCTGAAATTCTTTTGCAAAAAAAAAAAAAATCACTGGATTGGCTTAACAGCAGAATGGAGACAACAGAAGAATGGTTCAGTGAGCTTAAATGTAGATCAATAGATATTATACAATCTGAAGAACAGAGAAAAAATATTGAAAAAAATTAACAGAGCCTCAGTGCCATGTGCAATAATAGCAAAAGTTCTAATATGTGTATAATTAGAAAGGTTAGATAAAATCACTGTGAAAGTTGTAAATACCAAGATGAAATCACTTTTATCAAACATGGACAAAATAGGGCCAGAAAGGCATGAAGAAGAGGAGGCTTGTGCTTACATGTCTGAGGTAAAAACTATTCCAAGATTTTCTAAAAACTCTACCAAAAAATCCCTTCATGCATTTCTGGCTTTGTGTGCCTTGAATGTTTTACACACATACATATGTTTTCTATGGTATTATTCAAGATTGCAGTAATTCAGATAAAATGCACTCTAAAGGACATTTGCCCAGTACCATCATCTCCAACAATGAACTGAGCCTTTGAAACCAATGAACTCTGTTTCTAAGTACTGTACATAAATGTCCCCCTTTTTGCCAATAAAAGCTTCCTTTTACCCCTCCCTCCCCAGATGCAATTGTAGCTTGCCATTCCATCTACCCTGGACTATGATCCTCGTTTCTCATTCCTAAATAATCTCAACATGTTTAGAGGACAGATTTGTCCACTTTAGGTGGACAAACAAGAGGAAAGATCCCCCAAAGCCCTACAAAATTCAGGTGGTTCAGTAAAAGAAAGAATCAATCACGACCGTGAAGAAAGAACTCTTTAATCTTCTCATTCATCAGAAAATCAGCCTTCATGTTTTACTTTTCTCTGTGTCTTAATTTTAGGAATTCATGCACTCCCATAAAGAAGGAGGGGAAAATTTTCATGGATTAACCAAAAATAAGGTTGCAACTTACTGACCCACTAGGGAGATATCACCCTCTATTCTCCAACTAGGTAACATAAGTAATGATACAAACTGCAGTGGTTTGTTAAAACATAAAGAAATTTACTTTCTTAGAAGTTTTTTATTGTTTGTTTTCTTACTGCTTCATCCCACAATGAAACAGTGTGTAACATCCTTCCGGGTATCCTATCATTAAAAATCCCTGAAAAACAGATTCTACATATTAAATCTGTAATCAGAACAAAAGTTACATTGGCATAAAAAGTAAAAACAGTGGCCAAAAACAGGAGTAAAAATAAAAAACCTAGCATGGTTCAGACATTTATCAAGACCAACCCCAAAAAAAAAAAAAAAGAATCTTTCAAAAAATTGAAATCCAACCCAATGTGAGACTTACAGAAGAATAAACTTTAGCAGGTGAGATGTAACGTGCAGATTAGAAGGGATTAAAAACAGTGTCTGCAAACAAACAGCCAATGATAACACAACAAATAATATTAAATTCCTTAAGTATATCAGAAATAAGATGGCTGCAAAGGGATCAGCGAATCCACTAGACTAGCAGCACACAAAAGAGATATTCAAAGGGATAAGGAGATTGCAGGCAAACTAAATAATGTGTTTGCATCAGTTTTCACACTGGAGAATAAAGCAGGAGAGGAAAGGGAGGAAAAACTTATGTGAGAGAGAAGCCCAGCTCCGATTAAGACATCAAAGGTAAGCACAAGTCAATGAAACAGTGAAAGAAGGTATTTGCCAGGCTCTGGCCAAAGCATTCACCAGAGAGACCAGAAGAGTGGAGGGCCCATCATCTCTGATTCCGATTCCTTCTAGCCTTATCACTTGCCATTTAAAAAGCTTCATATGCAAAAAACTGGAAGGCAAGTTATCGTTCCACCACGGTAGGAAAGCTGCCTCAATTTCTAGGGTAAACTGATCTCCAAACTGCAGAAGTATATTTACAACCCAATTGACAGGTGAGAGAGGAGAGATTTAGCCCAGCCTAGAATCTGAGAACATATGGAAATAGAAATTCTCAGGTACCGCCGGTGGGAGTGTAAACCTGAACCACCAGCTTTAGAGGACAATTGTGTTATCTCGTAAAAATGAAAACATGTATGCCAAATGAACACCCAGTTTCACCATAGGCACATACACGCTAAAGAAAATCCAGGAGAAATTACTAGATCATTCGTTGCAAGGTTGTTTGTAGAAGTGAAAAATGGGTAACATCGTAAATGTCTATAAACAGGGGGATAGATAATAAAACATATTTATATAACAAAATACAAAGACGTTTTTACTCCTAAATAGCTCAATCTATACGTAGGCCCTTGGATAGGTTTCCAAATCATAACCTTTCCAAGGAAATGCATTTGAGGGAAAAACAAACTTTTTAACATTCATATATATGTAGACGAAAGAGTGAAAAGCACACCAGCAAGATACACAACAAATTCATAATAGGGGAGGTCTTTGGAAAGACTGGGAGGGAAATAGGACTAATGTTCTGTGTCTTGAGTATTTCACTTTATCTGGGAAGATCTCTGCTACGGTTTGGATGCTTGTGTCTCCAAAATCTAATTCCCACTGTGATGGTATCAGGTGGTGGAGCCTTCTGGGACTAAGCCATAAGGGTTTTGCTACTGGGAATAAACTGGTACCTTATAGAAGGATGGGAGAGACTTAGCTTAGGCTCTTTTCATCTCGTTAAGCCCTTGTGTCCCTTCTACCACATGAGGAAAATTCCATCTACGTATAAGGACTAGGCCCCACCAGGCCAAACCTGCTAGCACCTCAATCTTAGATTTTCAGCCCTCTGGAGCTGTGAGCAGTGAATTTCTTTGTTTATAAACTACCCAGTCTCAATTGCAATGCTGTTATAACAAAAGCAGAACAAACAGATGAAGACAACCTATTCCTTAATTTAAAAAGAGAAAAGGATCTGAGATGAATACAACAAAATGTTAGCAACGATCCTTTCTGGCTGGCACTGACAGAGTTACACTTATAGTACTTACTGGGTTTTATTGTTTATTTTAAATGTGTGCTCTATTCATCACGTGGAAGTGAAGCTTAAGTTCATTAAAGGAATACTGTTATGTGAACCTAGAGGTATGATTAAGTCAAACTTTGCCTTGGAAATCCAGAATACTGGCAGAAATAATGTCTTCTGCTAACTTAGACGGCATGTGTTCAGCCTGTAAGGCTGCCTGCTTTCCACTATTTAAGAATCCGGGAAGGATAATTAATAGCTCTTACGGCATTTCTGTTGCTGCCAGGAAAAATTTGCCTCCATGGATGGGGTGGGGAACCTGTGCCCTGGGGGCCACATGTATAGGGTGACCAGACGTCCCACTTATGGCAGGACAGTCCCACCTTTTAACAATTTGTCCTGCATCCCACAGAGTTTTTAAAAAGTCCCAATTTTAAAGAATGCACGAACAGGTGGGAGAACAGGAAGGGAATATACAGTGTTCGGCTGCCATGTGGCTATTCGCCAGAATATGAGTTTTATATTATTTTTGTTAATTTTATAATGTTAAACTGTAATAATAACAAATAATTGTTGAGAAGTGATTATGGAGAACTGCTTATCAAAGTTTGCATTGTTGTCAGGCCCTGCCCTGCCCTGCCCTGCCCTGGCCCCGCCCCCCCACCATGTTGTCCCGCTTTACAAATGTTAAAATCTGGTCACCCTACACATGTAGCCTTCTGGATCCTTGAGTGTGGCCTTTTGTCCCTTCTACCACAGGAAGACACCTGGACAATGCCATCTATGTTTAAGGGGTGCAGCAGAGAAAGATGAAGTTTTTCTGGCCTCCTCTGGTCCTTAAAAAAAAAACAATCTTGAAATCAGAAGGCTACCAGTTCCCCTCCCCTCATTAACACAGGCAGTTCTCTTTGAATGGATTTGATAGTCAAGCCCAGAGGTGATGAACAGGTCATAACTTGCTAACTTGCACTGAACCTTAGAAGTGCTTGCAGCCTGCACTGAAAGGATGCTGATGCCACTAAGGTCAGTAGGAAAGAATGTTCTGATGGACTTGCAAGGTCTGCCTCGGGCATGAGTTGGCGTGGGGGGAGAGGGGCTGAAGGCATGTCTCTGCTATCTCAAAGGGTTAGCCACTTGAAGACAGCGGCCTTCATCAATAGGCAAAGGCTGGAGATCCATGGTGTTTTGTATATAGTATCAGGCTCTAAACATCTTCTGTATTTCCATTCATGAGGAATAGACTCTGGGTTAGGTGCTGAGCATTCAAAACTGGACATGTCAACAAATGAAGTCTTCACTAACTAGCTCTGCCCCAGCCAAGACTTCACACCTCATGACTCTATCGCAGTGGGTCACTGGGTAATTCTGTCCCACTTTCAGGGAACATTGAGCAATGTCTCAGTTGTCACACTGAGGCATGATTATGCATCTAGGGAGTAGAGGACAGAGATTCTGGTACATAGCTTAAGTGCATAGAACACCCACACACACACACAACAAAGAACTATCTGACCTAAAATGTTAGCACTGCTGCAGTTGGGAAATGGCTCTCTACAGCTCAGACCATTTGTAGATCAGACTGAAGGTCCTTTCTGAGCACTGAAGGTCAGACCGAAGTGGACCCCATGGGACAGATCCTGGACTTGCTCTTCATAAATTACAGTTCCTATCCAAGAGTCCCTGCCAGTTTGAAGAGCCATAGGCCAGCAGGCACCCAGTGCCGTCACTGGCCAAGACAAGCTTTTGGACCCAGCCGTTTCAGTTTTGATCTTTGTGGGCTGAAGGTTCTGCTCAATGTGTCCCTCCTCTTGGATTCCAGAGTGATTCTCAGCATCAGTGACACTTGCATCTTCCTTGGACCAGTTGGAAGATCACAAGCGCTCTGATGCAAGGGGCCAGCTAAAGTGATGCTGCATTCATCCAGAGCAAATATGTCTGCCCCAGCAGGATCTACTTTAGATGGGCTGCAACAGCTACACCAGGATGGACATATGGGTCGAACGGACCAACCACATCTCAGAAGCCGCTGGGTCAGAACAGTGTCTGTGTCAAAATCCCAAACCAGACTCCCTGACTCCAGTTAGCAGAAAGTCCAAATGCCTTACTTTCAATTACTATTTAATGGCTGTTACTCAATAATCTGTAGTCCTACCACCGATTTGAAGCAAAAGTGAAGAGGCATGATTATGCTGCTGAGGGCCTTAGCTACAAATGAACTTTTCCAAGAACATTAGCAAATAATACTTTAAAAAAAAATAAAAACCCCTATTTGTTTTTGTAATCGCATCTTTCACAGCAGACGTAGCTGCTTGTACAGTCCTGCAGAGGCAGTGGCAAGACCCCGAATCCACTCCTGGCTCTGCTGTTTATTCATGCAAGACCTCGCCCTTGACTCCCCTGAGCTGGCACTACATCATCTGCAGAATGAGAAAAATAATGCCACCTTTTACAGACTTGTTTTGAAGAATAAATGAGATCACATATGTAACTTGCCTGGCACATCAGAAGAACTGTGAAGGTGGTAACTAAATTTTATTAGTCATCTGAGAAGCTATTGCATTCTTGAACCATATCTTAGGCTAATTCATTACAATTATGGCTGTAAAATCTCTCTCCCATGCCCACAACCCTCCAACTGAATCCATCCTCATGTCTCCCACATGTGCGGGGCCAAGGAAAGAAAAGTTCCTTCTTGTTGACCCAGAAATAAAAAATAAAAATAATATCAAGCAAATGAGAACATTTCTGAGAATTGTGTGGCTTCATCCTCACCATCACCCTCTGAAAAAGGTGATATCATTATCCGCATTATACAAAAGAGCAAGATGAGGCTTAAAAAGTCTGAGTTATAATTCCCTCTTCCGTGCCAGCACACTGTACCCCCTGACTGCATTAAGGTACACAGCTATGATTTAATAAAAAAAATAAAAACAAAGTCTGAGTTAGCAGCTAACCTGTGGGGAGCTCAGCTAGCAGGGAGCAAATCGCCTCCAACCTTCTCCATTCAGTTACTCGTTCACACGCTGATTAACAAAGATTGACAGAATTCCAACCCTACACCATGCACTGGAGATACGCAGTTCATTCATTAAACAGACAC
>NW_003852464.1:6140079-6147267 GCF_000181295.1 Otolemur garnettii
AGGAAGCCTCAGGCAGGAGAGCTCCTGCTCGCTCTGGGGGCAGGAGGGATAGAGATGGAAGGTAGTAAGAGCTTCCCAGCAGAAGCTCTTTGTTCAGAGAAGCAAAGCCAGAAGAGCCACCTAACCCCCAAAATGACCAGCCCTAAAAACAAAATACACAGCGAGACGGGCCACCTAGCATCTTGCAGACAGAGAAATCAGTTGCACGCCTGGAATTTTTTCACTTTGACGCCATTGCCAGGTGTTCCACTGCCCCAGCCCCAGCCCCAGCCCCAGCCCAGCGGCCATCTTTCCCCGAGCAGGAGAAAAGAATAAATTCCACAGCAAGGCATTTCAAAGCACCTACCAAGACGAACGTGCCCTCTGGCCCGGTTTTTTGTTTGGGAAAATTGTGTGCTAAAAACGGCAGATAAAAAGGAATCTGTGGGCATAATTTATTTAGACTTTCTAAGGGCTGTTGAGAAGGTCTCTCTCTCTCATAGGAGGCTATTAAAGCCGGGCAGGCAAGTCGGTAACTACGGGGTAAAAGGTGACGTTCTGTCGTGATTAAAGCCTTCTTAACCGAGAGGAGCCAGAGCGCAGGAATAAATAGCCAGTCCTCCGCATGGGAAGCTACAAATAATGGGGCCGCTCAAAGATTAGTCTTAAAGCCAGTGTTGTGCTATCTATTTTTAATGATTTGTCAAATGAAGGACAGTAAATAGGAAAATGCAGGTGGCTAATGACAAGAGAGCTGTTAGCATCGCAGAGAAAGCCCTAGGCAGGGGGACGCCAGGAAGCCTGGCCCGGCCTGCACAGGTTTCCGCAATGCGGTTCTCTGGGCCTCAGTGTCCCCATCTGAGAAGAAGGGTGGGATTACACAAGACCTCTCTCAGGTTCTAAGACGTTCTGTGAAAATAGTTCAAACTCTTCAGCGCGAAGTGAAGGTAGAACTCAAAGGAATAAAACAAATTAAAGTAGAGCAATCCACGGATCAAAAGGAACATCAGAGAAGGGAAAGTAAACATTTTCACCCTTGCTATTTTTGTGTGATTTGATTAGTTTGGAGCAAGTTGATAACTTCTCCAGAGCAGGCTGTGAGCCTTCCAGGGCACAGCGTATGGAATACTCGTTCTTCATCAGCATCATTCAATGTACCAGCAAACCGTATGCAGCATTTATTTAAGTGCTGAAAAATGCACAGAAAAGTATTATCAGGCTAGCACCTAAATCAGCCTTCCATCCTGTCTTTGTCCCCGGTGTTGTCAGAATAGTCTTCATGTAAACTGAACAGCAAATACTGATAGAGCCAAGGGTGGGTAATGTTGACCCCCCCCACCCCCGCAAGTGTCTGCTCACAAGATCCTACAATCTGGTCGGGGAATTTCCAAACACAGAGGGTGACTGGAAAGATCACCCCCTTGGTCTGTCTTACAAGGGTACAAGTGAATTTTTCTAGAACTAGAGTATAAATGTTTTAACACAATAACTAAATGGCATAAAGTCTATGTTAACCAGTTTGATGAAAATAGTTCAAATTGTATATGAAAACACTACACTGTACCCCGTGTTTGCATTAATGTACACAGCTATCATTTAATTAATAAAAAATTTTAAAAAGAAAAAAAAAAGAACTTACAAACACAAACAAGATAACCAGGGATTGGTAGCCATGCCTAAATAACGATCCAGTCGGGAAAGTTTAAACAACTTCCCAGACAAGACAAGACCTGGACGTCACAGTCAAGGGCAAATACTGTTTCTGGGGATGGAGGGCAACAAGGAGACTTCCCACCCTCAAAAAAGAAGAAAAAAAGGAATTGGAAGCAGAGAAGTTAAAAGGAGAGATCAGAAATAAAAAACAACTCAACCACCTGAGAAAAGACCTACTTTGTCCTGAGATGAGTTACCTCTTTACTTCGTCCTGAGATGAGAGTTACGTCATTGTGAACATAGAGAAATGTCAAGAAAGGCAGGAAGTAGGAACAGAGTAATTAACAAAGCAGGCCAAAGGGATATTCTTCGTTAGCCTGGGCCACAAGGCAAGACCAAGGAACACTGCATGAAATTAGAGAGCACGAAATGAATGGTTTTCGGACATGCTTTTCACACAACGCAATTAGCTTTGGGGATTCACTGCTCTAGATACCATTATCCCCAAGTAGCTTAGTGAGCTTTATTTTTTTAACAGAATTACATGTCCATACAAGTAACGGTTCTATCTGTGGCTATGGCTAATGTTACTGATGCTCATGACTCAAGGCAGACATTTGGGGTCCAGAAGAAATTTTTTTCCTCCTGTCACGTTGTTGCCAAAATGAGTGGAATACACCATAAGAAGGACATGTTCCTTTTCCCGAAGGTACCTGTTTATACCCACAGGGATGTCTCTGATTCCATAGTAATTCTTCTCCTTCTTTCTGTTGTCCAAAAATCTGGCTCATCAAAGAGAAAGACAATTGCCTTCAAAGAGTCCAACCGGACACGGGTGCGTCCTCTAGAAAATACCAATAAAAAACAAATAGAATAACTCACATAGACCTGAATGGTGCACCAGGAGAAAGCCCCATTCAAAGGCCTACTAGACGTGATTTCTTTTCATTTATTTTGTCAACTTAAATTTCTAAATCGTGGATCTCCTTAGAAAATTTTCACTTGCTGTGAATCACGGCCACGACGCTCTTAAAACCTTCCTGAGGCATTTCGTTCCCTAGAGATTTAAGCAATGTTTTCTAAAATTATCATCCATCTTCTGTTTCATATCATAAGAAGGAAGGAAGGAAGGAAAGTTTGTATCTCCTTTTTTTCACTCTAGGATAAATAATGTCTTTTCTTCACAGAAAATAAGTAGGACACCAGTAGTTAGAGGCCTCCTGGATTCTATTCCACCAGATTCGCATGTACTTGGCCAGGTCCAGGAAAAATAAACAACCTTAGCATTTGATGTGAGTCATGATACACTCACCCCCTTCTCTGATACTTTTCTTCTCTCCATAAAGCAATGCATTTAAAATGAAAGCTTGATTTTCACTTTTTTTAACAGTCCCCAAATATACATAAGCATTAGGAACTTGAAAATACAGTATTTGGCCACATAATGAAGGTCCTTTGAAAACAAAGAACATCCTTCTATAAAAACAGAAAGATTCTGATGCCCAAGCCAGTAAACAGGTCTTCCCTGGGAAAAGCTCTTGGGAATGTGTGCAAAAGCTTTCCATACAGCGTAGAGCATAGAGCATAGAGCACCTCTCCAGACTTACAGATTCCAGCCAAGAGAAGCGTATATAGACAACTGCAGGAAGCTAGGTAATAAACTTCAGGATACCTATTTGTTATTTTGACAAAAACGGAACTTGTGCAAACAAGGTCAAAAGCAAGAAAATGACTCCCAGGAAGCCTGCGCTGATAGTCCTCTAAAATTCTGAAACTGTTCTAGTAGTTCCCAAAAATCAGCCTTACAAAGCCATGAAGAAAACCAGGCCCCGATTTGCTCTCACCTAGTCCCAGCTGTTCTAGAAGATTGCAAACGGAGGGCCTGGCTCTCCTTTGTGCAAGCCTGAATTGTCTAAGCCAGCGCCCAAGAAGAGGAAATTTTATTTCTCTGCTAAGTCATCATGTAAAGCTTCCAAAATAGAAGTGGCCTTCGAATTAAATTTGCTGGTGTCGATTCCCTCATCCTCAACGATACCGTGTACGAGGGATCAAGTGATTCAAAGGAAGCAAAAAGGAAACAGAGGTCACCCAACACCTGGCTTTTAAAAACGAGGTACATTCCAGGCCTCGGAATACTTGGAAAAAGAAAACCTGTGTGACGCAACTATCAAACCCAGAGGCCTGCGAACTTGTGTCCCATTAAAATGCATAATCCTATAATGATAAAGCTGGCAGCCTCTCCATAGTTTGCCTCGTTTCCCTGCTAAATATAACTGGAGACAGGTTTTCCACGAGGAGCCACTGTATTATTTTCTCCCAAGTGGGAATCAGAAACTAATTTCGATACGTAAAGAAATCAAGGCGAAAAAAGATGAAACAAGTAGGTCTCTGGCTTTAATTTCTTCGCCCCAGGTACCCTGCTGAAACGACTTTCCCAGAAGCCAGAGAGGCACCGATAGAGATGTTTATGGGTGGATGGGGCAGTATTTGTCAGAAGCTGTGGAATGTGAGAATCACCATCTCTCTGCCACGCGCAACTTGATTGAAATGATTTAGTCGTAATGTGTGATGATGGACTTTGTTTGTATTGTTTGGCTCTGAAAAGGCCACTGCCAAAGAGGCCAGTATTTCAGCTGACTGCTATTTCTTTCCAATTCAAATGAAAAGAGACTTAGGAACAGACAACAACCCAGCGGGATGCCTATTAGAATTCTTTGTAAAGGGCTTCACTTGCAAAGAGCAACTCTGGACTTGTTCAAAAATGACCAAGGTGTTCAAATCAGAAATCTCAGGGGCTTCACGGGATTGGGGGCTTTTTCTTCCAAAAGAGATCAAGGATTAATGGCGAACATTGACCTAATAGAAGCATCAACCATTTTTAGGACACAGCTGCCCAAGAAGCCTGGCAAGGAATTATTCCAGCTAGAAGGCTGTAGAATTCATTACCCACAGAGTGAAAATCACCTCAAATCCATGGGCTCTTATGCAGAATTTCCTGATTATAGCCTCCACTTAATTTTGGGTGACCACGTTACCAAATTTGAAAATGGCTTTTTGAAATTGGTGACTTTCAAGCTAGCTTCACCGGTGGCCAGGGTACAAAATCATTTCCTCCCCTCAATGAAAGTGTATTTTAAAAAAAGAAAACGGCCAACAAAAAAAAGGCATATGGTGAGAAATGCATTTTGAAAATGAAGCTTGGGTTACAGCTTTGCTAGATTGGGGGAGCAGAAAATAATCAGAGTGCAGCCTTCCTCCTGACCACGCCGACGGTTCATCTGGGGACACTTCAGGAATTTTGTTCCCACCTGAGTTATTCCTATATGTCACTGGGAACTTCACATTTTGGGGAGGAAACAAAGTACCTCTTAAAAGTATGAGTGTGGCAGGGATGTGTGGGGGGACAGGGATGAGACTGAGCTGGGTGCACCTGCTTCAGACAGTGATACACTAGAACTCGCTGCTGTTGACCTTGCAAGAGCCAACTGTCAAATCTGCAGAAATCTTGCAAACGCAAGCCCATTGGTATCACTTTGTTGGCTTAAAATGGGCAGTGGTGGGAGTAGTTATACCCCAGAAATCAGCCTACACTATGCACCATGGGTGTTTTGAAGAATAAGGTATAAGCAGGAACAAATCCACCACTGGCTACAAGGACGCCAGCTGTTTACACGGGCATCGGTCCTGATTGGCATCAGTGCCCACTTTGGCCGGGCTCCCGCTGTAACCCTCATGCAGTATTTTGAAGGGCACCCTCATCACGCGTCACCCATCACACTGTCTGCGTTTTCTTTGGATGTAGTCATTGAAAAGCAGCCCATGTTATCCCATCATCCACGATCAGAAGAATATAATTTTGAGCACAGGGCCAGACCTCAGGTACTCGGCTGAATAAATTCCGGGCAGCTTAACTGCGGGTAGATCCCAAACAGATCATTTGGAAAGGAAGAAACCACGCTGGGCCTTAGAGAAAAACAAAATGAGTCAGTTCTTACTGTCGCCTTGGGCCAGTCCAAACTCTGAAGTCATACAGCATCGGGGGAGATTTCCTCGTCCAAGGAGTCACTTATCTGGTCAAGCACATCTGAAGATACGTGACAGCAAGCTGCTCCCGACACTGACAGGCCACCCCTTCCCCACAAAAGGGAAATTAGCAGGCCCCCAAATCAGAGCATGAAAACAAAGACCCACCAACATGTGATTTTAGTAAACAGAGTAATTTAGGCTTTGGGAGAGCATGAAAATTCTGTCAGGATTATAATGTCTTTTACCACAGACCTTAATTTCTTCTGTCATGGAGAATATGATTAGGCCCAGTCCCATCTGATTGCAGGGAATGTCAGTTCCCATTAACCAAAGAAAAGAGGCACTCAGAGCCATGGGCCACGTGTTTAACCCCTTTGGTCAAAGAGGAGTTCTGTTTTCCAGCCCAAACTGCTCATTTGAAATATTTAGAGCACCTCAGAAGAAACAGCTTACCCAGCAGACGGTCAAAGGAGTTTACCTGCTAAAAATCATCCTCCTCCCCGAGACAGGCTATTTTGGATTCAGTGTTGGCACAAAAAAAAAGTTGGAGGCTTTGTGTATTTTTTGTTTTCTCTTCTTGTGCCGCCTGAGGATTTTTTTCCACACTGCCCACCCCAATATCTAAGAAATCCCACTCCTTGCATGAATGGAGGGGGTTTTAATTGGTCTGATGCTCTGAGTCTCGCAGTGGGGAAGCAGCGTCCTTTTTGGCTGTGTGCGTCGCTTGGCCCTTCAGCCAAGTTAGTGCAGGTGGTTGTCACAGGCTCTGGGAAATGACAGTTCCAGCCCCAAACCTGTATCAGTAAACACCGCTGTCTCGGAGGGGCCACTTCAATTCCGTGGACCTTTCTGCAGTTCAAACAGGGCACCTGGGTCAGTCTGAGAGCTTAGCAGGCACAGCTGACCCAGACTGCCCAGCAAACAGTTTATGTTGGGGAGCAATCTAGAGATTTCCTAAGATAAGGATGCTATTACAGGCGGACAAATGTGGAACGGAGCAGAGTGGGCAGCTTTTGTCCAGACTGACCCGGGGTGAGAATGCCGGGATTATCGCTGATTGGGGATAAATGGCAGCCGGTGATTTATTTGTTCAAGTGAAACCAGCCAAGTTCATCCCTCAACACCATCTCCCATCTCTTTAAGCTTTTTTTTTTTTTCCTCTTCAAGTAAAAAGACTTAGCGATTTTGGAAACTCTTCAAACACCGCCATTCCAGTGAACTCCATTACCCTTAGGATAAAATCTGCAATCCTTCAGGAACCTTCAAGGCCCATGTGATGGGGTCCTACCTGCCTCTCCAGCCTGGCTCCTGCCACCAGCCCCAGAACCTGCTGCACTCAAACACAGCGGCCACCACTCGGGTAGCCGGCTGCTCAGTCACCTCTGCACCTCAGCCTGTGCTTGGCTGGGCCCTCCTCCTGGGCTCCTCCCTCTCTTTACCTGGCAACATCTTCTTATCCTTCTTGTTCCAGGTCAAATGTCATCCGTAGAGATGAGGCCAGGTTCCCCACGGTGATCAGATTCATTTGTC
>NW_003852464.1:6147336-6154078 GCF_000181295.1 Otolemur garnettii
GTTCTTCCCCCACGGCAGGGACTGTGTCTGTCTTGTACGCTTGGCACTTACAGCAGTGCCCAGGGGTCTTTCTTCGGGTCAATGAGTGAATGACACAGGGGCATAAAAGATAGTGACAGCCTAGGGGAGAACTGGCCAAAGCGAACTCAGTAGACAGAACCTTGATGTTAAACGTGCACAAATGAGAGAATGAGGTTTTTCTCCATCCTACCTCGTCTCCCATTGGTCCAGCACAAGCATTTTGAATGGCCCCGCCATCCCATCAGGGTTGTCCTGTCAAATCCACTGCCTGGCTTTCCTGATCTTCCCTTATCATCATCGTCATCGTCATCATCACATTGCTGAATGTGTATGTTCCATGCACATTCCCAAGTGTCCTCTACGAATACATCCAGTCCTCACCACAACCCATAAAACAGTGTGATGGATTAAGGATGGGCACAGATGCACACATTTCCTGATATTCCTCCCATTGAGAGGAATGGGTACCCTCCCCTTGAATCTGAGCTGTCCCATGAATGCTTGACCAGTAGACTACCCAGGACGTGACGTCATGCCCTGTTCATTTTCTGTGTTGGAATGCCCACTCTGGGGGAAGCCAGCTGTCAGGGAAGAAATCTGACTCCCTTGAGATACAGAGAAGAAACCCAAGCCGGTCACAGAGGGGTCCTAGTGAAAATACCTGCCCATCCCCCAACTTTTGTAACTATGCGACAAGTGCCAAGGGCAAGCAAGCCCTAAAGTCATCTAGTCAAGCCTTCAGCTGACTCCAGCCCCAACTACCTCAGTATCTCCAGGCCAGACCCCTCAGCTGATCCCAGTTAACCCACAAGACATGAGAAAGAATAACAATTAGTGTTCAAGCTACTAAATTAGGGGGAGGATTGTTAGACAGCAATGGACAACTAAGACACCATGATGACCCTGATTTTACAAACGAGAAATTGAAACACAGAATGTTCAAGACCACGCAGTTGGCCAGGGGTGAATCTGAGAGTCCATCCAGGCGGCCCAGCCCCAGGACCTGGGCTTTCATCATCCAGGCTGCCACACCCCTACCTGGCAGGCCACCTGCTCTGCGTGACTCCCACATGTCGTCTCTCCTACTGTTGCCTCTTCTAGAAGGTTCCCCTGCCCCTTTTTCCTGTCCACTGACCTAATCCCCCACCTCTGTCATGATCCCCCCTCTGAACCCAGTCATGTCCCTTTTTTCCAAATTCCCCTCTGCTAGTCTCACTCTTCACGTTATTTTTCACTTCGTGACTGCATGTTACCTTTTTGAAGACTGAGACCAAGTCTTTCACCCTGATCTTGCCCACCTCTCAAGAAAACCTCACCTATCCCCAGACTGCCGAGCTCAACACTGTGCATTCAATAAACACCCTCCCGCCACACTCACCAGACTCATTTCCTTCTCAAAGCCGCTACACTTCCTTCCACTGCAATGCTCCCTCAGCCGTCACAGCCTTCAGGTCTCAGCACCTGTTTCCAGTCCTCCCAGGGCCTCCCCTGACCACCCTGTCTAAGGGAGCCACCCCTCCCCACTCCTGAATAATCATTCTCCGTCCCCTTCCCCTGCACTCTATCCCTGAGTTGTTTGTTTCTACTAGAAAACAAATTCCATAAGGACATCTTGCTCATCATCATGGTCACAAACTCTCGGACAGTTTTGCACAGCCCCTCAAAAGGTAGGGTTGAGTAAAGGAATATTTGTTTGCTGAATCTTCACTTCATAAGAACTTCTACCATGGAGCGGCCTCCTAAGGTACGTGAACATTTTCTCCTAACAGGCCAGTTGCATCTCTGGTACCAGGCACAGTCTTCTATTTCTCATATAAAAACGCCTATACTTGGCCCTGAGATCAACTCTTTGTTTGCTTGGCCTTTGCTGTTGGGCAGTATTCTTCACGTTGGTTTGTTGTCCAGATAACCACAGACCATTCTTCCTGACTGAGGTTCTCTGAAGCTCAGTCATTGCAAAGCTGGTCCTAAGACACTCCTCGAGGATGATCCCTGAAAGAGGGGGAGTCTGAGCAGCCTCACAGGAACCCATGCATTAAAACGTCCACAGAGCTGGCGATGATGAAATGAGAATATCACATCCAAGGGAGGTCCTTTTGGCTTGCTATGGTAAGCAAAGAGATTCAACCCAGTGTCCGGAACCGAGCGAACCCTTGATAAACACCTGTTGAATGAAGGAATGAACAAAGAAGCGAACATCTTTGCCACATGTCTTACTACTTATCTCTTATCATTTCAGTAGGTACAAGAACCCAGAGTACCTCTCGTATCTCGTGTATGTGAAACTTACCAAAAGGCAATACCTAAAAAGTTGGAAAACTTACAACTGATCAGCACAAAGCAAATTTGAAATACAAGTGAGCATCTACGCTCCTGAAAATACATGATGGTCACACAGGGAGGTCTAGAGAGGAAAGGCCGCAGGCTGGGGGAGTGAGGAGACCTGATGCCCTGTTAGCATTAATTATGTTGCTGAAGCGTATATCTCAGAAATTTGCTCGGCCTCAGCAAGCGTCAGTTCCCTCAGCTGTACACAAAGACAAACTCTTACCTGTTCACCAACTGAAATATTTGTAACAACTCTCAAATGAGATAACAGATGAGTAAAAACTTTAAAGAGCTAAGAGTGGTAGAGACATGAGCTAACTGACATTTTCTATCTTCCCCTCTTTCTGGCATTTCAAACACCTAAAATACATTTAAAAGTTTAAAAATCAATTTACTCTATTTTTTACTGTCTCTAAGTCTCCCAATGCACTCACAAATGACTGTCACATGTTTACTCCCAATGTTCAGTCCGCAAAGTTTTTCCTGATCATCTTACAATCCTTCACCAATATTCTGTTCTCCCCCCACTTTGCAGGGAAGGATCCTGGGGTACAGAGAGCATCTCGGTCTCGGTAGAGGGAGGAAGTAAGTTAGAAAGAGCAAATGAAAAGCAAACTCTTTAGCCTTCAGTCTGAGGCTCAAGTTACAGAGCCAAAAATGACTGTGTCTCTGAAGAGTCACCAGGAGAAAAGTCAGCGCAAAGAAAACCAGTCCACTGGTTCTCGGTTCTCAAGTTTAGGAGGGCCTCAGTCAGGTAGAGGCCTTGTTAAAACCCAGAATGCTGTGCTGCTTTCCCTGATCCCATCCTGAGTTCTGACTCAAGAAGTTTGGGGTAGGGACTTTCTCTCTCTCTTTCTCTCTCCCCTCCCTCCCTCCCTCCCTTCCTTCCTCCCTCCTGTCTATCTTTCACAGAGTCTCACTCTGTTGCCTAGGCTACAGGGCCATGGCCTTAGCCTAGTTCACAATAACCTCAAACTCCAGGGTCTAAGAGCTCCTCTTGCCTCAGCCTCCTGAGTAGCTGAGACTACAGATGCCTGACACAAAGCCTGGCTAATATTTCTATTTTTACTTGAAATAGAGTCTCCCTCTTGCTCAGGCTGATCTCAAACTCCTGAGCTCAAGCAATCCACCTGTACTGGCCTCCCAGAATGCTGGGATTACAGATGTGAGCCACCATGCCCAGCTGGGTTCTTTATTTCTGTCAAGTTTCCAAGTGATGTGCTGGCCTGTAGGTCACACTTTGAGAACCACGCTAACTTCTCTGATGCTCCCCAGCAACCCTGTGAGGTGAATATTATTACACCCATTTCACAGATGAGGAAACTGAAGCCCAAAGAATAAGCCTGACTAATTCCAGCATGGTTGTTAACCAAATCAGATTAACCTTCACAAAGTCAGTTAAGCTCTCCATGGCCCATTTTTTTCATCTACTAAAAAGATATTGTAGTCCAGGCACAGTGGCTCATGCCTGTAATCCCAGCACTCTGGGAGGCTGAGGCAGGTGGATTGCTTGAGCTCAAAAGTTTGAGACCAGCCTGAGCAAGTAAGTGCAAAACCCTGTCTCTAAAAACAGCTGAACATAGAGTCAGGTGCCTGTTGTCCCAGCTACTTGGGAGGCTAAGGCAAGAGAATTGCCAAGAGTTTGAAGTTGCTGTGAGCTGTGACACCATAGCACTCTACCAAGGGCAACACAGTGAGACTCTGACTCAAAAAAGAAAAAAATATATATTATCAGAGACCTTGTGAGGCGTAAGAAGACACTATGTCTAGGACATGCATAGCAAAGTCAAAAGCAGAAACAGCCCCGAAACCTCCTCAGTCACAGAACTTGACATTTTGGAGAAAAAAATCACACACTGAGAATTCTATACTCTTATTAAGGAATTCCAGAACCCAGAACTCATGCTTGGCACAGGTCTACATTCCATTGTTGAATTATTTTCATGGGAAATGTTTAACCATCATCTTGGCAAAGTACCATCTAAGCATTACTATCTATAGGTTCTGTTTTCTGGTTTTTTGTTTTGTTTTGTGTCTTAATTACTGAGTTTGGTTTTCTAAGAAATTCTCAAACTGTGGTTTATGTGGTTTATTATACCATGGACTACTACTCAGCCATAAAGAAAATGGAGACTTTATATCTTTCGTATCAACCTGGATGGAGTTGGAACACATTCTTCTTAGTAAAGTATCACACAGCAAGTATCCGATGGACGCGATACGAATATGAAGCCAGTAGACGAACTAATACACTCCCACAAGAGAGGAAAAACTCAATTTAATTCAAGCTGGGGGGAGGGAAAAGGGAGGGTAGGAGAGGGGGTGGGTGTGCTCTCACCTGATGGGCATAATGTTGGGGTACATGGCACGCCTCCTGGGTGTGGGACACAACTACAACAGCAACTCTACCTAACAAATGCAAACATTGTAACCTAGTTGTACCCCCATATTAATCTAAATTTTAAAAAATAATTTAAAAAAAAGAAAAGAAATTCCCTTATGTGCTATGAGGGGTTGGTGATGGTGAGTGGGGGCAGGGTGTGAAGGTGGAGAATTATTATGAACAGATTGAATATTTCTTGCTGAGACAACAATTAACTAGATAGACAACGTTCCCTACAACATGATACAAAGTTATGTGGGAGGCGAATGGGAACACATCTCCTGCTTTTGTGTAAGGATTTCTGATTTGGCGTTCAGAGGATTCAGGCATTCTGATTCCTATATTTAGAAACCCAGGGCTTTTTGGTATGCTACAAATCATGCCGAGGCAAGACTAATTGTAAGCACTTGTACTTAAAAATTAGTTTCAAGAATAAGAACCTTTAGAGGTTTCCATATTGTATTCCACTAGAGTATCATTAAGGGAAGCAATTACTTATCAGGATATACTCAAAACAACTTTATTGCATTCGGAGGAAATAATGGGAGTTGTCTGTCTAAATTACTAGGAAGGGGCCCTGGAAATCACTTAGCATAATTCTTAGCATACGGCAGGCAGGCAGTAAGTGGAACGGGGGCTCACACGGATGAGCACATGGCATGTATTCGGGGCTTGCATATACCACGACCTTTAGTCTTCCTGTTAAGCCCTGAATTAGGTGTGGCTCTCTTCCTGTGCAGCTGAGGAAACAGACACACCCAGCAGTCTGGGGGATGTTCACCGGGTCCTCAGGGAAGTGGGTGGGGGGTGGAGTGCAAATGCTTGATGCCAAAGGCAATTCTCTTTCTCCCACCCTAAGCTCTTTCCTTCTCTCCTTCTGTCCTTTTGATCTCCCTTCCTTCATCAAGCTCCTGTCACAGAGACCCCGAAGTCTTTGTAAATGCCAGCCAAAGACCAATATCAGCAAAGTATACCCATCTTATGGATCAGTTCATAGTGGGAAAAAGTGATCCCTCAAAACCATCCCCCCAAAGTTCCAGAATAAAATATGGAATGTATGTGTGAATCCAGTCCCTCAGCCTGCAGCCGTAGGCACCAAGGTGTGCTGCAGAGGATCCTTTATTTAGAAAAACAAAGTGTTGTGTGGGCGTAGACAACAGTCCCGCCACAGCCCATCCCCCAGGCCCAGGTTCCCAGCACAGTGCAAACCAGCCGCTCAAGGTGACAGAGAGATACCTGGGAAGAAAATCTGGTCTTGCTTCCGATCTGAATTACAAATGTACCTGGAAAGAGAAGTCGGGTGCTTACGCCCATTTATTGGCTGCCTAATGCTACAATTGCTAAATAAAAATAAACAAACAAAAGTAAAACACCCGTTGATTTATCATTCAGAGTCTGACGAGACCCAGAACAATAAAAAGGGCCCAGTGAGGTCTTTCTTTACATGGTCCCCAAACTCCAGTTCTCTTTCTCTTCTGTTTATTCCCATTTCTTTCCCTGGTCCTCTGCCTCCAGGCCTCTTTCCTCCTAATTTTTTCTGTTAGCTACATTCTTTTCTCATCTCTCTGTCCCTCTCTGCAAGGATCTTCCCCTTCATCTCCCGAGAACTTTTACACTGGTATTTTATGTCTGGTTCCAAGAGATGTCAGGGATGGGGAGGGCACACTGTCATTTAGGACGCACTGATCTATCCTTCTCTTCCGCGACTGGAAAGAGACAGGGCTGGTGAAGGGACCTCAGGCAGGGGCATTTCCAACTGAAATGCACGCTGAAAATTGAACCCAGAAGCTCATTTTAAATGGAATATGGAAACCAGATTTTTTTTTCAGGGATTTTTTTTCTAATTATAAAAGCAACAAATATTTATTTATTTATTTGAGACAGAGCCTCAAGCTGTCCCCCTGGGTAGAGTGCTGTGGTATCACAGCTCACAGCAACCTCCAACTCCTGGGCTCAAGCGAGTCTCCTGCCTCAGCCTCCCAAGTAGCTGGGACCACAGGCGCCCATCAC
>NW_003852464.1:6154378-6155396 GCF_000181295.1 Otolemur garnettii
ATCTTATTCCAATGTATGAATGTACAAAAATACACCGAAGCATACTCCTTTTTCTATTTTTTTTCTATAATGCTATCATGGGCTTGGCACCTGTGGCTCAAGCGGCTAAGGCACCAGCCACCTACACCCAAGGTGGCAGGTTCGAATCCAGTCCAGGCCTGCCAAACAACAATGACGGCTGCAACCAAATAATAGCTGGGCATTGTGGTGGGCGCCTGTGGTCCCAGATACTCAGGAGGCCGAGGCAGGAGACTCACTTGAGCCCAGGAGTTGGAGGTTGCTGTGAGCTGTGATGCTACAGCACTCTGCCCAAGGGGACAGCTTTAGGCTCCTGTCTCAAAAAAATAAAATAAAATAATGCTATCATGAATGACTTCACGCCAAAAGTTCTTTCTGTAACTTTCCAATTATTTCCTTAGGAAATAATTCCAAAAGCAAACTTATTAGATCAAAGGTTACGAACGCTCCTACGCATCTTTAAATTGCATTCCAAACAGTCTGTGCTCTCTCCAAATCACTTAATCAAGCAAAGAATCTTTTTCCTAGATTTTAGAAAGAAGTGGTATAAAGCAAAGGATCACCTCCTAATTTGTCATTTGTGAACAGAACAAAAAAAAAAGGAGGCTCATCCCTGCTCTCACTCTCACCACCCACCATACCACCTACTAAGCATCGTCAGTTTATACCACCTGGGTTTTGGTCCTTCCCTTTCTGGCAAGACAAGCCAAAGAAAGCCATTTGCTTATTCATTTATTCCAGCAAGCATTAAATGTTATTGAACTATAACTTGCCAGAAGATGAGTAGAACATGGTCCCTGACCTCCACAAACAAGAGTGTTATGGGGCAGCAGACGTAGAAATAAACCACAGTAGCAGGAGATAAGAACTCACAGTGATCCCACCAAATCTCTGTGAGTTCTTATCTCCCGGGACTGTGGTTGATCTCACCTAATGTGCATCATGTAAGGGGATATTTCAAATAACTAAGAGTATTTTCCTTACCACAAAAAATAAATAA
>NW_003852464.1:6155937-6158067 GCF_000181295.1 Otolemur garnettii
GGGCAGAGGAGTGGCGTCCCTCTCAAACCTGCCTCCTCCTCTCCAAGGCAACCTCCCTGCTTCGTCCTGCAAGGGGATGGCTCCACCTCTTTCTGCTCCTCCCCATCCAGCCTTCTTCCCCTTTTTCTTGAGCTTGGTGCATCTGGCACGCCGTGCCTGTGGCTATGAAATTTGTTTTAACCCCAGCAAACTGATAGAATTAGAAAAGGCCCCAGGATGACTCTCTGGGCCCCAACCTCTTTGTTTCTGGAGCACGGAGATCAGAAATGATGATTTGTGAGCCCCTTTGTAATTCTCCTGGTGTAAAATCCTTCCAGCCACTGAAGCACACCGGCAGCATTTAGAGCTGCTGTTAGAATACGAAAGCAAAGGTTTGGTTCAAATTGAAAAAGCAGACACTTGTGGCCTCTTCCAATGAAGAAGAAAGGAAAAGAAGTCTTTTAATGATGTTTTTTAATCATTTCCTTGGAGCACACAATGAGAATATATTTGCTGGAGAATGAAAAAGAGCACAACATCAATTCAGTCCCCAAACCACTCTAAAAACCTAAGGATCTGTTCTCACATTTTTCATTAATTCCAGGCTGATAACTTTCAACATTAAGCCTCAGTGCTCCATCCAACTCAAATTTCCTAGAAGCACACAGACAAATCAAATTTTCTTTGGGGTTGCCAAGAACTCTTTCGAATTGTCACTGCCCTGCTTCCAATCTCACCCCATACCTTCTCCATCAGAAACTTCCATCTATCAACCCTCCTAGTTGAATTCTCAAATGACAGAGAATGAAGACTCATCTTCCTATGTGACAGCAACAGAGATGGTCTCAGACACAGCTTGCCCCCCAAAGCACAGCACTTAAAAAACAAACAAAAAAACCCAATGGCTAGGATCTTGTCCTCCCTTGCACAAGAACCTTCAGTGCCTCCAAATTGTTTACAAAATTCAGCCCAGTACTTTTTAAATCTTTCTTATAATGGTAAGACAGACATACACATAGAACATACCATGTTAAGCATTTTTAAGTATGTAGGTGGGCAGGTCGTGAATCCATTCACACCGCTCCACCCACCATCACTGCCCCTAACCCCCAGGTCACCCCTTTCTTCTTACTGTCTCCATGAATCTGACTGGACAGAATCATACACAATTTTGTGTCTGGCTTATTTCTTTTAGGATACCCCGTCTTTAAGGTTCATCCATGGTGTTCATGTATCAAAAATGCATTTCTTCCTAAGGCCGAATAATATTCCTTTGTATTCTGTTCAGTACTATTCGTTTTGTTGTTGTTGTTTTGTTTTTGTTCAGTACTGTTTTGTTGTTGTTATTGTTTTGTTCTGTTTTTGCTCAGTACTATTTGCATGATGTTTTACACCTTCTATACTCAGCCTAATTGTTGTTTTTTTTTTTTTTCTTCTCCTAACTTACTTCCCACTGCAAAGCTCTACCTGCCCTGGGGCCGAGGAGATTAGTCAGGAATGCATCACACCTTTCCCCCTGAGGTTTTAAGCCTTTTCACCTTCTCTCACCCTGGTCCCCTAACCTGGCACACCCTCCACTCCACTTTCTCCATTCTAAATCCCAGTAGGTCCCTGAGCTCAACTAAATGCCTGCTTCCCCACAGAGATGCCCACATACGATTGTGCACCCTCCGAGGACAGACCCACTGGCTGGAAAATGTGGGAGTTCAGTATCACCTTCCCTAATGCAAGGCCGTTCAGAACACATGTGTTAATTCTTTAGCAATCCTGGGTGGCGCCTGTGGCTCAAGGAGTAGGGCACCGGCCCCATATGCCAGAGGTGGAGGGTTCAAACCCAGCCCCGGCCAAAAACCACAAAAAAAAAAATTCTTTAGCAATCCCTGTTTTAGTTTTTTAAAAAACATTAAAAATTTTTTATGTATGCCCAGGAAAAGAAAAAATAATATGACTAATGCATACTGAATACATATGTACAATAAAATATCTCAGTTTTAAAAATGTACTCATTCAGGGCACTAGACTATTTCTACTGTAACTATTTTGAACTGCAGAGAGATATCCCTCTGTTTAAAGAATAGTATAAATGTTCATCTCCTCTGGATGAATATATTAAATGACATAAATAAACTGATAGAGAGGCAGGCGGCTCGG
>NW_003852464.1:6158427-6182343 GCF_000181295.1 Otolemur garnettii
CTTTTTGTGGTTAAATTAGTAATAACAGCATTAAAATCTTAAGAACTGTATAGTACTCTATTTAATTATCTTCTCCCATAATTACACTGATTAAACACAGCATAAGAGACCATAAAGATAGATAAAACATTATGGCTACAAAACTTTTTTTTTTAATGTCCATAAAATGACTATTAAGCCGTAGGTGACGAAATTAATATCACCCATACAATTTTATGGGGTTTCCATCCACGTCCGGCAGTATCATTTGTCGTGATGGCAGATTTTTCTTCACAGCAGTACTGAAACTTGATACTAACACTTTTCAAAAAGATGGGAACACAGTGGGCTGGCTCAAGCAACTGAGACAAAAAGAAGAGATTTCTGTTTGAACAGCACTTCAAGGTCTGATCGCTCCTCTTTCCTGCCACTCCAGCAGCCAAACAAATGGGTAAAATTTGTTGAGTGAATTATCTGTTCCTTCATTTTCTTCTAAAAGGGATCTCCAGAGACACGGGTTTGTACTGATGGCATAGGCAAACAAGGGTGCCGATTTACACCTGCCTCAGAAGCACACAAGGTCTTTCTTTTTTTTTTGTTGTTTCGTTTTGTTATTTATTTTTCTTACTTATACATGTGTATATTAGGTTTCCACTTTTGCCTTCACAGAATTAAAAAGGCTAAATTTAGTGACCATAACAATATTTAACATAAGGACTGAGAACAAAATCCTCATAAAGAACAAAGGAAGATAAATACATTCAGAAAAGAAATCAGACGATTGCTGCAAAGAAGCACACAAGGACTTTCATTCTGGGCAACCCACGCCATTATAAAGATTAAAGAACATGACAAGATCCCACGAAAATATCACTCTAAAAGCTCATCCTAGGGGAAGGAAAATAAAACCGTTTAGAAGCTTTTCAGATATAAAAAATAGCACTGTAGGATCAGACGTTAGCAATTAAAAAATTAGATCTACATACATATATATAAAAAATGAGTTAGCAGAACCAAAATAAATCTACTGATCTGAATGTATTATCGCCGCTAAAACTCATCTGCACAAATTTTCCATCAGTGCTTGTAAAATGAAAATGTATTTCAATACTAAGTGGATTCTTTTATTCAATCAGCATATGTATTTTCAGAACCTCTCGGGAGTCAGCTAAGTCCAAGATGCGGTGGACGAAACAATGAGCAAAATCAACACAGTCTGTGACTCATGGAGCTTACACTCTAGTGGTTGAGGCAGTAAATGAGGATACAAATAAACTGTGAGAAATGTCCTGGAATAAAAGTCAAAGATACTTCGAGAACGGGTAGTGGCAGAATTTAATTTAGACTGGGTTTGGGCAAGGTTAAGGCATGAGGGATAGACGCAAGTCAATATGAAGAAGACATCAAAGAAAGAGCATTGTAAGCAGAGGAGATGTGAGTAGAGGCCTTGTGGAGGGAAGGAACCCAGCATATCTGAGGCCCTGGGCATGTAAGTTCCATAAAGCAGAGTCCCAATCTGCTCCATCCACCGCAGCACACAGTGTCTTGTTCACCAAAGGTGCTCACTAAATATCTACTAAGTGTTGAGTGAGTAAATGTGGTCAGGGAGTTTAGTGAGCAAGGAGGGACCCCGCCTAAGACGGGGGTCCTCACACAGGCAGGAGCTGCCCCAGAGGGTCTCACCACCATAACGTCAGATTCTCCATCATCTCTCAACACCCAACAAACTCGCACCCACCTTGTTCTTCTTTTACTGCTGAAACTCACAGACTTCCCACACTTGGTATCTTCAAAGATTCTTAAAGAAGAGGCCATTTCTATCTCATTTTTGTTCCTTTTACCTGAGTGGGATAAAAGGGTACTTGATAATACTTATTGACCTAACTTTCATTTATCGAGTTCCTGTTATGGTCTGGGAGGTATCTAAAGCACTTTGCATGCATTGGTTCATTCAAGTTTTTTTTGAAAAGCTTTGTAAGAAGTGTTGCGTATGCAGTGGCGCCTGTGGCTCAAAGGAGTAAGGCGCCAGCCCCGTCAGCCCCATATGCTGGAGGTGGTGGGTTCAAACCCAGCCCCGGCCAAAAACTGCAAAAAAAAAAAAAAAAGAAGTGTTGTGTATGTGCATATATGCGTGTGTATATGCATGATTTTCATTGTTTTTGTCTCCAATGGCAAATGGTAAAACAGAAACTAACAAAGTTTAGGGGAAGATCATGTTAGTTACACATACAAATTTTTTATCCCTATAATCTGTTCTCTTATCTATTATACTATCTTGCCTCCCTCGACTGAAATATAAAAATAAAACCCCCACTGGTTTCTCTTACAAAGAGAAATAAATATCTCAACTACTATCTGATACATACGAGATTCTTTCCTATGTTATATTCCCAACTCTGAAATTAGTCATGCGAAATGTATTTCCTTCATTAGGGTATGGTAAAATTGAGGGAATTGTTCTTTAGCGCAAGTGGGTAAAGTGATAAAAAGAAAACTACTTTCTTTTAATTAAACTAAGTTTCAGAACAATTAAAAAATTTTACAGACTCTGGCCTTGAGCCTTTGGCTTCTCCTGTGGGTCCAATGCAGGCATCCCGCCCAGTTGGACCCACTGGGATGCCTTCCTTTGCTAGTGGACAGAGTAAGCCCCCAACTTCCTAAAGATAAGCTTATGGTACATCTCTTGTCGTATATTCCTATAAGACAGTTCTTTCTTCAATATTGGTGATAAAAAACTGGTCTAGAGAGCTAGAATCTGACCCATTGAGGCATCCCCACTTTCTGATCTTCTCCATGAGCTTGAAACCAAGTTCTGAAGGGCAACTGGCTTATGGGATTTATCAGAGAGACAGGGCCAGGAAACCAGAATAGAAAGTTTCAAAATAGCAAGAACCATCACTTCTATAGTCCCCTGATTCAGACCCTTATTCACAGAAGAATTACCCTAGGCCTACGCTTCCCAAGCTAATGGTGATGACATGGCAATAAACTCAAGAAAATTATTGCTATGGCTTGAATGTTTTGTGTCCCCTCTGAAATTCATGTTTAGGCTTAATCCATAACACAACAATATTAAGAGGTGGAGTGTTTTAGGAGGTGATTAGGCCATGAGGGCTGTGTCCTTGAGGATAAGACTAGTACCTTGTAGAAGGGTTTGAAGGATGCTGTCCTTCCATCCCTCCAGCCACATGAGGACACTGTGTCCCTTCCCTCCAGACAACACAGCAGTAAGATGCCATCTTAAACCAGGGAGCAGCCTCGGTAATCACCAACCACGCTGGCACCCTGGTCTGAGACTTCCCAGACTCTAGAACTATGAGAAACAAATTTCTATTGCTTGTAAGTTACACGGTCCATGACATTTTGGTATCGCATCGGGGATAGACTACAACGGGGATCCAAACCTAATACTTGTTTGAGCTTTTTGTTTAAAAGTCATCATTTGCATATACAAAGAGTTTTGGAAAATTTCTTTACCAGCAAAGCTGCCCTGCGGTTAGATACACTAATACAAATAACATCTGGAAAAAAAAAAATTTTAATAGTCCAGATAGTATGCAGATTTCAGGCTAAACCTAGTACAAAGATACCTACACCTGGGATATAAGGAGCAAAAGAGGAATGTAAATATTTCCCTGATCCCAGTCGCCAACCCCTTCATGAGGAAGAGTTACAATAGCTTACACCTATTAAACACTTACTGTGTACCGGAAGGTATTTCACATATAAGAATATGTCTAGTCCTAGAGGGAAGGGGATGGCTGTGCTCCCACTTAATGGGCACCACTTAGGGTGTATGACACCCCTCTTGGGTGTGGACACAGTTGTAAGACAGACTCTACCTAACAAATGCAAATGTTGTGTATCAGAATGTTCATTGCAGCCCAATTCATAATTGCCAGGGCATGGAAGAAGCCCAAGTGCCCATCGATCCACGAATGGATCAACAAACTGTGGTATATGTACACCATGTAATACTATGCAGCCATAAAGAAAGATGGAGACTTTATGTCCTTCATGTTCACATGGATGGAGCTGGAAAATGTTCTTCTTAGCAAAGTATCACAAGAATGGAAGAAAAAGTATCCAATGTACTCAGCCCTATTATGAAACTAATTTATACCTTTTATATGAAAGCTATAACCTAATAACAACCTAAGGATATGGGGAGGAGGGAGGGAGAGGGAATGGGGGGAATGGAGGGAGGGAGGGGGATTGGAGGGATCACTTCTGAGGTTTATCTTACAAGGGTACAAGTGAATCTAAGAGTTGAATGTGAACGTTTTAAAATAATAACTAAGAAAATGACATGAAGGCTATGTTAACCAGTTTGATGGAAGTGTTTCGGATTGTGTGTGAAAACCCCACACTGTACCCCAGAAGTGCATTAATGTACATAGTTACCATTCAATAAAAAAATAAATAAATAAAAATAAAAACAAATGCAAACGTTGTAACCTGACTCTTTGTACCATCAAATTAACCTGAAATAATAAATAAATAAAATATATCTAGTCCTCGTCTCAACTCTGTAAGATGAAATCGCATCAGACAACCTATGCCATTTTCTGAGTCACACAGAACAATGGACGCGATCTGAACTTGGGAGCTTCTCCCTTCAGATCTGTAGGACTAACAATAACACAGCAAAACACAGAAGGGGGACTGCAAAAAAAATCTGTTACCAAAGGAACGGGAAGAGGGGGCGGGTGCCGGAAGACCTGAAAAGCCAGACACTGAAATTGAGATTAGAGAGAAAAGGCAATTAGGAAACAACACTCACAATCTCTCTGCGCCGAGGAGTGATGTGTGGAAAGCAGTGTTTAAAACCGATATTTTTGACTGCAGATGTTTTGCTTAAAGCAGAGCACGTCTAAAGAACCATTACAATACACATTAAAGGATTCCAGTTACCAAAAACAAAGTTCACGAAAATAAACCCAGAGAGAACCCCAAACTCTTTCCAAACAGACGACGGAACTACCCAATGTAGGAAGTGTTTAGTCTGAAGTATTTAAAAATGATTTTAAGAGTTGAGCTAAGGGGAAAAAGACATTTCATGGTACAGGAAGCACCCTGATTGGGGCCATCGTGGACTCTTGTCCTCTGCCACTATTTGCTAACCTGAAAATCACAGAGGGTTTTTGTTGTTGTTGTTTTTTAACATGGTCTTCTTTTAAAAAGGCCTCCTGTAGTCAACAAAGAAGAGAAAGGGTTTTGCTTTCTCTTTTTTAAATTGCAGTTAAGAATTTTAATTCCACCCTATGTGGCAGATTCTGTGAAAGTTTGCAGGGCTGGGGGCTATGTGTGCTGGGTTCTGGAATCACGGGGAAACCTCAAAGGGCAGCTGCAGACCCGACAGACAGAGATGAAGGAGTCTCCACGGGGGCTGATTCCGGCTCGTTCTGCTGTTATTCCAACTCCCAGATGAGGCAAGCCGGGACTTTAACTATGCAGGGCCACCAGAGAAAGGGAGGCGAGAGGCCAGGAGAAGCCGGGGATATTAGGAACACAAAGGGAATGGAAACTGACCCAAATACAACACTGGGGAGAGCAGAGGGTGGTGAGTCTGAAGAACAAGGTGCAAGCTGGGGCAGACGGTGCCAAAGCATCTCTCCAACACGAAGAGATGTCAGGCACAGCCCCGTCAGAAGCACACAGCTGGGGCAGAAACGGCCAACACGAGTGGGCAGAACCCTCGCCGTCGGCACAGGGAAGCTTCTAGCAGTGAGCTCCAACTCCAGGGAAGGGAATTCACAAGGGCTAATGGACTATCATACAGTATCCATGGGTGAGGGTGCCCAGACGGTGCCCAGTTCACCCCCACATCTCAGGCACAGGTGGAGTCCACCCGGCCCTGGGGACCTTCAACATTGATCTCCAGCCATCCAGGCCTGGCCAAGGTCTGAGGACCAGGTTCAAAAGCTGGACAGGAGGCCGGGCTGCTACAGGCATGCTCCACACCCACCCCCGAGCACATATGCACTGCTGAGCTCCCAGCTGCCCACACCAAACCTGGGCATGTGCCCAGGTGACCTCTGAGCTGGCTCTCACCTGAGCAGCACAGGACTGTCCTTTACCCAAACCTGCCCATCTTTGCAATCAGGCTCCTCCCTCCCTCTAGACTCGATGCTTCTCGGAAGCAGGTAGCACTTTATGTGCGTTCTTCCCTGCTCTTGTGGAACTTAATGCTGTGGAGTGAGTGCTTTAAAACCACCTATTAAACAAATCCTGTCTGGAGGTCTCTACCAGGAAGTATTATCACAGCTGAATTCAAAGAAGCCCGTCTCCCGTGGCACTGGGGGCTGGGGTTGGTTAAATGATAGCCGATGTCCTCTCTGGGTGACATGCAGGACTATTGAATGGCTGGCAGAGGATCCTGGGATTTCAGGGGCACGTTGCATTCATCTCATCCGACCGGCATTGCCAGCAATCGAACCAAAATCTGGCTTAATGCAGTAGGATCTGCAAAGCCAGTCCCGAGTGACCCTTTTAAATAATCAATCATCCTTTTTTTCAAATCCTCTTTTGTCTTAAATACCAACCTGATTCCTTTACTAACAAACTAGGTGCTTATTCTGCAAGCCACAAAGCATTGCTGATTAGCAACCGGGAAGCGGAGCACAGGAAGAAACTGAAGTGGAGGGAGATGCCATGTCGTCTGGGTGCCCCACTCACCCACTGTGGCTTGTGGGGAAAAAGGGAGGGACCATGTTCTCCATTTTCTCCAATGTTTATCAGCTGAAGAAATGTCAGCAAGAGACTGGCAAGTGATTCTGTTTTCTCGTTTTCTGTATCAGAAGACTTGGCTACTAAATTTTGATTTCCTGACTCCTAAATCTCGCCAAGTATGCTTCGTCACAGGAGACAGAACATATTCTTTGGAGGTTTAGAAGCTCACCGTGTCACTGAATACTTCTAGAAGCTTGGGGAAGTCATTTAATTTTTTGGAACCGGTTGGTGAAATACAGTGTCTGCCTCGCAGAGTGTAGTAAGGGCTAAGATAATGAATGTCCAGCACAGTCAGGCACACGAGAGCACACCACTAACATTCGCCCATATTCCTCCTGCTTCACCATCAGCCAAGTCTTCTGACATCCTAGCAACCCAGGCCCACAGGTGGCCACTCTTTGAAACACACAAGAGCCAGAGCTTTTGATTTTGATAGGAAATAACTCAGTGCATCCTGAGGGCAGGGTACATACACAAGCTTCAGAAGCCACATTGGCATTAGCAGAACTCTAGACCAAGAAACTTCTGGACACTGGTTTGCTACAGCTGCCATAATGGATTATCACAAACATTGTGGCTTAGACCTATATAAAATTATTGTCTTAGAGTTCTGCTAGTGTGACGTGGGTCTCACAGGGCTCAAGTCAAGACAGGGCTGAGTTCCTTCCTTGATCCTTTCCTCACTTGTTATGTTCCTGGTATCATTCAATTCCTCACTCACAGTAGCCTACATCTCAAAACCACCGCTGGGGTGCCAAGTCCTCCTCATGCCACCAGCTGTCTATAACCACGACTAAAAAATATGCTCTGACTTTAAGAACGCATGTAGATTACATTGGGCCCATCAGCAAAATTCAAGACAACCTCCCCATCTCATGGTCACCAGAGACCATCTCATGGTCTCGTCTCTGCAGAGTCTCTTCTGTGACCCATAAGGTGACAGCCACAGGCTCTGGGAATCAGGACGTAGACATTTTAAGAGCAGGGGGCCTTGTTCTGCCTACCACACATGAGTACTTGTTGAATACTAGCAATTCATAAATGCTCACCAAGTTACGTCTGGAATGGCAGAGCCTGGGCCACGGGCAGTGATTTTTGAAGTGGTTCCACCATTTAGTTTTCTTTTATGAACTAAAAGTGCATTTACCAAGATAGTATTAAGAAAAAACAACCGTGACATGTATAATTTGAAACCACTCTTTTGTTGTTGGCGTGGACTTTTAGTAACATGAAGCATTTCCTTTGGCAAATTCATCCCATACCAACTCGGGAAATGTGTTTAGGTAACCTGCCCCTAGCAGAGAGGGGCCAGGGACTGGCTGCCATCAGAAAGCTGAAGCGACTTACCAAAGCTACATTTGTCATGACCCCATCTCTGCTCTTATTTTGCCAACAGAAATGACTCATTCTTACAACTCATGACTGATGGAGTCGGAAACAAGAGCCACACAGATTGTCAAAGTCTTGTCCATCACCCTTCCTCCAGCTTATGAGGCAAGGCCAAGGGTTCACGGAACGCCTATAGCCAAGCATCTACCTTATTAGTCAAGGGACATGCTAAGCCACTTTCCAACAAAGTTATACGGGCACCAGTGCCAGAAAACAGGCAAGCGGGGCTGGAGAGAGAGGACCAAAGAGAGACCACAAACTCCACGCCTTTTATTACCAAAAAGAGAGGCTGCCGCTCATATCCTCTTCCACTGCAAGACACCTCTTCAATCCCTGCCCTCTCCCCTTCTGCAAATTGGATTTATAATCTCCAGACCCTTCTCCAGAATCCCGGGTATGGGTCAATGACTGTCACTGTGCAAAACAAGAAAAAGAGAACCGCTTACCACTACCTAATGCTTTTTAGCCCTGGGTACAAAGACACACTTTGCTGTGGCTTTTTCTCCAGTAAATGCCTCCATTGAAATGATAATGTTAATTTATCTGAGATTATTGACTGGAAAAGAGTGAAGGGGCAGCGCAGACCAGTCACAAACCAATAACAACACACAAAAGAACTTTGGGAGTGCGGGGAGCAGGACTGGTGTCTTAGAATCATATTTTTATTTTGGCTAGCAACTTAAAACAGGCTAGCTGAAGCCGAGCCTCCTAAATTACCTGTAGTCCTCACTATTATCTCTATAAGAGCTAATGAGTTTACCCAGCATGTGTGACTCGCGCCGGGGAAGCTGCAGGGATTCCCTCTCAGTCAATATTTTCATAGAAAGCCACTTCACGGGGAAGGCCCAGGGTCTGACCTAAGCTAATAAATGATTATCCTTTGCTACTAAAATCGGGACCCTAATTAACTTGCTAATTGTTGGTATCTGTTCACGGACATTAAGCTGAGTTATCCCACCATATACACCTGTAAGTAAATTACAGGCTCCTCGACTCAAGATGAACCTTCTGTCCAAGTGAATAAATGCGACTTCAATGTGGCGGCCACACATAATTCCTTTAAGTGACCAAGTGTATGAGAGTCCACTACGGGCACTTCTCCAAGCAAATTAAATGGATGCAAACTCCCTCCAATAATTTATTTCCCGAGTAGCATCTCGGAGCGCTCGCCTTGTCTTGCTGTTCATACCATTCTCTTTCATCGCCATGACAGCAACCTCGCTGGGTTCCTTAGGCCACACAGGGTAAGCGAGACACTGTGTGTTCATTATCTCCCTTAATCCCGGCAAAGACGTAGGAGGTATACATTCTGATTCTCCTTATTTTGTGAAGATGGAAACTGAGATTAGACGTCAAATGACTTGTCTTAGCAAACATAACCAGCGCTCTCTCCCTTCTTCCTACAAGACAAGAGAGTCTGCCTGAGGCCTTGCTCTCGCCACAGGAGCACCTGGGCCGGTGATGAGCACAGTGTACAAGTGGGAAGGAGTTGGTGTTCCTTATCCCAGGAAAAGCGCTCAGGTAAGGACCAGATGGGCACTGGACAGCACCAGAGCTTCCCTCCTCCGTGGGACGATGCCGAGACAGGTCCCCAACGTCATCCAGAGGCCCCCAACGTCATCCAGAGGTCCCCAACGTCATCCAGAGGTCCTCAACATCATCCAGAGGTCCCCAATGTCATCCAGAGGTCCCCAATGTCATCTAGAGGTCCTCAACGTCATCCAGAAGTCCCCAATGTCATCCAGAGGTCCCCAACGTCATCCAGTGGCCCCCAACATCATCCAGAGGTCCCCAATGTCATCCAGAGGTCCCCAGCGGGAACAAGCTCATTAACACACTTTGGGCTGGCTTCCTCCCCTTCTGCCCCAAGATCCTCCCAGGGAGAATCCAAATAAATTTGCACCCAAATAAATAACTGCAATGCGAGTCCAAGACTTGGGGTCAGCTTCTAGGGGAGGTCACTATAGGACACTTGCCCAAGGCCAGAGGGGCAACCATGGCACAGGTAGAACAAAACCCAGCTGGCTGATGCCCAAGTCCATTCTCTTACCTCCTCACCCCCCCAGGTGGTACTGTCCCTTCTCACGACAGGCTGCCCGGTGTCCTCATCAAAAATTTGCCATTCCATAGCTGGCAGAATAGTCAATCAATATAATCAAGTAATAAATTGGAGTTAGACTTTTTCATAGTTTTGTTTTATTTTGTCCTGCACACTTAGCTTCTAACAGCTCCACTTGCTATAAAAAGTCTGGGTTGGAGGCTCTAAAAGGCATTAATTCTCACCTTCCTTTTACTGATCTTCCTTTGGGTCCCCTACATCCTTGTGATACTGCCATCATCCCTGTCTTGTGAGCCATCTCTAAGGATGTTTGAGTCCTTCCTGTCTGCAGAGAGTCAGCATTTATGAGTATCCACAGTGTATTCAGTAACGTCCCAGGGATGTCATACGTATCACCTTGATAACCCTCACATCAGCCTTTCTAGAAGGTATTTTTCCTCCATTTTACAGATGAGGAAACTGAGGCCAGTAACCTGTTCAAGGTCATGAAGTTCGTGTAGATAATACGTGTCAGATTTAGAATTAAAACCCAGGTCTCTCTGATCCCAAAGTCTAAGCTCTTTTCATGTAGCAAATAGTGCTTTCATGTACCAGGTACTGTTCTAAGATCTCTAGATACCAATTGATTTACTCTTTAAAAGAACCCACTAAATCCAATCCTATCATTATCTCCACTTTATATCTGGGACAACTGAGGCAATGGGACACTACCTTGCCAAGGGCACATGGTAAATGGCAGAGCCTAGACTCAGACCTGGGTGCTCTAGCATCTAACCTGTGCTCTCAATCATTACTTTTTGTTAACTCTCTTCATCTTGATGGTGCATATTGCTCTAAATTCTTGTGTTACTTTTAAATGCCCTCAGCATCACTTTGGCCCATTGCTCTTGGTTTTACTTTCCAGAATACAAAACTGGTCTCATCCCTTCCCCTTCTATGTGGCCTCCTTTCTCTGACAATGCCTTGATTTCCAAACTCCTCATCCATCCCCTGTTTACCCCCCACCCATCTCAGGTCCCAATTCCCCAGAATCGAGGTCCTCTGGATGTGGCCAAACCACTGCACAGCTCAGTACAAAGACCACCTCCCATTCTCTCATATGGGACTTGGGGTAGCAAAGCCTGGGGAGGGCTTGGACATTTTTCAGTTAAGTCATGCCCAGAAGCTCAACAAACAAGAGACGTTCTCCCCACATCCCAGGCCCATTTCACATAGATGTGTCTCTTCCATACCAGGCAGCCTGCAGGTCACACTGGGCTGGCTACGTACAGGCCAGCACCTCCATTCCTGTTGGAATTGTCTTGCCACTGATGCTGTGCCTGTATCTGTAAGTTTAAAATGTAAAGAAATTTCACTATTTACTCAACAAATATTTATGGTGAGCTGGTTGATGTCACTGTCAGGGCTTGAGCTGGGAATCTAATGATGGTTGCTGATCTCTGGGAGCTTAGAGCCTAGTGTGAAACAGATACACAAAACCAAGTCATTTCCAACCAAATCCTCTTCCTCTCACTCTCCTGGGATTGGAACCCTGGAGCATCAGACTTGGTCTCCACATACACCCTTCTTCGGGGGCCCCATTCGGTCCTGTGGCTTGAACTACCATCTCTATTGATATGTCCCCCACCCCATTGTGACTATGTTCGGAACTAGGGCCTTTGCAGATACAATCAAGTTAAGATGGGGTCATACTGGATTAAGATGGGCCTCAATCCAATGACTGATGTCCTGATAAGAAGAGGGACACAAGGAGAATGCCATGTGATGATGGAAGCAAAAATTGGAGAGATTCTTCCACAAGTCTAGGAACCCAGGACTGTGAATGCTAGTAGAATGAAGAAGAATGCCTGCCTGGGACCTTCAGAGGGAGCATGACTCTGCTAACACCTCTGTCTTGGACTTTCAGCCTCTAGAGCTGAGCCTATGAATTTCTGTGTTTTAAGCTATCCAAGTTAGTGGCAATTTATTACAACAGCCCTGGGGAACCAACACCCCTCCCCCAGAGCCTGCACCTTCCATCTGAGTACAAGGTAAAGCCAGTCTCTGCGTCGATCGGGCTGATCCTTTGCTTCTTTTACTCATTACAGCTCATATTCAATCCATCAGGAGGTGTCACCAGCTCCATGTTGAAAAACATCCAGAATCTGACAGCTTCTCACCACTCACTCTCACCGCCAACAACTCTCCCCTGAATTGAGCACAAGCCTCCTAACAGGCCTCCTGCTGCCACCCTTAGCCCACCACTGTCCATTTTCCACACAACTGTGGGAATGAATATTAAAAAACACGAACCAGGTTATCTCGCTCCTCACTCAACCATCCTATGGCGGCAGAATGAAACCCACACACACGCCACAGCTCATGTGCCTCCTCCTCGGAACCCTGAGATCTGTGCTCCCTGATCTCATCCCCTAGAACCCTCCACCTTCATCTGCTCCAGCCATGTCCCCACCAATCTGATCAGAGGCTGCCCTCCAGCCCCACCCCCCACTCTGTCCCTTACTGTCTTATCACACTCATCGCCATCACTGCCTGCCACACTAGGGGCTGTTTGGGAGCTCTTTGAGAGCAGGGCCATGGTCTCAAGCACCACTTGTTTCCAGGCACTTAGAACAGTACCTGGCTCAGCAGAGACCATCAGGGCATCAGCTGAAGGCAGGGAGTGCTGGAACACAGCAACTGGGGTGGCAGAAGGGGCGGCACCTGACTCTGCCTTCGAACTCTGTGTTTTCTTTTCATTTCTAGAAGGGGAATAGTAAGAATAGGGTCTATCCCATAGGATAATACAATGCTTAGATAGCACGTAAGCTATAGTATAGTTTCACTCAACTACAGTATGGGGCTTAAATATGGATATACAGATCTATACCTTACATATAGTGTAAGGGTAGATAAGAAACATCTGGTACACATGTTTAGAATGGGAAGAATTCAATAAAATGTTAGCTGGAGCTCCTGTAGGCACAGAACAGCTTCACAAAGGAGGCGTCCCTTGCACCAGCTCTTTGCAGAGGAGGAGAAAAGGGTTCAAAGGCAGATGAGAGCAGACGATGCAGCAAGGGCTCACAAGAGCGATGCTCAGTGTGGCTGGGTCACAGAAGGCAGCAGAGGGGCAGGACAGAGAAGGAAGAAGGGCCCAGCAGAGCACAGGGTAAGAGATGGAGCCAGCGCTGGATCCCCAAAGTCTTCAAAGGGAAAAGAGAAAGGCATGATCTGAGTCAAATGATGAACAGAAAAACCCATCTCTAAATCACATCAGGGATTCAGAGAAAACAGATCACTGCCCAGTTCGCCTCTGAGAGTCCGACTGCAAAGTTCCTGCAGCAATAAAGTCAACAGCCCTGAAACAGAGACTCCTTTCCCTTTCAGATGTAGCATTAGCAAGAATAAAACGAGCTTTCCCCCAAAGACTGACTTCTCCCCTCTCTCTCTTTGACACTCTCTTTCTCCCCTTCTCAAGCCACATTGCTTCATAGAGGCTTCCCTATAGTGAGAGGTGTTTGTAAGACCGTGAGTTTGACAATCTACTGTCAGAGGACCTCCATTTTAGCTTTTTAGCTTAAAAAAAAAATCCAAATCTGAAAACTGAAGAGAAAAAATGAGTGTTATTTTTAAATGCATGATATCCAGGTGACACCCAGACGCAAAGGAAGCAGGGACCTGGACTCTCATGTTGCCACATCCACTTCCTGTGGCTCAGCAGGTAAAGACCGAATTCTCTGCTGGAGCAAAGCCTTGTTCTGACATCTGCAAAGCCAAGAAGGCAGCAGAGGTTCCAGCCAGGAAGAACATAGGGTCTGATCATTTCCTTAACCCAAATGGTCTCCTCAAAAACACAAATCCATTGTCTGGAAGAATTTCCCACTGGAGAATAAAGACAAAAGATAAATTGGACTTCAGCCCAATCCTAACAGCCTCAGGGAAACTTTCTGTCACAATAAAACTTGAAGAAGTTCTGCTCTGTCTCTGGTATCCCATTCTGACAAGACTCCATTCATGGTCCCCACTTCCCGTGTTTGCCCTTTCAGAAGTTCACCCACTTCACATACTGGCTGTGACCATCTTCCTTTTCCTGAATGTCTGTCTCCCACCAGCTCGTTTTGTGGCCCCAAAATACAGGTTCCAGATTCCCATGTCAATTCCAGCATGACACACAATTCCTAACCCTGCGGGCAATTGATTTGAGTTTGTTGGACTGGAGAAATGAATGCATGAATTGACCCATTTATTAAGAAATCTACCCTCAAGTCTAGAGAAGAAATAAATACACCTTGAGATTTTGGGTCATTTCTAAGGATGGTATAGGGGGAAATTAAAAGATTTGAATTTTTTCTTCCACAAACTAAATTCCACAGCCAAGAAGTAGCCAATTACCAGCCATAGTGCCTTAAAGTAAATAGAAGTATTTCTTGGCCTTCTCTCTCCACTTTCAGAAAATGAATGAGATCCTTGCCTCCAACCTTCCAAGAAATGCCTAGAGGTTGCTTTGCAAATCTGCTCATCCAAACAATTACGCCACTGCATCAGCTGACACAACTAGGGACAGTGAGCTGCTGTCTCCCAAGAATCCCGAAGCACCACCACTTGAGTCCACACTTCGAGGACAACGACCAACCTTGAACATATGATAATTTCCCTTTCGTGAGACAAAGGAGGCATTCAGACACACACAGAAGTTCCTTTCAAATTTCAAGTGTGTAACCAACATGAGGATTTCCTAAAACTCATTGAAAAAGAAACATAAAAGGAACCTAAGTTGAAATAGATTCTTCTTAGGAAAGGATCACAGGAACGAAACATAAAAATCCAACATCCTCCATACTAATATGAAACCAATATATAAACAATTACATGCTCATATGAACAATAAAACACAAATACAGTCTAGTACTGGGGGAGGGGAGGGGGAGGGGAGGACAGTTGGCAGAAGGAGGTGGGCATGAGGCCAGATCTCACCTTACTTGCACATTGTGGGGGTGTATAACATACCCCCTGGGTGAGGGGCTCTTTTACAATGAGAACTCTACCCTGGAAGTGAGAACAATATAACCTAAAAATGTGTGCCCTCATATTAATTAGAAATAAAAAAATTATCACACCTAAAGAAATAATAAATAAGAGAGACCTTATTCCAAAAGGCCTCACCAATCATTAGGAATTTACATCCAGACATCTCCAAGTACAGATCCTAAGATGCCTCCTTAACGTGATGGTCTCTCTCAGACACATTTCAGCCTTTTTTTCCAAACATTTGAGTCTTTTCAGGAAAAGATTATTCCTTTACATATTTCCCTATGACACTGTGACCCTTCAGTGACGAGTGTGACACGTCGACCTCCTTCGTGCATTCAGGGCACTTATAAACCTAAAATACATTCCAGTATGTAACACATTTCGCCGAGGAAAAATGGGGCTGACTTACCTACATCCCAGTCTTTTATTCAGAGATAATTTCACTTATACGTTGAGACCTAACACTCCTGTTGGTTCAATATAAACATTTGGTGCCAGCTTGAAGTAATTGTATCACTAATTACTATTGAATTATAGTGGAAATCATATAGAAGTACTTATAACATTCAGCCTAGGACAAGAGTGAGTCCAAGTGATTAATGCTATTAACATAGCATTCGCTTCGGTAATATACCATAATGATCCGGCTATTATATTAAAGTGTTACTAAATATTCACTTAGCTCCAAAAGACACAGTGGGTGCGAGGTTTCTTTGTCGGATTTGGAATTTAAACAGCACTCTTTGTCAGATGTAAGCCTGGTATAAAGCCCCAACAAACAAAATCTGCCGACTCAAGGAATGTTTACAGAGGCCCAGAAAATACCCCCAGAAGGAAATCAGTTTATCATAAACAATACAAATATTTACTTGATTATTTAATGGGTGCCCAGCATGTCTGTCCTTAATGTAGCATTAGCTGACATCGGGAACACACCATATGTGCAAATAATTAATTCAAATTATGCTTTTCTTCCAGTGAGTTCTCTTATAAAGGAGCAGAATTAATGTAGAGGCATATTCAGGAGCAAGAGTCGGAGGCTCCCCTCCATGTCTGCCCTTATGAGTCCTAGTTTTTAATACTTCATCCTCATTGTCATTCTGCCACCAAGAGCCGATGGCATTTGAAATGCTCCTACAGTGCTCCTTATGTAATCAGTAGGATGACTAACATAGCGATTAAAAACCTGACTTGGCTGAAGATTTTCTTAGGAGAGTAAGCTGTAGAGGTCCAAGATCGCCAAGGAACGTCCACCACCTGTAATAACCGCCACACCTGCAAAATAAATGGCTTGCAAATATCAACTGCAGAAGACCCAGCAGGGGACGGAAAGGGAATCAGGACATCCACGTGAATGCAAAGTTTTTCCAGTTAAGGTGCTCAAGGCTTACATAGAACAGACATTCAAACCTCACAAAGGGATTTCTGTGGGCAACTACACTGTCCCTACTCTCTGTGAATTAATATGTGGCAAACTTTGGTGTGCATGGTATTTCAAATGGCAAAACGCTTAGCAGATGTGACGGTCAGACACACAGGTCTACGTTCGTTCAAAGTTGCAAGCATGGAAACTGTATCTTCCCACCATGGACTGCTTCCATGGGGACTGTCCCTCGGGCCACCCTCCCATCCTGCAGGCGGTGAACAGCCTGGCTTCCCCTGTCATGACATCATGTTCTTATTTGGTCTATCTGTAGTTGCTCAGATTAGTAATAGCTAAGTCTTTCTTCTTTCGCAAAGAAGAAAGAAAAAACAAAGAACTTTTTTTTTTTTGAGACAGAATCTCACTTTGTTGCCCCGGGTAGAGTGCTGTGGCATCATAGCTCATAGCAACCTCAAACTCCTGGGCTCAAGCAATCCTCTTGCTCAACCTCCTGAGTAGCTGGGACTACAGGCACCCACTAGAACGCCTGGCTATTTTTAGAGACCAGGTCTTGCTCTTGCTCAGGCTGGTCTCAAACTCCTGAGCTCAGGTGATCCATCAGCCTCAGCATCCCAGAGTGCTAGGATTATAGGCATGAGCCACCTCTCCCAGCCTCTTCAAAGAAGAATTTTAAACTTACCTCCAATAAGGAAACTGATCTTTCTTGAGAGCAAATTATTCTTCTATTAGATACTTACTTAGGTATATATCTTCATGTAAATATATGTGTGTGTTGTGTATATAAGTGTATACCTATATGCATCTATGCATTGCAGAGTGATATAGGTTGAATTAGATAGTGTATAAGTGGGTAGTACAAGGACTAACAGCTAATAAACTCCTAAGAACTGTCAAGAACAATTACTATTCAGACTGAACTATATCCAGAGCATTTTTCACAGCACTTGGGAGAGTGTTGGTACTCAGTAAATAGCAGATGAATGGATTATTACCAACCTTCACTGTTTGCTGTATATTAATATATAAGAAAACTAAGTCTCAGGGAAACCCAGGCTGATACTCACTAACCCTAGGATCTGCACCAGATATAAGTCAAAAACCCTGGCCTTTTCCACTCATCACTACCGATCCTCAGATACTTCCCACAACAAACTAATGCAGAGATAGCACTGAAAAGTTAATTTATTTCAGGTCACAACGGGACTTTTAAAGACAATAAAGCCAAAATAAAGAGGAAAAAATAAAACTTCTAAACTACTGTCTTTAAAAATACCTTCCCAAGATGTCTCAATATTTTACAGCCGACTGTGAAAAGTTAACATTCAAAATCATAAACATACTCTCTGCCTGGCGACATTTTCTTCTTTCCTAATGAATCTGTACTTAAGAAGTATATTCCAAAATTGGAACAATGGCAATGATTGAGTAATTCATGGCTCCGTGCTATATTAGCAATTAATTAAATCTACCCAGCAATGTAGAGAAACCAGTCTTCTACCCCCATATTTGTTTTATTTCATTTCATTTCCTACACCTTGTATATTCCCCAAAGCAATTCCTTGCAGTAATTTTACCTTCCATGCACAAATCTAATAATCCCGCTTGTTCTTAAGCATCACAGGTGCTGCAAGATTGTTATTATATTATTAAATGTACATCAGATAAATTCCAGTTGGGCTGCATTCCCCCAAATACCTTTTTTACCCAATTACCTATTTTCTGTTTTTTCGTAAGTAAACACAGAGGTCTTTATTAGCAAGAGATTTTTCTTTCTTTTTTTTTAATGTATGCTTCAGCTTTTCTTCGTACACATTTCGCTACTAATCACAGGATTTAGTCAGTCTCCTATGCACATTCACGACTCTGTAATCTTAACAAGCTATAAGCAGATGATTGACAGATAATACTTGACAGGTTCAGAAGCGGAGAATATACAATGAAAAATTTAGAACAGTCAGATCACTTAGTATGCCAGACTTTTCCAATTTTGGCTTCTCTCCTAATCACCAACTTGGGAGGGAGAGGAGTAAGGCAGAGAAAGGAGCTAAACATTTATTTCCTCCCTCTCTGACCCACAGGATGAAAAGCACTGGACTTGAACCAGTTCTGAAAGAGTCATCAGTCAGAAATTACCTAGCCAAGAGCTGAAATTCACACCATCACAATACTAAGTCAAAAATATGATGCTCTGGCACCTGAAACCAAAATGCCAGCCTGTCCTTCCCAGAGTCAGCCAAAATATTCTTTTCACATATTTTATCCAGGTTCATTCACTGAAGAGAGTTATAGTTTGTGTAGCCTTGCTCCTTAAATCATTAATGAGAAAAGAAATCATGTCATGTTTATTGAAATGATTAGGCCAATTTTTATTGACTCTGTACAATTTATGTGAGAGCTGAGATTTACCTGAACCCTTCCTGGTTGGGAAAGGATTGATTGGTAACTTTTTTTTCTACTATAACCCGGGATCCACATTCTTACCCTCTTGTCAATCAACACACTCACTGTAACAGATTAGAAGCCAGGCAGACCTAATTCAGTCAGCCCTTTCTAGAGCCCTTTCTAGAATTCTCCCTTCTCCAAAGAATTCCCAACATGGATAGGACCTTTTGTTCTCTATAATAAAAAGGTATTTTCCACCCCTTTTTTGCTGCTAACTTCCAACTCTGATGATGGTCTCGAGATGGCAGCCATGCTGGAATTGCATCTAGCAACATCTTAGGAGGGGAGGAAGAAGTGGCCGAGGGATTGTTATTTTATGGGCATACTTGTGGAGAAACCACAGGGCTATGTTTTTAAACTCCTGCTCTCTTCTAGTGGGTGCGTTCAAAATAGGTCATAATGGATAAAATTGTTCCAACGTGGCTTTAGTCCTTTTGAAAAGCAATCACTGTCAGAAGTGTTTGGGTTAATGGTTGGTAATCCCCAGTAAGAGCCCAAGGGGGAGTAACCGCTACTGTATAAGGAAAAGTGGGCACCCCAGGAAGAAATTGGGGAGGGGTCCTCAGAAAAATCACAGGGCCAAAGGATAACCCTGCATTTGCATCAGCAGAGACATGTATACTAAATAGCCATAACTGGGCCACATTCATTGCAAGAATCACATTGTTCCGTCTGGAATCAAGACAGAAAGAGAAGACACAGGAAAAAAAAAGTTCTGATCCTCAATGCCCATCTTGACTTAAAAAGCATTTCTTGAAAAGCTCACGTGTAAAAGGTTCCAAAGTAGAAAATTCCAAGTGAACCTCTGATATGTCAGGAATCCGGTCAGCGAAGCCACCCTGACTGCAGGCAACTCTGGGACCTTCAATTACAAAAACTGGAAGTAATTCAAGATGAATGCATAATAAGATAATAATAAGTAATTTAGAGGGAACAGTGGGAAGATATCAAGGATATTTTAAAATCCTTCAAAGAGGTCATTTTCTTTCTTGCTTACTGAGAAGTAGAAGTTAATTTCTATAAACACGATTATCACACAGGCAGGTATTAGTAACTACACTGCCTTAACGAAGATGTGGTTGTTATTGTTTTGTTTGCCAGAGAAAAAGTAAAATGAAGCAAACCAGGCCATTGAGAAGCTCTTTTTGTGCTTGATGAGGGAGGTGGCGCTTTGAAACATACCAGCTTTACTAGAAATTATAAAACACTCCAATGGAGAGTGACAATTACTGCAATCACGTAGCAGTCCCTCCCAGACTGTGGCCAAGAGCTGCAACCTTTCATTCAAGGGACATAAATATCACCGCTCTCCAAAATATTAGACATAGGTACACTCACCTGGGGTTTCTACATGGAGAAGAAGTGAAAAGACATCAAAATTATATAAGGTTTTCTAAAAATACCTTGCTACAACTTGCCAAAATGACTGAGATCTTTCTAATTCACTTGCAAGTCATAGAACGCTCAATGCTTTGCTGTGTGTTAAGATGTGAGACGTAAATCGTCTTAACCAGCTGGGTCAAATGTGAACTGGAAACGACAGGAAGATGGAATAAATTCCGAACACCATTTGCATCCAAGCTGGATTCCTCCACGTCGGGCTCAGCAATCTGTTAAAGGGGCGATTTTGAAGGACTATACAATTCTAAGGTAGCAATCTTAAAATACAGCTATGATGGGACAGCCGCAGAAGGTTAACAGATACTTTCAATAAGTGATAAATATATTTTGTAGTCATGGTAACCTGCATGCAAATTTTAAAAATATATATACACATTAAAAAAACCCTTCTGTCCCCTTTCCCTTCTCTCTTTTCTATATATGCTTATCTGAACCTGGGTAGCTAAGATTCTGCTACTAATGGAATTGAATTTGGGGGTTGATCTGCAAAGGGGATTCATAATTTTAAGGCAGATCCCCCACATACAGCCTTTGGGATATCAATATAGTATTCTATAGATTTGCTCCATGTCATTTATACAAAGGCAAATGTGAAAAAAAACCGTTAAGTGTCCTGTTTCCAATGGACTGTGCAATAAACTGATTAATATTTTAATTAATTTCCTAAGCACCGCACTAAAGGGAGGTAGTGGAAACCTCGCAGGCATGGAAGGCATTCCCTGGATAAAAAAGTAGGCGACACGTCCACCAGGAGACGCATAAGAAACAGAGGCAACCGGCAGGAGGTGGCAATTTTCTCGTGGCCTGTTAACTCGGTTTCTTTCAGCTTTATTCTCTCCTTTCAAATGAGCAGACGCCACAGTGTCCCGACGATGGAACGCAAACAAGTCAGGGATCCCGGGCCCACTGGGCTGTGTCTCCAGCCTCCCACGAGCACCCCATCTGGCTGTGACAGCCACCATTTCATAAGAGGACTGAAGTCCGGGCACGCTAATTATCCCTTCCCAAGGCCACCGAATTTGAAGATATCAGCAAATTTGAGATCAGCCTTAATGGAGGCAGAAGGCCAGAAGAGCAGGGTGGAACACGGATGATCGTAACTTCCCTCATTTTGCATATATCTGCTGTGTCAGAGTTTTCACTGAACACGGACAGACATCATTTCTATACAGCTAAAGAGCCATCAAAATTATTTTTTTACAAATAATTCAAAACTAACAGCTTCCCAACTTGTGTTTAAACTCTGAGACTAGCCCCTCGATGAGGGGTAAGGAAACATCTTCACCTTTACAGTTCATTTTCACTGATGGGGTCCCTGGAAGTTTCAAGAAAATAACTTGCACTAGAATAATAGCAGGGTTTTTTTTTTTTTTTTGCATCCTTAATAACACATTTCTATCATTATCTCATTTGTCTTTATTATAATCTGATGGGTAAAAGAACAGGTACAATACCCAATTTATACTGAATCTCAGAGGGAATAGAAAAAAAAAAAAAAACGCTGAGGGTCACGCAAAGAAAGAAATCTACATCAAACTCATTCACTTTTTAAAGACATGAGAGCTGGGAGCACGCCATGCTTTTTTAACGCCCTGCAAAGCTACAGCTATAAATGCAGAAGAGGAATTTTGGCATATTTGCTGTTGCGTAATTATTCAAGAAGGCACAACTGCCCCGTCAACACATTTGACTAAGTCACAATGAGGAAAGGCAGCCAAGACTTCTGAGCCCGCCAGCCCACTGAGTTCGCAGGGGCTCAGCGTGTCACGATCACAACCTATGGCTCCATGTCACCTGCAGTGTGAGACGGCTCCCCCAGCAGAAAGCGCAGGGTGGTAGGTGGGCACGCACAGCATTAAGTCATGTGCTATCTCTTTTTCAATCACCGTGACTCCATCAAAGACAAAAGTTTGGCTTGGGGACAATAAGCCTTTCCATTAACCTTCTAAGACTTGATATGCCTTTTTAACAAAAGAAAAACACGGTTCAGGCTTACCACCTTCAGCAAGCAACAGCAGCTCGCTAAATAGGTTAAGTTTGGGTGTTCTTTTAACTTTTTTATTTTTACATATTCTTCTATTTATAGCAAGGGGTGCTGGCTTTCCATGTTGAATGGTAACAAATTTTTTTCTACAAATAAGTTTCTGGAGGTAAAAAAAAAAAAAAGTAAATAAATATAGTATGAGCTTAAACTATAGGAAACCACTAGTATTTGTTTTAAATCAAAAATGGTTCAAAAATTGGCCCTTTCATATGGTTTGGCCTAATGGATGGCTACATGATAGGTAGTAAATAATAGTGATGGTGTATAGACAGGGCAAAATATAGAGATATATTTATACCGATAGATATGACATATATAAAGATGACTTTAAAAGGAGAGTAGATGAGTGACTTCTATTCAAGAAGCCTTATTATTAGGATGGTCACCGTATCAAGTTAAAACTGCATTGTAGACCCGGCTCACTCCTATAATCTTAGCACTTTAGGAAGCTGAGGTGTGGGAGGATCACTTGAGGCCAGGAGTTCAAGACCAGCATGAGCAATATCACAAGAACAAGATGCTGTCTCTCCAATAGCCAGAAGAATGAGCTAGGCACGGAAGCATGCACCTGTAGTCTCAGCTACTTAGGAGACTGAAGCAAGAGGATCATTTGAGCCCAGAAGTTTGAGGGTGCAGAGAGCTATGACTAAACCACTGCACTCTAGCCTGAGCAACAGAGTGAGACTCTGTCCAGAAAAGCAATCCCATTTTAAAGAGCAATACCCTCCAGCTATCGACAATTCGACTTTCAACTCATTGCACGTGAAGTTGTCTAGTTTCACTGTAGACTGGACCTCACTCTGGTCCAGGGTCAGTCCCAAAGAAGAACCACATGCTCCAGACCCAAAGCAATACCACAGGGCATGCCACCCCTTCCTCTCCCATAGTCTTCCTCCAGGCTTCTCTGATCTCCAGTGTAGCCTGTTAAGCCACATGTAAAACACACAGACCATCTTCGATCTATCATAAACCATTTCCTCTGGCCTCCAAGCCTTGCGCACCTTTCTGTACCAAATACACTTTCTCCAAAATAATTAAGTTTCTTAGAGCCTTGAAAAGAGTCTAAACGGTGGGCTCCACCTATTCCACACCCGCATGGTCCCCAACCACCACCCTGTGCCTTCTCCCAAGAAGAACTGACTGTATCTCTGGAAAAAGATCTAGAAAATCTACGAACAAAAGGAAAAGGGGAGGGTGAGGAGAGAGTCCAGGAGTCAGGCGTGAAGACATGCCACTGCTCCTCCTCCAAAGGGGTCAAGGAAGTCAGTAGAATGGCTTTGTTTTTACTGAAAGAATGGACTTGTTTTTACCAAAGTCACCACTTTTCTGACACTACTCCTTGGCACTACTTATGGGAGGGGAGCTAATAAAGGTGCATCTCTCTCTCGGCCTCCCGAGTTCAGGAAAAATGTGTTTCTGATTCAATCAAGTTTTATAACAACAGAAGACTCCAGGCCCATCCCATCCACCCTG
>NW_003852464.1:6182571-6188710 GCF_000181295.1 Otolemur garnettii
TTCTAATACACAGCCACAGCAGAGAACCTCCAGCCCAGGTGATCGCTGAGGTCCTATCTGGCTCTAATATTCCTGGGGTCCCGATCCTAACTTAGAGTCTAGAGGCCTTTCTTACTCCCATTTTCTCTACACAACCTTCCTTAGTAGACACGTTTGCCTTTGCCACAATCACAATTTTTAGTCTTATGCCAAGAACTGCCAACACCAAAGAGTTGAAGTTATTTTTCTACCAAAAAAGGACTTTGAATGTACACAGTCCTACTATGAAACTAATTTATAGCTTTCATATGAAAGCTATAACCTAATTATAACCTAAGAATATAGAGGGGGGAGGGGAAATGGATGGAGGGAAGGTGATTGGAGGGATCACCTCTATGGTTTGTCTTACAAGGGTACAAGTGAATCTTCCTAAAAGTAGAGTATAAACATCTTAACACAATAACTAAGAAAAATGACATGAAGTCTATGTTAACCAGTTCAATGAAAATATTTCAAATTGTATATGAAAACACCACAATGTACACCATGATTGCATTAATGTACACAGCCATTATTTAATAATAAATAAACAAAAGGACTTTGTAGTTTGGTGAAAGACACAGGCTTTGTAGCTACACAGACCTAGGTTTGGGTCCTAGCATGGTAGCCTCAGGCTGGGCACTCAATCACTCTAAGCCTCAGTTTTCTCATCTCCAAAATGGGGATGATGATCCCTGTCCCATGGATCACTGTGAAGAGTGAATATCTGCAAAGTACAAATGCTGGGTCAGCGTCACCTACTACTCCCTTCCTACAATTCGGAGGTGACAGGAGGTTCTGTGCTCACAGAAGACAGAGCTGGAAGATCGCCTGGCTGGATATCTAGAATCTGTACAAACAGTCTTTGGCTAAGCAGATCACCGCCAGCCCAAGAGATGCTTAGAACTTCAGAGCTCTACCCCGAGCAGCGTCTTCCCTCCCCTCAGCTGCAGAGAAGCAGAAACCCAACCCAGTTCCACATCCCGCAAAGGAGAAGCTACAAGTGTGAACTAACAGAACTGCAGGCCACGAGATAAGTAGGCCAGTCCCGGACTCCTGCAGCCAGAACAGCAGGGAAAAGGAGGCACACGGTCAAAGGGACCTAATGAGGAAACGGTCAGGTCTGGCGATACTGGGGCAAAGAGGTGTCTGCAGCAGATGGAAGAGAGGGGAAAAAATGAGCAAAATAAAAGATATTTGCCCTTTCCAGCTTTGGCAGGGCCAGGGAATGAATTTCTCAGACCACTGAGAATAAGCAGGAAGGAAAATGTTCAGTGCTGAAGCTGTTGAGACTGTTGTTAGGAATTAGCTTTGCCCTAACAGTGCCTACATGGGCACAGGAAGAAACCTGGAGGAAACATGATATAATACCAATATGCTTTGTCTCCAAATATTCAGCTGGTGGGTCATTACGAGTCTCTTCCATCTATATTTCTGCAGATTGCAAATCTATAATGAATAAAAAATGTCTTTTATTATCAGGGAAAAAAATGAAAGGAAGAAATGAAGCATGTTATATGAATTTATAGATGAGAGACAAAGGGTCTGGCATAAAGAGGCACATGGCTGGGGGTAGAGAGCAGGAGACCCCACTCCTAAGATTATCAAAAGAGAGAGCTGTGTTTTTCAAAATAGATCAAATAAAAATAAAAGAAATGATGGGTTACCCACTCTAGGGTACTAGGGTCAGATTTTGTTCCTGCAAATAGTCAATAATCAGCCGTCTGTATTTTCACCCCTTTTGCGTTCAGTGTTGACACTGGCTTTTCCAGTGTTTTGGAACCTGGGACTTGCTCTGTGATAGCAAACACAAATAAATCACTGAGGGATGCCCGTGCAAACTCTCCAGCCCAAGAAGCCAGCATTGAACACAGGCAAATGAGAACCAAAACAAAACCAAGGAGGCACTTACATTTCTTAAAAACATCACTTGGCAGTATTTCTTTTTTATCTAAAAATAGAAATCTCATACAGGATGTCACGAATTTCTAAGAGGCCAACCCAGCTATTAGAGTTAGTATTTTCCTACCATGTTCAAAATGGTTCCTGTGGTCTAAAAATAGGCTGGTTAACTCCCGAGGGGAGGGACAGGTTTTCCAGCTGGAAAAGCCTACATTTTCATTGACCCCAAGTCAGCATTTCCTGTCTTGTCTCTGCATCTATCCCTGGCCTGGTAGTATAGACACACTCAGGGAACATTAGAGAACAATCCACCCTGTTACTCTATCTTTGGAGATGGTTCCGTGTGGCCTGGCTACCAGGGGTCACTAAGAGTCCTTATACCCATGATCAACTCAGTAAGGTCGGGGCATGTGAGGACTTCCAGAGAAAATAACTAAATACTCACAAGGAAAATTCCTTCTTGATTTTCACCTCCCAAGACATTTTTAATCTAAGCTTCCAACATTAGATTTAGCAGAAACCACCACCATTAAAAGAGGAAAGCTGGGCTTGGGTGGGTGAAGGTTAGGGTTAAGTTTTGTGAAATTTAGACTCCACACATTTCAATTAAGTGGTACATCGATCCATGTACCAAACTGTACTGAAATCTGCTCAAAGTCCCATTTGTCAAGTTTTATCTGCCACCATTTGGATTCAAGATGACAGACTGAGTTATAAATCCAATTCGGGATGGGACTTCCACTGTGCAGTGTACTAAATTTTCTCAAAATCAGTCAGCTTCTTTAAGAGTTGAGCAGGGGATAGACCAAAAAGACAGTCAAAAAGGAAAATGTCATGTCAACTAGTTGAAGCAAGAATCAGGCTTAAATTGGTCATTTGGGCATCAATTCAACAAATACGTGTGAGGCACCTGCTCTCTGCCGACTAGTACAAGACATGGCGAATCATGCCGCAGCTGATAGAGCTTATATTACGGGGGGCTAATAAAATAAAGTTATTAAAAAGTGACACTACAGTCATCAAGGAAACACGAAGGATACCGTAGTAAAGAAAACTAGAGATACCCTACTTTAAACAGGGCTGGCAGAGAAATTTTCTCTGAAGGAAGGTGTTCAGGATGAGATGGAGGCAGCCATGTGAATAGAACAGTGTCCCAGGCAAAAGAAAGAGCAACCTCAGGCTCCTTGGTGGGACCTGTGGTCTTAGACAGGACACCTGAAGACAAAGAAGAAAGAGGCAGAGCAACCCCATGGTGACTTGCTGTGCCAAGTGGTTACAGTAATGTCATGGGTAACATCATTAGAAATCATTTGTGTGTTGTGGCAGGCACCTGAAGTCCCAGCTACTTGGGAGGCTGAGGCAAGAGGATCTCTTGAACCCAAGTTTGAGGTTGCTGTGAGTTAAGACACCACAGCACTCTACCATGGGTGACCAAATGAGACTCTGTGAAAGAAAGAAAGAAAGAAAGAGAGAGAGAGGGAAAGAAATCATTTGTGTTGACTGTGCAAAATGAGAGACCCTATACAAAAAAGACAACTGTACATTTTTCTTTTCTTCTCTTTAAGGGCTTTCCATTCACATGTTAATATCTAAAAGCCCATACATTTTACTTTTCTCTGGGAAATTATCCTTAGTAAGTATTATATCATCAACCTCATTAAGGAACTTTTACATGTGATACAAACTTTGCTACTTTACATGTGATGCGAAGTTCCCACCACAGACAGCGCAAGACTCCCCCATCAAATTAGTTAACTCCAAAATAAATCAGGGGTTTGCTGAAAGTCCTAGGAAGCAAGGACACTTCAGTACTTCAACCCTAAGAGGCGAAGAGGAGGAACTGTAGAATTGGTCAGCTCTCTACAGCCAGGTCAGTCTCCAGGCAGTCAAAAGGATGTGCCCATCAGCAAAAAGCAACCCTCTATTTCCCAATCACCAGGAAAGTCTTAAATGTGATGAAATTCCCATCTCAAAGTTCTCTTGACCACTTGTAAGCCATTTGGAAAATAAAACGGATTGCAAACGAGTTTTCTTAACTAGCTCACTGATCTTTCCTTCGTCATGTCCGGATGAAGGAATTCACCATTTGACTAAAGGTCAATGTTCTAGAAATATTTATGGGTGACTAAAAGGGAAAGACCATTAGGGAAATACTCATTCATTACTTTCACTACTGTCTAGTAAGCTGCAGGAAAGACCAGACAGACCTACGTGACCACCTTCCCCGTCTTCCCATCCTCACACCTATGGGATGAATTATGTTTCTAGGCTGGGGGTTCTCCGATGATGAGTTTAAAGATATCCCTTTCAAAGAAATCACTAAATGTTAGTTACCTTCGAAACTGTGCATGATTTTAATTCTCCGTGAGTAATGTTTGACAGATAAGCCTAAAATAAAATGGTCAAATGGCCTAACCTTTTAGCAATAAAATCGTGTGCAATAAAAATGCTGGAGGGTACCAGTTACTGAACTGTCATAGACTGGAGAATTATGAGACCCCATAATTCTGTACTGCAAAGCCAAATTTGTAGATTTTTTTTTCAAGTGAAAAAAAAAATCCAGGAAATTAAATGGAAAGACCTGCAATAATGAAATATTAAATGCAATTTCAAGTGCACAAAAAGGTCAGAAGCCAAAAAAAAAGAGTGGAAAGATTTCTAGAACAACATTAATTTTGTCATACTTCATGTATGCCTAGGCTTAAATACTTCTAGAAGCCAACCAGAGCCAGACTGGGGCAGGAATGCATGGAGGAAGATGAGGGGGAGGAGCCCAGGGATAGGGGCAAATGGGAACAAAGAGTGCAAAAACTAAAGGCTGGATAGAAAACATCCTTTGGAATTATTTTCAATTTCCAAAGTTGAAGTCTTGTTGCAGACATATGCATCAGCCCCGGCAGAAAGACATAAAAGCAAAAGCAAAATGACTGGACTTCAACCACGACATGGCAGTTGTCACAGAAGGTCAGCCTGATTCTGGGTTCCTTGCCTGAATACAGTTCTGGGATCCTGTTCTTAATTTCACCTTAATTGTGTTTCAGTCCTGGCCAAAGACAGCATGTATCACAGGACGGTCTGGTGGGCATGTGGAGCCAGCCAGCTGAGATGTGTTTGTGTGAAGGTATGACTATCATTACAAAAAAATCACTGAGAAGATACAGTTCCAGTCTCCAGACCCAGCAGACATACTTCACTTTAGTGATATGTCTGTAGGAGGGGAATGGTGCGAATTCAGAGAACTTTAAAGGCAATATTTTAAAATGAAAATAAATGGGTCAAATGCTAACATCAGGACACCCTGAGTTTAGAGATGACACGTTGTCTATATAGAATATTGTTCACAGCTGCGCATGGGGAAAATCTGCATTTTAACACCTAGCGAACTCTCCAGGTTCTCTACTCACCCCGTCTGTACACTCTTTCTTTAAATAAACTACAGAAATGAGATGATCTGTACTTTACTATTGCTGCAACTTTACAACCTGAACAACACATGATGAAATCTTTTTTCTTTAAAATACCAATCCATGCGCTGGGAATGCTGGAATAGCAGAAAGAAAGATTTATATTGCTGGCCAATTTTTACTTATCCTTGCCTATTTATAAATTGTGCTACAACTTCAATAACCATAGTTAAAAAGAATAACATCACTCCTAACCACTGCCTTTGACTGTAAAAACCATTTCACTGTAACAGATAACACTAAAATACTCCAGGAATAATCTATAAATGAATCCTGGATTACCAGTCTAAAGATGGTGGTTATAAATGATTACATGAAAGAGTTGATGTTACTTTGAAAATCTTAGAGTCTGTCTATGGATTTTTGTATTTTATATGTAACATTTTTATGAAGTGATTTTGCCCTTACATAATAGCTTTCATCTTCAAAGCACTTCACAAATATGAGCTAGTTACATAAAAAGCTATATTACTGCGAAATCAGAAAATGGAAAAGCTCGGGTTCTCTTAGCAACACTCACTCTCACACATTCAATATGACTAATCTACACCAAAGATTAGGTTTAAAAAAAAAAAAAACACATGTTTAGTTATCATTGCTACTTTTAAATAAACAGCCAAAGGGTTAACAGTGTTTTACATGCCAGGCAGGCCTTAATGTTCAGAAACATCTGCCTTTGACACAGTTTATAAAGTTTGAAGAAATTAGACTTGGATTCTGGTAGTTTGTTTTTGTCCTTTCTATTTCATGAAATG
>NW_003852464.1:6189757-6191420 GCF_000181295.1 Otolemur garnettii
AAAACTGCAGATGCTAGCATGGATGTGGGTAGAAGGGAACAATTTTATAATGCTGGTGGGACTGCAAACTAATACAACCTTTTTGGAAGGAAGTATGGAGAACCCTCAAAGAACTCAAGCTAGATTTGAGTTCCCATTTGATCCAGCAATCCATTACTGGGCATCTATCTGGAAGGAAAAAAATCCTTTTACCACAAGGACACTTGCACTAGATTGTTTATCGCAGCTCAATTTACAATTGCCGAAATGTGGAAACAGCCTAAATGCCCACCAACCCAGGAATGGATTAACAAGCCATGGTATATGTATACCATGGAATACTATTCAGCCATTTAAAAAGATGGAGACTTTACATCCTTTATATTAACCTGGATGGAAGTGGAACACATTATTCTTAGTAAAGCATCACAAGAATGGAGAAGCATGAATCCTATGTACTCAATTCTGATATGAGGACAATTAATGACCTAGCACACAGTGGGAGTGGGGGAAGGGGAGAGCAGAGAGTGTGAAGGAGGGAGAGAGGTGGGAGAAGGAAGAGCAGAGACAGGAAAGGGAGGAGGTGGGGGGTCTTGGTGTGTGACACACCTTTTGGGGACAAGACACAAGTATAAGAGGGACTTTACCTAACAACCAGTGTAACCTGGTTTCTTGTACCCTCAATGAATCCCCAACAAGAAAAAAGAAGGTCACAAGATCATCTATATCCTATGAAGTCAATTTGATAAAAGAAATATATATATATGTATATATATAAAATTAAATAAAATAAATGTGTGTGGTAGGGGTATGTGTAGCTTGCCTCTACCTTTGGACTTTATTTACTATTTGGATTCTTAACCATAAAATGTATAGATTTTTTAAATCACAGGACATAAATGTTATTCAAAGAAAAACAAACTCAAAACCCCTGCCCTTGCCAACTCACTCTGTACCGGGGAGACAGACAATGTCAGTCAGTGTGAGTCTCTCCTTGAGAGTAAAGATTGCAAAGAACTGGAAGTAACTCAAGGTAGAAATTCAGAGGACAAGGAAAAGAGCCTTAAAGCGAGTCCTGCAAGGAAGGAGGGTGTTCAGTAGTAACCGAGCATTCTAGACAGAGGAATTACACACCCAGGCACAGAAGCAGCAAGAAAACTGAAGAGCTTCATTGGGGCAGAGAATACAGCCAGGAGTCCTGAAAGATGATGATGGGGATGGCACTTGCCAGATCATGGAAGACCTTGACTCCTGTGGGGAGACACTGGGCTTTATCCTTTCTGGATAACATGTAGAATCATACAAAGTGATAGGTGCATGGGAAGGGGTTAGATCAAAAAAGCAATAAGATCAAATAACTAATTTAGTGCAGACAGCAACGACACGCAGAGGATTGGAGGAAGGTAACCTTAGTGTCGGGGATACCACTTAGGAGCTTCCCAGGTAGGAACAGAGGAAACGGAAAGGAAAGAGAGTTTCAGAGATAGTGAAGAAACAGAATCCACATGTCTTAATGGCCAGTTAGGTGCGGGTGAACGAGAAAAGTGTCCAAGGTACTTCCCAGATTTCTAAACTGGGTAATTGAGTAGACTCTGGTACCATTACCTAAATGAACTGCATCTGGGCAAAAAGCCAGTGAATTTGATTTGGGATGTGTAGAATTACAGGTGATAAGGATGAACAG
>NW_003852464.1:6191595-6197632 GCF_000181295.1 Otolemur garnettii
GGCAGACATGCAGAGTCCCCCTTCCCGAGATGGAAGGGTGAGAGAGTGAGACTTGGGTGCTGAAGAGCAGAGGTCTGCAAGAAAAGAGTGATCTGGCATCCTCACCAACCACTGTCGGAACAGGTGCCGTGGAAGCATAAACAGAAGCTTATGGATCAAATAATAACTCAAGTTTAAGGAGAAAGTGAACTCCTGCCACAAACTTACCCGTGAAGGAAGAGTGTGCCAAAGTTAAAAGTGAACGCAGGAACAGATAAGGATGTATTGTTCCCTAATAGGTGACCAGCTGCCCTTGCAGTAATGACTACCACAGAAATGACATTATCGTTTTTTGTTTGTCTGTTTTATTAAATCATAGCTGTGTACATTAATGCAACTATGGGGTACAATGTGCTGGTTTTATATACTAATTGAAATACTTTCATCAAACTGGTTAGCATAGCCTTCTCAGCATTTTCTTAGTTATTGTGTTAAGATATTTCTATTCTACACTAAGTAGATTTAACATATACCCTTGTAAAACGCACCATAGGGAAGTCATTGGTTTTTACCTCATAAAAACATAGTCACATAGCCATGAAACAAAGATACCGCAATACAAATTCAAATGTTTGCTCTGCAGCTGTCCACATTATCCAGCTAAAATTTACACTCACAAAGTCTTTTGTTAGCAAAAAAAAAAGATCTTGAGATCCCATTTCCAAAGTCTCACCTTAAATTTTTATGTGACTTGGGTAATTTAAAGAATGGGCTCATATAAAGGATACAGTTGATAGCTACAAATAATTTAGAAGTAGGAGTGAATTAATTTTTGGCTAAATTGTCTACTGAATAGCCACGAAGTTTTAAATTAACTGAATAACTCTTTCAACATTAAGTAGACCAGAGGTTGATTAAATGGAAATCCATGTGTCTGTATAGTATAAACCACTTGAAGAAGTTTGCATAGAAATGTAAGAAACTTGGTTTTTGTTGTGGTTCTCAATGGGCTATTTAATTTAATGATCCCAGCCCTCCTTGGGGTCAAAGGCTGCGTCATTCTTTCCTTCAATTCCACTAGATATGTCAAATTCATTTTATGTATTAAGATCCATATAAAGATGTATTTCTAACCCAATAATGCTGCTCTTAGGAATTTATCACGTACACGTGTAACCAGAGGAAAACGCCATATACACAAAAAATGCATTAGGAAGAACAAAAACTTAGAAACAACCCAAAATTTAAGAATTGAGGGGATGACAAAAATTATAGCCGTCAGCCTCAAGGAAGAAAATACATTCATGAAACAAAGCTAAATAAAATTGTTCTTTTTTTTTTTCACTTTGACTGTAATCATTTAAGTTATATGTATAAACCAAAAAATTATGATGATGATTTTTTTTTTTTAGACAGTCTCACTCTGTCGCCCTGGGTAGAGTGCCTTGGCATCATCCTAGCTCACAACAACTTCAAACTCTTGGGCTCAAGTGATCCTCTTGCCTCAGTTTTTCTATTTTTTAGTGGAGAGGGGGTCTTGCTCTTGCTCAGCCTGGTCTTGAATTCCTGAGCTCAAGCCATCTGCTCACCACAGCCTCCCAGAGTGCTAGGATTACAAGCATGAGCCACCCCACCCGGCCACAAACCCCAAAATTCTTAACAATAATGTAACACACAAACTGAAACTTGAAAAAAAAAAAAAAGGAAGCTGTGATGTAGGAATAAAAATTGTTTTACATTTCGTCTCTCAAATTCTTCTTTAATGTTTTCCTAAGTACATTCAGAATTTAATAGGAAGTAAGAGGGGAGGGAAGGGGACCAAAATCAGTGGAAAGGAAACCGTGCTAAGTAAGAAACCAAGAATTCTAAGATGCATCTAGATGCGCTTGTAGACTATTTGTAGGCGGTGAGTCATCTGTAGACTGGGAAGCCGTGTTTAGAACTGACACAAGGTTAAATGAAGTTATCCATTTCCAAGTATGATTCATTTAAATAATACCAACAGGCACCTCGTTCTCTATATAGCCAGTGTCTGGAAATATGAAAATAAAACATTTTCCACCAATTGTCCTGAAAACAAAGAAATAAGGATGGCAAATAGTTCTAGCATAAATCATCAGTGGAGTGCTAAAGTACCAGGGCCCCTGCACGTTTAGTTAAATACGATTGACAGTCAACAATTGACGATGTTAAAAAGTCTTTGGTAAAATTCTGAATATGCTCAAATAACAACACAGGAAGGCCAAGTTGAATCAGTCTGTTCCTAAAAGGTCTTGCTTCCCTGTTAAGTAATTGAGCTTAACAAAGGCTATTTCTCAACATTTCCATGAAAACAAATCCTCTCACCACCTATAAGAATGCTTCATAGAACAATGATTTATTTTGCTTACTATTTTGAAGGCATGGAACGTTTAGAAGGGGACTTCAGAGTTGAGTAGGTCAAATCTAAGCTCAACATGATTAGCTCGGAGACTCAGTGAATTACAGAAACGCCTTCACTTCCAGCTTCTCATTTGCAAAATGGGGATAATGGTATCTATCTCATGAAGTCTTATAAATATTAAGTATATATAAATATTAATTAATGTATATGGAAAACTTACAGATCTGTCAGAACATAATAAGCACACAGATAATCTAAATTGTTATTATTACCTATTGCAGAGATATCAGAAGAATCAGAGGTCTCACCTGAAGGAAGCCTACCTTTATTATAATTAACAAAGACAGCACAAATAAAGATAGTAGTAACTATCATTCTACCTTCCTTATACATATCATCATTTGCATGCATTGGCTCTCCTCATTTCACTACAACACCATAGAACAGGTCTTAGACCCATTATAGAGATCATAAAACTGAGGTCCAGGGGAACAACTCAATTAACAAGATTCTCCACAAATAGAGGGCTGAGGGGAATTTTATTCTACAACTACAAATGAGAGGGAAAGGTATCAACAGTGTCAATCCTCACAAAACGATCAAGGGCGGGGACTAGTGGAGAATTAATGACCCGCCTTTATGTCAACAAAGTAATTCAGGTGGGTCTGTAGTTTTTAATGGTATAGTGAAACTTCAGTAATCATTAATCAGGGCATGAACTGTAAGTAACTTTCTCTTCTCAGAGAAAAGAAACGTGAAAAAAACAGCACTATGAAAACCGGTTTTGTAGCTATAGCCTAAGAGTTCTTATAAAATAGGATTATTCCGCAGACAAGTCCGTGTTTCCGGCTTCAAAATGAGGTCAGAGTCCCGAGATAGGAAGGTAGGACTTTTTTCCCCTCCCATACAAATTAAGAGAAGATCACTGCTTGAAATGATTATGCTAGTGACAAAAAGGTAATTATTTTTTAGAAATTTATATAATAAATTCTGGCTTCTTTTCTGCATTGCTTTACAGAAAGAGATATATCTTTATTAGCTTTCTGCAAAATATAGAAACACTTTTATAGTGGAAAATTATGAAAACGAAAGTGAAAAACCACAGCTCCACTGTGGGGTATATGGCAGCTATGCACGTGTGTACATAATGCCCCCCACACAAAAGGTTTCACTTCTGACAGTTTATATTGTGACAATATTTATATAATCAAAACCGGCTCCTTTTCATCATTGGGATAGAGTATATGCTATTTAGTCTTGTGTGCTTTTCATTTAACATTATATCAGGAGCATTTCCTAGGTCATTAAATATTGCTTGAAGCAACCTGTTTAGTGGCTGTTAGATTTTGATCTCAGGCTTTTTAAAAATAGTAAGCGGATTCAAGAATTTTCTGCATTTCAAACCTTTCTGGCATAATGTGAAGATCTAAGTTTTATGATAACTGAAACTTCAAGTAGTACATGTAAATTATCTCAAGCAATTAAGAATGTAATTAATTTTGCTTTAAAATATCAGGGAAAAGCTCTTACTTAGGGGTAATTCCTTGTGTTTACATTTTAATGCACCCATTTCAAGTACTTTAAAACTTGGAGCTGTAAAATCTTTCCTTAGTTTTATGGTTTTCCCTGCTTAGAAAGTAGTGTAGAAGTTGGGTGTGGTAGCTCACGCCTGTAATCCTAGCTCTCCGGAAGGCTGAGGTGGGAGGATTCCTGGTGCTCAGGGGTTCCAGACCAGCCTAAACCTCATCTCTACTAAAAATAGAAAAATTAGGTGGGGGTTGTAGCAGGCACCGATAGCCCCAGCTATTTGGGAGGCCAAGGCAAGAGGATCTCTTGAGCCCAAAAGTTAGAGATTGCCGTGAGCTATGATGATGCCACAGCACTCTACCCAGTGACAGACTGAGACTCCATCTCAAAAAAAAAAAAAGAAAGTAATTAAAGGTAGAAATAAATATTAGTATGAAATTCTTAAAAATCTAATTGTACCAGACAGTTATTACTTTTCTAAAATATGTTTTTGAGTGAATATTGTCCATAATAGTATTTTAAAACCAGTTTATAGGAGGACACACATCCAACAGTGATCTCTCCAAAATTTGAGTTTGACCAGGTAATATCTTGCTTACAAGACATCTGTGGCACACACCATCAATCCACATACATCTCTGGTTTCTCATACAAATCAAGTTAGGTCCTCATCATTAAAAAACTTTTCTCCACTGGGGCAAATACACATCTAAAATTCTATTTCATGTTTACATGGATGGAGCTGGAAAATATTTTTCTTAGCAAAGTATCCGAAAATGGAAGAAAAAGTATCCAATGTACTCAGCCCTACTATGAAACTAATGTATAGTTTTCATAGGAAAACTATAACCCAATTTTAGCCCAGGAACATGGGGAGAGGGGGAAAGTTGGGTACAGGGAGGGTGATTGGCGGGATCACGCCTATGGTTCATCCTATAAGGGTACATGTGAATCTCTCTAAATGTAGAATATAAATGTCTTAACACAATAACTAAGAAAAAGACATGAAGGCTATGTTAACCAGTTGGATGAAAGTATTTCAAATTGTATATAGAAACAGCACTCTGTACCCCATGATAGTATTAATGTACACTGTTATGATTTAATTTAAAAAAATTCTATTTCGCACCAGTTACATTGCAACACCATGATGTACACTTTCTTCTAATTTGCTTGCTCTCCAGCTAAAAATGGCTTTGTTGAAATCCAACTTTCTTGGCCTTGGTTGGCAGTCGAGCCGTATGTAGTGGATATGCTGATTTTAAAAAAGAAAGAAAAGAACCACAATAACAGTGGCATGGTCTCCTGAGAATACATTTATTTCTGCAGTATAAAACAAAATTAAATTCTTCAATCTCAAACACTATTAAAAGGTTGTATTTAAAATGCATGAAGCATTAAAAAGACATCAAAATTAAAATAATCTCATAAATCTCTTCATTTAAAAGACTTATTAGAATACAGATCGAGTCAGAAAACAGCTGCCCAGCACTCCAGAAGCAGTAAATTATAACTATTTTAACTTTTTTTCATTTTCATCATTGGAAAGTCTTTTCCAGAATAATTGTACTGCTGTAGCAAGACCAACTGTCCCATCCATTTAACATGTGAATAGTAAATGGCTTTCAATGAACTCTGAAACAGATAATTCTGTATATTCTTTTAAAGATCAGTCGACCACAGGGTTGTGCCCTGACAAAGGATACAGCCGATACAAGCAGAAATTAGTTTTTAATGTAAAATTGATCAAATTAATTATTATTTCGAGTCACTTTGCCAGAGCACGAGGGAGGCCCTAGGAAAGCCTGGTACTGTAAGGGTTTTAATGTCATCTTCTTCTTCCCTGGGTCTGCCAACTAAAGCCCAGGGGAAAAATCAGCACGGGAAGGACAGTCAGATATGTCCAAATGCCATCAATCACTAAAACCTGCCTCTCTTTTGTAAAAGACTGACAACTAGGTGTTTTTTTTTTTTTAAATAAAGATTCTCGCTCTATAGACCATCATACATCAGTCTTGATTGTACCAGAGCATTCCTCAGAGTCCAATTAAACTAACATGTTGATTGCACCTCAGTGCTGTCAAATCCTAAAAAGGAGAAAAGAAAAACCAGATGTCTACGCACGAGGCCTCCTGCCTCCTGCCCCCT
>NW_003852464.1:6197799-6239798 GCF_000181295.1 Otolemur garnettii
GGGCTTTATGAGGGACTGCTTAGAACACCATTAATCCAGCTTAATTGATGGTGTAGCAGGTACCCGCTCTTCTCTGCTTTCTCCTTCCAGAAGACAACATGGGTAGCAGAATCAGACTTCTCTCCCCAAACAGCATCTATCTTTGTAATTCTGTGCACTTCCCCACCGCCTCGGCTCGTACAGGCTGAGCAAAGCTCCTTATCTAAGGCTCTGGAAAGGATAACAGGACTGTTCGAGTATAAAAACTGCAAGTATTTTATTTATCTCTCTCTCTTTCTGCTTAGATTACCATTATCTTTGGTCACTGAATTTTGTATTTTAGGCTTCAAATAAAGAGCGAAGTCAACCAGAAGGTACAGCTGTAAACCCAATGGATTACTGCTGCGCGCGCGCACACACACACGCAAACACACACACACATACACACACACACCCCTCCTTCTGGCCTTTCTGTGCTTTAACCTAGGGTTAACTTCCTCATGAATGGTTTCAAATGATTCTATGACCTTCCTTGCAAAATATTTATGCCAAAGAACAATGCAGGTTCTACAAATGCCTGAGTAACTACTACTTACCCTGATGCTTCAGTGTAAGCCAAGCAAATGAGCTGTCGAAAACCCAGTGAGACATCTGCAGCAGGAGGGGAAATTGCATAAACTAATTGCTGACATGAATTTCAACTCCATCCATTCATTCTCTCCTCTAGCCACATGTAAGGCATTAAGGAAGCCATAGAAATGGATAGAGAAGCAGTCCCCACCTACTTGTCCCTAGATACGGGCACGTAAATATCTACAATAAATAAGAATCCCAAAAGACCCAAATCAAACGTTCAGGCCGGGAGCTCAGGCCTGTAATCCCAGCACTCTGGAGTGGCTGGAGAACTGCTCTCCACTCTCTGAGGCTGGAGAACCCCTTGAGCTCAGGAGTTCAAAACCAGCCTGAGCAAGACCACCAAATATGGAAAAATTAGCCAGGCACTGTGGCTGATGCCTGCAGTCCCAGCTACTTGGGAGGCTGAGGCAGGAGGATTACTTGAACCCAGGAGTTTGAGGTTGCTGTGAACTAGGCTGATGCCATGGCACTCTACTCAGGGGGACAGAGTAAGACTCTGTCTTAAATAAATAAATAAACAAACAAATAAAGCAAGCAAACTCCTATGGGCAGGCATGATTAATTCTGACTAGCGGCATCAGGGAAGTCTTCTTGGATGAGAAAGCTTAAGAGTTGCATTATTAGTGATTGGGAAAAAGCATCTAGAATGGATTAAGGAACAATCTGTCCAAACACACAGAGATGTACCTGGGACAGATCACTGCTGTCCCCACTTCTATCCTGTGAATACCACATGCACAATTCCTACCACATCCACCTGTCATTGGTATTCATATTCACTTACTAGTCTTCTTAATTGACCTCATTTTTACCCCAATTTACCTTCTTAAAAGGACATTTCACGATACTTCTATAAATGGAAAGCCAGCATCCCTCGCTCCAACCATAAAGATAAGTAAAGGAAAACAAAATCATGAGATTCCGGCTAAATCCCATGGTCTGAAGCAGCCCTCCCTTTGCTGCAGAGGGAAGCTAGAGAGTCAAGATGTTAAGGGCTTCCCAGCCTCCAACTAAAGCTTCCTCCTCGAGAGATTACAAAAGGACGAGAGGAAATTTTAAATTGCACAAACTGCTCATGTGGGAACTCGGGGTTATCCAAGGCCAAGTTAGTGAACCACCTAAAGTCATTCTGAATCACTGTCCCTCACTCCGGGAAAGACAGAGATTCAAGTCGCTCCGGAGCTGGCTGAGAAAAGGCTGTAAGGAGAAAGAGGCAGAAAGCAGATCTGGGACTTTGAAGTTCATTCTAAGACCTCTGACCTTCACATGAGGTGCTGGGAAATCATTATGTGTAGGTAGTTCTTTAAGAAGAAAACTCTGGTTGTGGTACAAAAGATAATTGGAGAGAGAAGAGATGAAAAGTGAAGACCTCAGCTTATTTGAGAGAAGCCAAGCGTCTTGACTAGAGTAATAGGAGAGAAAAGGGAAAGTAGGTAATGGTACTCCCCGATGGTACCCGACCCTTGCACTCTCTCTGATTGTCTGCATGTTTCTCCATACTGTTCTATCCTTTATGTGAGCCAAGTCATTATTACTGCATTTCATCAAATCTAAGATGCTATCAATTGTGAGATGCACTATTATTTTGCATGCCACTACGAAAGAAAAATGCTGCCAATTAAATGATGATACACCATCCCTTGTAAGAAGCATCCAATTCCAGAGATGCCAGAATGTGAGGGGAATGCTTGTCTTGGAATCAATGAGACACATTATTAATCACTATTGCTTAAAAGCAAATAATAGAGAGCTTGGAAGTTAATTGGTTTTCAGAAAACAATGAAAAAAGAGCTTATCTGGTATAGTGTCTTCCTTGATGTAACTAGAGCAATAAATTGTCATCTTCCTAAGATAAGATGATATTGAACAGTGATTCGGAGGTGAGCCAGAAAGTCCTGGGTTCAAGTCCTGCATCATTCACTTCCTAGCTGAGATACCTCAGAGAATAACAAACTCTCAAAACCTCACCTGGCTTATCTGTAAAATCCTCTTTGGAGTTTTCAATATTTAAACACACGCCTCCAATGGAAAACTTTAAGGATCCTGAGCCATTTCCCTGCTCAGATTTGTCAAAATCGATTTTTAACAGAAGTCAGCTATTATTTGTATCTAATATTATCAGTGGCAATGTGAGTAGTAAAGTTGTTTTTCTCTTTTTCTTATTGGACTCAACCACAGCGCCCACTAGACTGTCATCATCACATGCTTTTTGGATGTTCACTTCGCTAGGGTAGCACATGAGAGCGAGTCAGTCAGAAATAGAGCTGGGTTCCAGATGGGTGGATTCATTTAGGTTAGTCAGTTTAAAACTCCAAGTTCAAGTTTCTTGTGATTTTCTATTCCAAGGTTCCTCCTGGACACTCCTAAGTCTTATGAAAGTGAATCGTCCGGAAGACAAAATGTGCAGTGATCCGCCCCCCCTGCTGCTCTTGGGAACTGGCAGAACTGCATCTCTCTAATCTGTGGATTACTGTTCCAGGCGTTTCCACACTGCGACACAATCTGAGCCTCACACCGAGCCCGGGAGTTAGGGCAGGGCCACCATTACTGTGCCAGCTCAACTTGCCCAGCTGTCCCACACCACTGTCAGTAATCAGGCCTGAAAGGAAGCCCGAATCTGGCCCCAAATGCCATCCACATCCTGCACACTCCATGTTTCTATGTGATTAAAAAAAAACATCAAAAAAGATTAATTACATCCAGTTGCTCTTCTGCATTCTACCTTCTCCGTTTTGGTGGGTGTCTTACTCTTCACTGGTCTTCTGTGCTTTCACACACCTCTTGCCCACCTTTTCCTAGTGTTCTGGAGATGTGACGAGCTCCAGAGAGACGGAGCCCACTCTCGTTCCTGTATTTTCTGGGGTTGGTCAGGAGGGTGCTGGGGCCCCTGCTATTCTCAAGTAGAGCCACAAGGGGACAGTGCAGCCCAGTCTGCAGACAAGGCCACCTCAGGCCCTGGGGGGGCACAGGAGGAAGGTGAGGGTGCACAGGCCCCTGGGCAGGGGGATTATAGGTAGCTCAGTGCAAGAGTCCTAAGCCCTGGAGAGTTTCATGCCCTGGCTCTAGCTTCGCTTCTACAGCCAACCAGCTCAGGGAATGTTGAGCAAGTTGCTTCCCGAATCTCTGAAAGAACACTTTTCTCTCTCTAAGAGTTGTTGACTCAAGACCTTTGTAGTCTATTGTTAAAGTACCCCGACAGCACTATTCCTGTGAGCACACTGAGCTGGTGTCTGCCAAATGCTCACAACTGAGAGACCACAGGTGAGGATGTCTGTGGAGCGCCCACTAGTGGACAGGTGGTATTATTACAACCTCTATCTAAAAAATTCCTATCTTCTAGAATATCTATATTTTTTCTTCTGAAACCTGAGAAAGCAAGATTCATGAACCTTAGCAATCAGTTCGGAGGTCAAAGAGCCTAAGCTTGAAGAAATCTTGACACCTTTTGTCAAGATGTTCTTTGCAGGATTATTTACAATAGCAAATAAATAAATAAATATAAATTTAATAAATCATTTACATTATGGCATTTCTTTATTAACATGTATAGCACAGTGGAAAGAAAAGAATAGCATATAAAATTATACTCATACTGAATACAATGTCTACCCTGTAAAAAAATGCATAGAAAAAAGACTTTAATTATATAAAAAAGAATGAATTACAGTAAAATATTAACATTGCTTGCCTCTGAGTAATAGAATAATGGTTAATTTATAGGGGTTCCATTATTCTTTTCAAATTTCTTACAAAAAGAATGTTTTAATTTCTACCATTCTATTTTTATTTCCAGATATTTTATTTGGTCTTTTTGAAAAACCTCCCTAGTCATTTTGATAGATTTTTGAAACATATGTTATTTGGGATTAGTCGATCATTTTTCTCATGTTTTCCTTTCTCTTATTTCATTAAACATTTTAAACATATTTTCTGTGTCCTTTTTCCCATATCATCATAGCTCCAACACACAAAGTCCTTACAGGTCTCATTCTGCCATTTGTGGTTTCACTTGACTCTTAAATATAAAATTGTTCATGTGTTTGTAATCCTGGATTGTGCAATCACATAAAGCTAACCTGACACTGGGGGGATGCCAGAGGGCCTGGGGCAAAGGCTCATTTCTCCAGGAAGCGTTTGTATCCACACCTCCCAAGCATTCTGAGCACCACCAGTCCAGGACCTCTAAAGTCAACGTTGTTTCTAGACCACTCATACAATATGACTTCAACCTCCAAAGCTAAATGAATATAACGCCATTGTTAAAATATTGGTGATAAGATCTTTTTCCCCACCCAGAGCTGAGGCTGACAGACATTTCTCTTGATCTACAAGATTTATTTTTCTAACTCTTTTTTTTTTTAATAGAGAATGTAAACCTTTGAAAGTACTGGCTTTATGTTAGGGTCTCAGTTTCAACTTCCCATATTAGATTTTGGTCCCCAGCAAAGCAGTCAAAGCTCAATACTCTCACTTTCTGCTCTCAGCAAATGCCCTCAGGATAGAGCCTCAATTTATGATTCCCACCCAGTTTCCACCTTCCTATTTGTTTTTAACTCCTGGAAATCCCATTCATGTGTTTTGCAGATATCATGAAAATATATTATATTTCAGCCATTATTCTTAGGTTCTCTGAGCAGGAAGATCTATCAGACTATCTGGTCAACCCACTATACATACAGTTACAATTGGAAGTTTGGGCTGATGTTAACTTTATAACCAGAAAAATTTTAAGTACAAAAAAAATCTATCACTATAAAATGGGGGAAATATCACCCATTATCTGTCCTAAAAATTTTCTTGACAGGTTGCTTTTTCCGTCACTAAAAACTACTCAGCACTGAGAGGCAGCTTTAGAAAAAATCTGTACCTCACTGAAACTGAAATTAACTAATTCAGCACCACAGTGAAAGGATAAGACCCACCACAAATGAGCAGGAAAAGTGGGGTGTGGGATTACATCTAGGTGCCAGCGCATAGTAGGTTAAATATTTATAGTAACAAAATACAAACACCCAGGTCTACCAGGCAATATTTTGGAAATGGGTATCAGCAGAGTGCCAAGATTTTGATATTCACCATATCTTATTATTCTAAGCATATAGATATTTATACCAAAGGAATCTCTTCAAATATTCTATGGAGTAATTCTTAAACATTCCAAGAGCTGAGATACACTCCTTCCCCCTTCTCTATACTGTTGCCAGAAATGCTACTGATACATTTGCTTTAATTTGTTTAATTTACAAAAACCTTCATTTTTATTTTCTCATGCAAGAGTTAAATGAGATGGTCCAGGCAAAGTACTTAGCCCCTAGCGCATAGTAAGAGTTTGCTATGATGATGGTGATGAAAATGATGATGAAGATAGTGATGATTTTTAGAAATATCCGTGTAAAATGTCAGGTAGATGTGCCAAGTGAATGAAAACTACAATCAGTGAAGGGCAAAACCAAAACATTCTTTGTTTTGGACTTAAAATTCCATAGCAGGATGATTCAAGGTTCTTTACTTAAATCTGGAACATCCAAATAGCCATCAGGTATAACTAGGTACTTAATAAATATTCATATTGACAAGAAATATTAGCATTGCCATGAGGTATCACAGTAGGTATTATGGTGCAACGCATGGACATTGGGTTTCCAACTTCCATCGTGAAGGCAAGATGGATAAATACGCCCATGAGTGTGAGGTCTCCGAATACCCTACACTTAGTGTCCTCAGGTCCTGCTGGCTTACTGCTCCAGAAAGAGAGGTACGCCCACCTTCAGAGCTGTACTGTGCTATGTGCTAAGCTGAGTGCTCTGTTTCCTGCCTGCCTCGTCCAGTCCTCATAGGTGGGGTCTTGTTATCCCAACCCTGCTGTGGAAGGAGCATAATAGAGTCAGTTAGAGCACTGATCACTGGAAATCCAGCTGTCACTTACCTTGAGCAAAACTACTCAATCTGGTGTTTGTGAAGCGTCTGGATCATAGTAAATACATAAGTCTTGGCTATTATTATCCTGACTTTTCAGATGAAGAGACAGGGGGGTAAACGAAGCCAGTTACTTCACTCACGTGAAGCAGAGCTGGGACGCAAACCCAGGCAGTTTGGCTTCAGACACTCAACATGAAAAAGGAACAGACCCTTCAGCACAAGATCTCTCACCCCTCCCCTGCAGGGCAGGACTGCTGCAGAGAACTTTACTATGTTGTGGTGGAACCAGAATATATCAAAGAAAGACCTGGCCAACTCCACCCAATTGCTGGAATTTTCTAGGCCTACCCCAGTCTGCGACCTGCAAGAGCCCGGCCTGCTGTCAGTATGGAGAATGTGGATGAAAGGCTGAGAGGTGGAGAGAGGGACTCTGCAAGCCTCTCAAACTCAGCAACTGCTGCTAAGTTCTGTATCCCCTGCCCCAAGACAGGGCCAACACAGAAGGACGTGGGGCTTTGTCTTTCCACCAGCATGTATGCTATTTGAGAGCCCCCAAACAATAGCCATTTAACAAATGCATCTCTGTGTGCCAGGCACTGTGCTGGGCACTTCACAGGGACTTCATAATCTGATCCCTGTGACCATCTGATCAGACGAGGGGTTATCACTTTGCCTCTCTGTAGATGAGCCACCTGAGAATTAGGGCGGTCGGGGAAATTGTCAAAGAACACAGTTAAACAGCAGCCCCTGACACGGGGTGATAATCCATCTAACCACACTGTGCTAAGACAGTACAAATAAAATGGTGAAAATAAAATGGTGAAAATAAAATGGCTCAGGTTGCAGTAACAATGAGTTCCCTTTCCCCAGAGGACTAGTGGACAAAGCCCACGAGCCAAAGACTTTGGAGACAAAGCCCCCCAAAATCTGAGTCAGCTTCTCACTCTGCTCTGTATTCACCAGGGGACTGTGGGCCAACTATTCACAACCACCACCGTGTGCTGAGGAATCACGGTGTGCCCAGCATTATGCCTCCTGTTAGACTGTAAGCCCCACTGGAGCAGGATTGGCCCCAGGTACCAAGGTATCCCCATAGCCCAGGACAGTGCCTGGCTCTCAGTAGGGAATGAATGAATGATGAATGAATGAATGAGTGATGAACGAATGAGCAAATGAAAATATTCACTCTAATTCTTACAATCACTCTGCAAAGTAAAATGTGAATCTTCTGTGTGAACGGAAGGGAATTAAGTTCAGAGCAGTCAAATCTCCTGTTCAAGGTCACCGGTCAATGAGTGGTACGGCTGGGACTCAAATCCAGCCTATCTGGCTCCCACATCCTTCCCTTTCTTCTGTGTTTTTTATTTTTGTCCAAAAGGAGACAATGCACTTTCCCACCTCACCAGGCTATTGTGAAGATCCAATGAGATAAGATAAATGAATAGGTTCTGCAAACTTGGCACTTGGAAAGGTTGGTGACTGTGATTTTTAACACAAAATCAAAGCCTAAAGTCAAAACAGCACAAGTTCAGTGGAATTTTAAGCACTGAGAAGAAACGGGAGTATTTGCAGGCAAGGGGGCGCTCACCAGCTTTGAAATCAAATCATGCCACACGCTCACGGTATTCGCCTTCTCAGGAGGTAGGAGGAACAGAATCCCCAGATTTAGAATTGCTGAATTGCAAAATTATACAAAGGACAATCAGAACAACATTCCACCTAGTGCAAGACGCTGGACAGACTGTCACCTTAACTCTGACGGAACAAAAATGTGACAGCATAGTGCCAGGAAGAGGCATCAGAAACGCACAGCTCAGAACAAAATGCCTCCTGGGTACAGCCCCTTCCCACAAGGCCTCCCAAGCTCTGGTGCTGTTTTCCAATTCCTAGGTGATCTGTAACTTCCATGGTTAAATCAAATGATTTAATTAAGCTTCCACGGTAAATTAGAATTTAGCAACACCTTAGAGCTAAGGAGTTTTCATAACCATGCTCATCTCTCTTATCTATTTCTTATAATAGTCTCATCCTCGTTTTCCTAATAAGAAGAACCTAGATAGAGCACAGAAATTTGCTTACAAAATCAGGAAACTCAGGCCCGAATGCAAAAGTGAAAGCTACATAGACCTCTCAGTCTTCATCCCCCAGAAGGTGGCTTAAAACAGATCAGAAAACAGAAAGCAATCAAAGAAAATAATAGCCACAAAAGCCTTTTTAAGAACACCAGTCGACTATCAGCCTACAGTGGTGAGTAAAGCAGAAATCTTTAGTGAGTCTCCAAATCCTGATTCATCAAGATTGGGAACCCACAGGGGACAATCTTGCCAACTTTTTTTTTTTTAATTGAGGCATGAAAAAACTAAAAGATTATTTTAGAAAGAGTACACAAGTGCCACTCCCGTAATAGGGAGCTTGTGTTTCTATTTTCCCCCAGGTTAAGCAGAGGAGGGAACTCAGAGTCTTCTGGGTCAAAAGCTGGGAACGTAAATAAGTGACCTGTCCAGCATCAGATGTGACAAGTGGTGGCCATCAGCCACTCAGGTCTTACCTCGGTGGAATATATACAGGCTTGGTGTTGCCAGATTTGATATTTCTCAAAAGAAGCTTAAAGTCCTTTCTTATTGCTGATGGAACTTCAGAGAATAAAACCTTCTGATTTTTAAATGTTGTCAAATTTAAAGATTTGGCGAGCAACTGAAGGCTGCCCATTTGCAACTGTAACCTTTCTCCTCCTGAGTGATAATCCTGGATACTGCTAAGGCCCAAGCAAGGCTCTGAAGACCTGGGCTCCAATTCTCAGTCCTTCAACTATCAGCTGTGTGCAATTTCCAAAGGTCTTCAGTTTCTTCATCTGCAAAACGGACCCAGGATGCCTGCCTTATTCATTTCATATAATTTTTGCATGAATCAGATAAACTAAGTTTTGTATTTTTTTTTATAAGACAAAGTCTCACTTTATCGCCCTTGGTAGAGTGCGATGGCATCACAGCTCACAGCAACCTCCAACTCCTGGGCTTAGCCAATTCTCTTGCCTCAGCCTCCTGAGTGGACGGGACTAAAGGCTCCCACCACAATGCCCAGCTATTTTTTGTTGCAGTTTGGCCAGGGCTGGGTTCAAACCCCCCATCCTCGGTATATGGGGCCGGCACCCTAACCACTGAGCCACAGGCACCGCCCTAAACTAAGGTTTTTGAAATCAAGAACCATTCATCTTTATGTCTCCAGGACCTGTGCTCGATCAAAATAAAATTAAATTAAAATTAAAAATTTTTCTTAGCAAAGTATCTCAAGAATAGAAGAAAAAGTATCCAATGTACACAGCCCTATTTTGAAACTAATTTATAGCTTTCATAGCAATGTTATAACCTAATTATAGCCTTAAAATATGGGGAGGAGGAGGGAGTAGGAAAGAAAGAGGGGTGGATGGGTGGAAGGAGGGTGATTGGAGGGGTCACTTCTGTGGTTTATCCTACAAGGGTACAAGTGAATCTTTCTAAAAGCAGAGTATGAATGTCTTAACTCAATAACTACAAAAATGACATGAAGGCTACGTTAACCAGTTTGATGAGAGTATTTCAAAATGTATATGAAAACACCACACTGTACCCCATGATTGCATTAATGTACACAGCTATGATTTAATTAAAAAAAACATAAAATTTAAAAATTTGTTGAACTGCAAAGCACTTTGAAAATAGCAAAGTATATATTAAATGTGAAGTGTCACACAAAATGGTAGTCCTCAAAATCTTTCTTAGGTGTCTAGGAAGGTTTTATGTGGCTTTTTTTTTTTTTCAAAAAACACTGTATTTTCCTCTCCCCCCCCAAAAGTTCTTTTTAACAAAAGTAATTGACAGTATCTGTTTAGTAACTTGAGAGAGAGAAGAGAGAGTGCTTTTATGCAAATTTGATTTCCCTATAATAATCTAGAGCTATTCTGCTAGAAGGAATTATCTCCGCAGGCTGGCAGCTGTGGTAGGCAGTGAATTAAAAATGGCTCTGTATATGGGAAAATCTGTTCTATAATCAGTGCTATTCTTGGAGAGGACATCAATCTAGCCCAGCTCCCGTGATGCCCCGCGTGTGTGAATGACATACAAGAGTGAGGTAGAAACTCCCATTACATCACAGCTGGGGATTGTGCCCCACCTGAGACACTGAACTGTCATCCCAAGGAAAGACAGACCCAGTCATGGCCTCCAACCAGTCAGTGTGGCCAATCCCCTTTAGTTAGGAAAGAAGGCATCAGAAGATGAATCTCTTGAAACTAATTCATAGCTTTTAGAGGAATGTCACAACCTAATTGTAGCCTTAGAATATGGGAAGGGGGTGGGAGAGGGGAGGTGGATGGGGGGAGGGAGGGTGATTGGTGGGGCCACCTCTATGGTTTATCTGACAAGGGTACAAGTGAATCTTTCTAAAAGCAGAGTATGAATGTCTTAACTTAATGACTAAGAGAATGACATGAAGGTTATGCTAACCAGTTTGATGAGAGTATTTCAAAACATATATGAAAACAGCACACTGTACCCCATGATTGCATTAATGTACATAGTTATGCTATAAGAAATAAAAATGTAAAAAAATGAAAAAAAAAAGAAGAAGATGAATCTCTCAACAATGACTTAGTCAACTCAACTCTAACGAACTGCCCAGTCTTGGGGTTATGATAAGGCTTCCAAGTTTTCTTTCCTCTCCCCACCCATTCCCTTCCTTATTCTCTTTCTGTCCTTACTTCTGGGCTTCTTTTCTTTCTCCACCCCCCTCTCTCTCCCTCCTTCCCTCCCTCCCTCTCCCCCTCTCTTTTCCTCCCTTCCTTTCTTTCTTCCTTCACCTCTGTGCTGTTCTGATACAGACTACAAGGTGGGATTCCTAAGTCACAAGATACCATGCAAGAAAATACTTGCTACATGAGGGCTCTTTGTCCATGGGAAAGGCATGTGCTACGGAGAAGTATTTTAAGAAGTAAGCAACCACAGCAGTGCCTCGTGAAAATGTCACCATGCTTTTAATGAGGCAACTGCTTGGTCAGTGGAAGCACCCTCTCTAGAGTGGCTAATGGGTTCAAGGTAAGTTGGACGCTCCGTGATGCGGCCACAGCCATCTCCCCACAAAAAGGAGCCAGGCTGCACACAAAGCCATCACATAAGCCCCAAGTGAGTCCCACCTTCTCCTTCATTGGCCCATGGACTTTTCCTGAGGACCCGTGTCCCTGTGTTTTCCCTGAGGCATCCTCCTTCTCGTCCTGAGTCATATGCACCATCATCCGCTTGGAGTGATGGATAGCAAAGTTGAACTGTGTGGGCGCGTCTTCATGTGTGTGCCTGTGTCTTGTGTAAAGGGGTTTGGACTTATCCTGATTTAAACCAATCAGTGTCTTTTAAAACAACTGTAAGCCAGGGCCAGGAATGCCGAGACATCACATCTTCTAAATCAGAACTTCTCAGCTCTCCCTTTCAAACCTTGTAAAGGAACAGGCTTTGTCAACATGCAATGTTGGCGATGCCAGACCCACAGTGCTGGGCGCACATACACCCACAGGGGAGGTCAAGGCCTCCAAAATGTTGACTCCTCCACTGAGATTAGAGGATTCAGCTCCAGTGGTGTCCCAGTATCTGTACCAGAAGGCAAAGAACAACTCCATGAGGTTGACAGAGCACTGAATCTGTCTGAGACCACATTGCGACTGACCGCCCAGCACCGCCACAGCTCTAAATAGCTCTCAGAGATGCAAGAACCGCACCATGTCCTTCCAAAGTGTTCCCTGGAGATAGGCAATTGTTCCCGCTACCAGACAGCGCCCCTCAGGGCCCAGCTATCCGGCCCATGCTGCTCTTCTTGGGTTCTGTTCTTTTGAGCGTTTTCTTTTTCTGCCACAGCAGCCATAGGTACAGACCAGTCACTAGGAAACATGCTCATACTTCTTAGCCCAACTCCGCCCTCTGTGAAGCTCTGGAGGGTTCCAAAGTCCTCAGAAACGGCCCCAAAGCTGCCTACATGATCGCTTCGGCAGGAAAGCAGGAGTAGGGTGGCACTGCAGGGTTAATTTAAAAGACAGCTGCATCCATTTTGCTCATTACTCCTCATGTATAAACTGCAAATTGCATTTGAAAATATTTTCTTTAAAATAAAATTGTCGTTTCTGAGCTTCCTGTAGGCACGGGGTGTCTGGGGGAAACGTGTGGCATTGACATAAAGGGGGGGGCGTCACCCTGCATGCTTTGCAGAGGTAGCAGGCCACACCCTGCTGACCCCATTACACAAGGAATGATGCAAGGGGGGGAGAGGGGCTCCTATGAAATAAATCATCCTGCTACATTGGGAAGCAGGGGAAGAATTTGACTCACAAGCCCCACCATTCTCCTGGATACAGGGCTCTAATCCTAGCCTCTGATTGGCTTTGCTGTCTGTTTCATGGACCTACATCAATTTCCCCAGGGACTCCTGAAAACAAGAACAAATCCCTTTTGTAAATATTAATTACAGGGTATCCACTGTCTGGATGTTGGATGCAGAAGATTTGTGCCTCAGTCTCCTCCTCTGTAAAATAGGGATAATCATAGTCCCTCTTGGATTGGTCTGTTATGGGAAATAAATCAATTATTGCATGTAAAGGATCTGAAATGATGCCCAGCACATAGCGACCCCACAGTAAATGCAGATATAGACATATAAATATAGACCCACTCCAAACCCACTTCCTGAGCCCACAAAATGGGAGGCAGTTGCTTAAAATCTTCTTTTGGAAAGGCTCGGTTGGAGTAAGGAGCTCTGGGTTTGACACCTAAACCCACAAATCAGTTTTAGCATCCCCAAAGGGAGACAAACTTGATTTTGCACCCACTGATATGACGCAATCACAAGTGTGCACCACCACCACCCACAAAATCTTGGACCCCCGTCCAAAAAAAATCTTGGACCCAACCTTCAGCAAGTTTCTGGCTCTAACGGCTACAAAAGCAGAATGAAAGGCACAGAGGTGCACTGCGGATGGCAAGCAGAATCCAGACTGAGGGCAACGCAACGGGACAAACCACGCTGCCTCTTCAACAGACCTCAAATAAAGAAAAACAATAGCGGAACAGCTAAAGAGTAAAGCACACCTAAGGGCCATAACTACCAACAAAAATGTGTAGGCCTTGTTGGATCCTGCCTTGAAGAAAAAAAAAAAACCAACCGTGAAACAGCATCAGTTCAAATTAGGGCAATTCAGACACAGACTGAATATTTGTGACATTAAGAAATTACTCTCATTTTTTTTAGCTGCACCTCCCATTGAAAGGGGGAATAAAATTCCCTTGCTTTGAATCTGGACAGCCTCAGCGACTGGCTTCTCCAGTGGAATGTGTCCAACTAACTGGTGGTCTCTACCTCCAAGACTAGGTCCAAAGAGCCTCGGAGCTTCGAAATAAGTTGTTGGGACATTTGCTCCTGGAACATATCCTCTTGCTGGGAGAAGCCCAAGCCCTTGAAAAGACCATCTGTACAAACTAAGAGTTGACACCTCTCCGGAAAGTCCTTGCTGGTAGTCACAGGAGCGAGCCACCTTGGAGAGCCAGCCCATTCAGGTCTTCAGATGACCGCAGCCCCAGAGGAAATCTGATTACAATCCAACGAGACCTTCCCCCCCAAGTGAAAAGTGTCTGGCTGAGCTCATTCGGCCCACAGAACCATGATGACTATAAAGTAGTCATCATGATATACTGTTTCAAGTCAGTAAGTTGGGAGGTGGTCTGTTATGCAGCAAATTATAATCAGAAAACTCTGTCTCTTAGAGACGTATTCTTAAGTGTTCACAGACCAAATGATAGGATATCTGGAGGAAGAGAAATATAGATGAAATATAGCTGAAATAAGCTTGGCCACGTGCTGCTAATTGCTAAAACTGGGAAATTGGATCATAGGGAGTAATTATGCTCTTCTCTCTTGAATATTTTTTAAATGCGTTCTAATCAAAAGTTTTGTAAGATCTCTGGATTTATTAAGGCAAAGTTTGAAGACTACAGAGAAAGGAATGGTAGCTGTTGGAAGATTCTGTGTGGGAAGCATCCACAGATGTTATTTACACGTGCAGTATTGATAAATTTGTTATTACCTGATCGGTTGATCAGGCAGCAAATTGTAGGTAGCAGATAGAGCTGAAAGAAACCAAGACTCAGAAGTGGATTTCAAACCCCTTTAGCCAAGAGTCCTCGCACCCTTTCTTCTGCCTCTCGGCCTCACTGCTTCATGTGCAAAGAACTTTTTTCCTGATGAAGTGGCCCAGTGCTTAGCTAAAGGGACAGTGTACACTAAAAAGTGCTATACAAGTATAGATATGATTGTTGCAAGCTGTAATGGAAAAGAAGTCATTTACTCTCAAGGCTCTGACAATGTTATATCACCATAGATCATCTGCCTACCAGTGTAAACGAGATTAAGTTTCTGTTCTTTTATCACCACGCATGCAGGAGCTGGGCAGATCCTTCTTCTCCCACGAGGATGTGTTCAGGATGGCCTGATTACAATATAAGCCATGCATGGTGTGTAAGTTTCACTTTGGAGGTGGGCGACATCTTCACCAGATATATGCTCAGCATCCACAGCCTCAGAAGTGAGGCTTTCCATCACAGCAGGTGACTGTCGATCCAGAGAGATGCTACGTTTGAACCAAAAAAACCATGTGATTCCAAATGACCAAGCTGCTTCTTGCTTTGGGGGACTCTCCATGGGGGGTGCAAAGGGAGTAACCACTTGAGAATAATTGATGATTCGCCCACACAACACCAAAGAGGCCAGTAAGTCATTAACTTCACTAATAAATTAAATTAATCCACCAAAATGTGTGCTGTAACTCGAGGTGCACATCTCTTGATGTAGTAAATTTGGGGGAAAAAAAAAGGTATCCGTAACTGAGATGGATTCCCACATTAATAGATCTGTCCATTTCTGTAGTCTGGTACTATCAAAAAACTCAAGAAAAAAACAAATTCATAAGATAATCTAAGAAGTTAGCATTAACACACACATTTGCCAATGACTCACAATTTTCTAATCAAATAAAACAACATGTTAGGTAACATCAAGTAACAATAAAACAAATATCACTGTGAGTCCTTGCCTTCTCTCTCTACCAGATTTGAAGCTTCATAAAAAGACGCTTTGTGTGTGTTCATCTTTTCCGTGGCATTAATTGAAGTGCCTTAGGCTAGCATTTCCCAAAGAGTGTCTGCAAACCCCCATGCCACTTAATTTTAATGATTTTATATTTGTTAATGGTCTCTGAAGTCGTGTGTGTGTTTGGGAAGTGTCGGGTTAAACAACCTTAATAAGGTTTTTGCGTTTGGTGGCGCCTGTTTTTCATGACAAGTCTTCTCAGAAGCGTTACTGTGTACATTGTGAGCCTCCAAGAGGTACCCAGAAATGTTTTATTGAAGAGATCTTTCTCCAGTCCCTTCTTCTATGGAAGACCCAGGGGAGAGAAAAGAAGCTGACGCTACTCTGTAACTAACACTTGGCTGGTGACTTCCTGTTGGCTCAATGCTTTGCAATTAACTCATCAAATCTCCTGGACCACGGTGAGTTAAGTTGAGCAGGTATCACTAACATTATTATTATTATTGTTTGAGAAAAAGGGTCTCGTTCTCTCACTCTAGCTGAAAAACAGCTCACTACAGCCTTGAACTCCTGCACTCAAATAATCCTCCTGCCTCAGCCTCCCTAGTAGCTGTGGCTATAGGAGTAAGAACATATTTTTTTTTTTTTTGAGACAGAGCCTCAAGCTGCCTCCCTGGAGCACTGTGGTATCACAGCTCACAGCAACCTCCAACTCCTGGGCTTAAGCGAGTCTCCTGCCTCAGCCTCCCAAGTAGCTGGGACCACAGGTGCCTGCCACAACACCTGGCTATTTTTTTTTTTTTTTGGTTACAGCCGTCATTGTTGTTTTTGGCGGGCCCGGGCTGGATTCGAACCCGCCGCCTTAAGTGTGTGTGGCTGGTGCCTTAGCCTCTTGAGCCACAGGCACCGAGCCAAGAACATAATTTTTTAATAGGCTTTATCTTTAGATATATTTTAGGGTCACAGCAAAATTGAGTGGGAAATATAGAAAGTTTCCATATACTGTGGCCCTACACAGGTACAACCTGCCCCTCTACCCACATCCCCCACCTACGTAGTGCATTTGTTACAGCCTACAATGAGACGTCACAATCACCCAAAGTTCATGGTTCACACCGGGCTCACTTCTGCTGTTGTACATTTCGTGGGTTTTGACAAGTGTCTAAGGACATGCAATCACCATTATGGTGTCATATAGAAGAGCTTCACTGCTCTGAAAATCCCCCCCACTCTCCCTCTTTCCAAACACCTGGCAACCAAGGATCTTTTTCTTGTCTCCATCATTTTGTCTTTTCTAAATGTCACAGGGTTGGAATTACACAGCACGTAGCATGGAAGTTTCCTTCGTGTCTTCTTGTGGTGATGAGGTGCATTTCTTTTTAACACAAAATGAAATGCCATTGTCTGGATATATCACAGTTTTTCCGCTCACCTACTAAAGGACGTCTTGGTTGCTTCCAAGTTTTGACAATTGTGAATAACGTCCTATAACGTGCTATAAACGTCCATATGCACATTTTTGTGTGGACATAAGTTTTCATCTCCTTTGGGTAAATATCAAGGAGCATGATGGCTGGATCGTATGGTAAGAGCACGCTTAGTTTTGTAAGACGCTGCCAAATTGTCTTCCGAAGTGGCTGGACCATTTTGCAATGTGTGAGAGTTCCTGTTGCTCTAATTCCTTGCCGGCATTTGGTGTTGTCAAATAATCTGACTTTTAAAGTGAGAAAACTGAGACCAGCCTCCAAACGAAGCACTCAGAACCCACGCAGTGTGTGTGCCGTCCATTTCACCAGGGCAGAGGTCAAATCCTGCCCACCATCCATTGTTCTTTACCCTAGGAGCTAAGAATGTGTCCACATTTGGGAACAGTAGGGGGAGGGGACATAAAAGGAGGAGAAATTGAATGGCATCTGAAAATTACACGGAATGCAAATTTCAGGGACCATAAATAAAGTTTGGTACCCAGTCACGCCCTTTGTGAGCTCAATGTCAACGGCTGGTTTTTGCAATGTGCCAACCAAGTTGTGTGATTGACAATGGGGCAGGATGGCCTGCAAAGCCTAAAATATTTGCTTTACAGAAAAAGTTTACCAACCCTGCACTGAAGATTCAGAGAAAAAAATCCTCAGCTTCCTAATGGTTTTCTCCCAACCAACTCAAAAATATATTCAAAAGCAGTTCCCTTCTAAGGCTCTCCTCATCATAGAACTCTCTGTCTTACTTTCCCCAGACATCTCAGCATTGCCGAGGTGGTGACGCTACAAGTACTAAGTATTGAATTTTGATCTGCCAACAGTAAAGCGCAGTGTCTCTAAGATTTAAACGGTGTTTTCCCCTTCAAGGCAGCTAAGCAGCGTCCTGACCGGCTTCCCTTTTTTTTTTGCCTTAAGGTTTGTTTACACTCAGCAGGAGGAAAGGTAAGGAGATAAAAGCAAAGCAGAATGAATAAAGGAAGACAAGACTACAGCTAAACACAGAGAAGGCAAGATTAGAAGCAGCAGCCCCGGGGAAGAAAGTTTACAAGTTAGCAACCCAGTGGATGGGAAGGGAGATTACACCACCAACACAGTGGCCGGGAGGAAGAATCACGCAGACAAAACCGCCACAGGCAAAGGTTATTTCAAATGCACAAATCTCCCCAAGTGTGGAGCAAGTCACCGAAATAATTAATTTAATTCTGGCTATTAGTTTCTTTAGCCAGCTGGGATCCCCAACTGGTATTTTAGCCCAGACCCCTGTTGGGGGGTCAGTAAGGATGGGGGTGCTTGAGATGGGAAGACATTGTGAATCTTGTGAATCATTGTGAATCTGTAATTCCTTCTTTCTGCTGCTCGCTGCCCCTGCCGGAGAGGAGAGGAGAAAGGACCCAGGCCCAGGGAGCCCGAGAAGACCCCTGAAAGGTCAGCCTAACCCTTATCAGTATCCTCTGAAGGATAAGAAGTAGCCAATTACTGCCCAGTCCCAAATTAAATGCTTTCCATATGTTAATGTCTCTAACCCTTATAACAAGCCCTTGAGTCAAGGAATACTATGGGGATGTTGAAAAGGAGATTTTGAGAAATCAGCTGAGGAGGAGCTGGGGTGAGATTCGAACCCCGGAATGCAGCCTCCAAAGGCCGCAGGCTAAAAGCTCCCACTGTGAGATACTGTCTCCTAGCGAACATTTGTTAAGGAAATGAATTTGTTAAGGCATTAAATTAATCAAACGAGCTAAGTGAATCCAAACTGGGTTCCTTCCAGCCATCACATCTACTTATTTGCACTAAATTATGATAATATGAAGCACTGCAGATTACAAAGTGATTTCATGTACATTTACCTCATTTAGTCCTGCCCAAAGCCAGAGTGGAAAAGCAAGGGGGTCGTGAGAGACTAACCAAGATCTTTTCTTCCCTTCCTTTTCCTCCTTCCAAGGCAGTGGCCTAGTCACCTTATAGACAAGGGCAGAGAGTCACTGTGTGTCCAAGTTCACCTGGGATAGGCCCAGTTTATGCCAATTGTTCCCCTGTCACTGGGGAGTGCCTACTTGTATTATTAGTATATACAGTTATATGGTCACCCCAGTTTGGTGATCCTTGATCTAAATCATGCAATTGGATCACCCAGGCTCAATTAAGAATATTGACTTCTGGCTGCTACCATAGCCATCCCAATTTAATTTGTTTGCAGTGGGTCCCAAATATAGGTACTTCTTAAAGTTCCTCGGGGTTTCAAATAAGTGGCTGGGAAGCATTGCACCTCCTCCCAACCAAAGTTGTTCAATAGAATTTCCAGGAAAACTGTTTTAAAACTGTTTAAAGGGAACTTATTCAGGAGGAAGTGGTGGCCTTGGGCCCTTCCTCCTTCTTGCTGGGAATGGTGGCATGATAGCTGGAGCTCAAGCAGCCATTTTGGTCTGTGAGGCTGCCTTGAAGAGGAAAACCACACATCAAGGGGCAAAACAGAGACTAGGAGCTGCAGTCATTGATAATTGTGAAGTAATGGACTATCTCCAAACTCTATTGATAAGAAAGAAAAATAAATCTTTTTTTTCAAGCCACCACATCGAATGTCTATGACCAACAGCCAAATGCAATGCTTAAGTAATATAGAGGGCAATGCTGTGACACAAATGAGAAAAGTTGCCCAGGGTCACATAGTTTATAAGTTGCAGAGCCCAAATGTTTTCACGCCAGACTTGTGATATTTCTGCTAGAGGGGATGGGGCAAAGTATATTTTAAGGACAAAGAAAAGGGTTCCTACTTACAAAAGCAGACCTTTACAGCCAACTCTACTGACCTTCTAACCAGCTATTTTTGAATCCCATTCATATGTGTTGCCAGAACATTGAGCAAGAATAGGGCTTACTAAGTAGCAGCTATTATGAGTATATATAAAATTGGTGTTACATTAAGAACAATGAGTTCTTAAATTTTGCTTCATACCATGAGCGTATTTCTGATAAATTTATCTAACATTTCTTATATCCCAAGTTATTTTATTTACTCAATAAATAATTTTTGAGAACCTGGGATAGAGGCAATATTTATTAAGGGGCAAAGGTGAGATTGCAGGGATTTGAGAAAGACACATGTCCCTACCTACAAAGAGATTAAAATGTGAGAGGGGCTATAAAATATGAATGAATATGGTGGGTGTTTAGTACCCCCAACAAAGAGCTGTGTTAACCCAAGAAGGACAAAATCTCCTGTAGCTTAAGGAACCAGAGAAGGCTCGGTGGCAGTGGTGGCATTCATGTTTTAAGAACTTAGAAGGCAGATGGGGACAGGTACTTCTGACCCAGGAACTGACTCAATCAAGGCTCAAAGCCAATTATATATGAGCCAGTTGTGTCAAAGGGAGTATTAAGGAGTCCAGATTGACTGAACCACAATGTCTACACCAGAGAAAGAGGGTAGATGAGGCTAAGGAGACAGTTTAGGGTCAAATTGCAAAGAGTCTTAAAGGCCAGGCTAACAGCTTTGGAACCTGTTCAGTAGACAGTGACCTCAGAAGATAAATTTTCAGAGCCTGTGCAAGGCGATTTGGCCATGGAAAGAAAAGCCGTACAAGACCACGTGAGAAGCCACTGGAGTAGTCCAGGCAAGAGGTCACGCGCATTGGAATTAGGGCAGAGGCTGTGGGAATAGAAGAAAAAGACTCAGTGCCAAAAGCAGAGAGCGGACTACACTTGCCAAGATGTGGGAGACGAGACGAAGCATCAGACAACTCAGGACTCGGGCATGAGGAAATGAGAGGCTTTAATTCGAAGTTCTGGTTCCAGGAATGCAAATGTCTAACCATCAATAGGAAGCATCAATCCAGCCTAGTGGGAGAGGCATCAGGACTGGAGCTGCAGAATGGGGAATCCTTTGTCTGGAATTGGTAGATGAAGCCGTGAAAATAGGGAAAGAGTAGAAAACAGAGAAATCTGAAGACAGAAACTTGAATAATAATGACAATGGGTAGGAAAGAGGAAACAAGGAGGGAAGGAGGGAGGGGAGAAGGAAAGAAAGAAGGGAGGAAGCAGAGGATGGGGGAGGAGGGAAACTAAGGAAATTCCAAGTTATAGAAGAAAAGGGTTCAAGGCCTAGCATGGTGGCTCACATCTCTGATCCTAGCACTCTGGGAGGCCAAGGAAGGCAGATCACTTAAGCTGAGGATTTCTGAACCAGCCTGAGCAAAAGTTAGACCCAGTCTCTACTAAAAATAGAAAAACTAGCTAAGCATCATGGCAGGTGCATGTAATCCCAGCTACTCAGGAGGCTGAGGCAAGAGGATAGTTTGATCCCAGGAGTTTGGGGTCTCTGTGAGCTGAGACATCGTGGCACTCTAGCCTGGGGCAACAAAGTAAGACTCAGTCTCAGAAAGAAAACAAAACAGAAAAGGGTTCAGAGAAAGAGTTCTATTAACCGTGTTAAAATAATAAAGTTGCCTTATTTTTTTTTAAACTGGACTTTTCTTTTCTGGGGGTAGCTTGGCTCTGCTGCCAAACGACTCCCAGCATATGCCACAAATTCCTTCCTTTCTGTGGGAGGAAATGGCCAAAGTCATCAGATAGGCTCTGTGGCCTCATGATGTAACAGAAAAAGAGCTGTCAGTGACTTCAGAGCCTGAATTCCGATCCAAGTTCTGCCCCTCAGGTAAATTTCATCACCTTTCAGGATCTATGTAAATTCATCTGGAGAACGATGGGTCAAGATTAATTGCACAAAGATATATTTTCAAGGATGTTCATTGTAATACTGCTTCATTACAGTAAAAATTTGGAAACAACCCAAATGTCCAACAGCAAGGGACTGGTTGAATAAATTATGGTATGTTCATCTAGCAGGTCATTTTGCGGCCATTAAAAGTTATGATATAGAAATAATTTATTGACACATAAAGATGGGTACAATATATTAAGCTTTGAAAGCAAATTATAAAACATAATCTCTTTTTAAAATATATAGGCATCGAAAAAAAGTACAGATGATATAAATGTCTGTCTCTAACTCTAAAAGGAAATGAGTGGTTTTACCATTTTCATTTCGCGTGTCTGTAGTTTCTAAATTTTCTAGCATAAGCATTTATTATAGGCAAAAGATTTATAATAGTTATTTCTTAAGTGAAGTGGCTTCTACATGGTTATAATACTACCCCCCCAGGAGACTATTTATTTTGGTTTTTTCCTGCAGGAATATTTATCATACACCATATACACATAACAAAAACATAGGAACGTTATTCATTGTAAATAATTTTAATATATAAAAAAATTATGTAGGCACCCATGGAGCGTGGGGCTGCCTTACAGAGTCAGAAAATCTATACTCAGCAAGGGTCAGGCTCAGGAAGGGTCCTTAACCTAAAAGCGCCCAGTTCTTCCTTTTGTAAAAGTCAAAGATACCCCACATGTGGATGAACTTGGGGTCTGAAGTTGGGATGAATGAAATAAAAGTATGTTCCAGTCCTTCTAAACTGTAAACCAGTGGTTCTCAACCCTCCCCATGCCGCAACCCTTTAATACAGTTCCTCATGTTGTGGTGACCCCCAACCATAAAATTATTTTCATTGCTACTTCATAACTGTAATTTTGCTACTGTTATGAATCGTAATGTCAATATCTGAAATGCAGGATGGTCTTAGGAGACCCCTGTGAAAGGGTTGTTCTACCCCCCAAAGTGGTCGCCACCCACAGGTTGGGAACCGCTGCTGTACAGGGACACCCAAATCTAAAGCTATTATTATGTTCTGTACATGAAGGGTTAACTACTTTTCTAATTAAACACCATAGAATCCATCTAGCTCTCTGGTATTTGCCTATTGGTTGAGCTAATGTATATTAAAGTCTCACATGAGCCAGCTGGGCCCTGCGGCACATCCTGGAGACACATGAGCAGTCAGCAGTGTAGACACTGTCTCTACCACGTGTGCCACTATCGAGTTATTTCCTACACACCAAGACATGCTGTTAGAACCTAACAGACCTAGCTCTAATTAGAGCTTTTAAAGGGGTTCGAACCGAAGCCAGCTACTAATCTATCTACAGTGCCATTCATTTCTGTGCCACATGGGTTGATAACATCCATTTCGTAGACCTACTTTAAAGATTAGGCGATCGTACAGAACTGTCTGGCACACAGTAGGATCTCCGTAACCAGAGCTGTTACCACTTCTATTATGAACCCCATGCTTTATGACTTGAATTACCAATATACCCTCAGTAAAATTTTTCTCCAAGTCATTTGATACAAAATTTTCTTTTACCAGGCACATTTCTTTCTTTTTTTTTTTTTTTTTTTGTTAAATGATAGCTGTGTACATTAATGCAATCATAGGGTACCGTGTGGTGTCTTCATATACAATTTGAAATATTTTACCAGGCACACTTCAATTTCAGCCAATATCCCATCTTTCCCCAGTGAGGAGATATTTTTGCTAATTCACCACCAGAATTCTTGTGTTGCACGAGAAACTTGTGTTGCTGCTACTCAGTTTTCACTCTTACACTTTTACTAGATTCCTTGTCGGTTTCCTTTCTTCTTTGGTGCAATATGGGGGGGGGTGGTTCTAGGTTTCAAATACTTAGCTTCTGTTTGAAAAGGAAAAACCACAAATAATACTTTTGGATCAATGATTTTTTTCTCAGTGGTTGAAAACTAGAAGAGGGGGCAGGCATAAAGAGATGTTACGGCAATGACCAGCTTCTAGAATTTTGGTCATCTCGACTAAGAGAATACTCCCAGCAGACGAATGCTGAAGACAAGGGCACGGGTCAGGGTACCATCTGTTGCTCAGCTGGAACAGGCCATCCAGTCGTGATATTGCCCTTCACTTCCCACTCTCCAACCTACGCCAATCTCTACCAAATCAACATGTGTGTGTTTTATAACCAAACACCAGGAAGCATCACATCCTAACCAAAAAATCCTCCTCCTTTTCAACCACATTGTAGATCCATAAAGTATACAGTAGAACCCAAACGGGCCCACAATCCTGAAGAGAAAAAAAAAAAAAAATACAGACATGAAAAAGGCTGTCCTCTCCCAACCTCAGCCTTGGAGAACCTCCTTAATGCCACAGCCGAACTGTGTAACTGTGACCACACTTCCTTGTGGCCGCAGTGCCACCTAGCGGCCAGGTGAGCTGGGGCGCCCTGGTTCTCATCAGCCTGAGAGGGCAACTTCCATCCGCTGACTCCTCAGTTCTTTCCAAAGAAAAACAGAAGTGGCTGGTGCACATGACGGCCAGAATTAGGAATCCTCAGGGTCCTATCACATTCAAACTATTTCCTGATTATAATCACATCCAAATCACCCAGAAGAGACAAAAAAAGGATAGAAAAATTCCCGCCAGCTTTGGGTTTTCATGTCCAAATGCATCCTCATACAAACCCACACAGTTGCACAAATATTTAGTCTAAAATCAAGGCAGCCTTGTGTCCTTTAAAGACTTCAAGGCATGCAATTATATAGATTAGATTATTTCTAAACAAAGGGGAAGATGAAAATAGGCTCTAAGGACCTGTAATGAGATTCCTCTTTTCTCTTTTCCATAAACGGCTCTGTCGGTTGACTTTTTTGCTGTCATCAGACGCTCATAACTGAGCTGCAACTTTATCCTTCGCAGAACCACTGAGAACACGTGTGCGCCTCCTAAAGATGCCGGTTTAAACAATGTAATTTGTTTGGGACTTAACCTGGGGGTACACAACCTAATGCAGCTCATTTTAAACCCAAATTATTCTGGTTAATAGCCTGGCGAAGCTCAGAACAGACTGTGTGCACCACTGCTAAGTATTCCGTATTAAAAATAGTTTGTGATGGGATATGCTTTTTTTAATTAAAAGTTTAATGTACATTAACATTTTTAGATGAAAAACTGACAATCCGAGAACAGTTCTAAATTCTCCTTTGATTATTTTTCCAGAGCATTGAAGGCATGATATAGCTACATAAATACGCTAACAGTCAGGTTCTTTGAAAGATTAGTTTCTGCCCAATCACGTGCCCTTATTTATAACTCTCCAGTGGTTTTCTGATGCAGAAATGGATCGTGTATAAACTCCTGGCTGGGATTCTAAATCATAAAAATCTGCATTAATTTCTGACCCATACCTCCTGGTCAGGCCAACGTACACCTTGCTTCCTACTGAGACTCACCGAAAACTAAATTTTAGCAAGTCGAGTTGACACTTCGCGGCTCCCACTTCCACAGTCGCCAGCCCCCCACAACTGCCATTTGGCATGTCCTCAAACTGACACTGACTGCTGGACCATAGTAGAATTGCCAGATGTTTTGGTCTGTGTGTGCAGCTATAACAAAATACCTTAGACTGATTAACTTATAAACAATAGAAGTTTATTGCTCACAGTTCTGGGACTGAGAAGTCTGAGATCAGGCATCAGCAGATTTGGGGTCTGGTGAGATCTCATTCTTCACAGATGATACTTTCTATGTGTCCTCACAGAGCAAACGGTATAAGGGCTCTCTCAAGCCTCTTTTATAAGGGCACTAATCCCATTCATAGGGGCAGAGCCCCTGTGAGCTAATCATCTCCCAAAGGCCCCTACTCCATAATACTAGCAAATGGTTTAGAATAAGTGCATCCCAAATGTTGCATGGGACATACTTACACAACAAAATTATTTGCTGTTTATCTGGGGCTCGAGTTTAATGGATGATCTGTATTTAATCCAACAACTCCAGCCCAGGAGACTTCTTGAAGTGCCATGGAAGGCCCCAGTCTTCTATGTAACAATCCCTGTACCCAGCTCTTCTCAGGCACTGCCTCCATGATGTCTACCTGTCAACATTCTTATCAGTCATCAGATTTAAGAGACTAACTTCAAGCCATCTTGTTTAAGGAAGAAACTTAGGTAAGCAGTATTGCAGATACCACTCAGATTAAGCAATATCATAACAGTGGCACTAAAAAGATTAAAATTTAGAAACAAAGCCCTAAACAGAGGGTCAGCACTCTGTGGTCCACAGGCCAAATCTAGCCCACCACTTGTTTTTGTAGGTAAATTTTTATTGGGACACAGCCCCACCATTCATCTACGTACCCTCTCTGGGAGAGTTCATGCTACAATGGAGGGCACAGCAGACTTGAGTAGTTGCAACAGAGACCATACGGTTCACAAAGCCTAAAATATTAACTCTCCAGCCCTTTACAAAAGAAAAGAAAAGAAAAATTCTGCTGACCCTTAACCTCAGCATCACTCATCTTAGGTTGTCAAAGGAAAAGATGGAACTTTGAAAGTCCTCATGATGGAGTTATTTTTGGACAGAGTGGATATATGGCACAATACAATCTACAGCTGACAGGGTCCTCGGTTTCCATCTCAGATTCTTTTCATTAACCTCTTCCCCATGCCTGGATCTGCCTAAGCTCTCATCTCTCATTCTCATGCTGTAAGATTCGGAATAAAATCTGATTCTTCCAGTAAGCCTTCCCTTATTAACTCAGACCCATCTAGGCCCCGAACTACATATTGGTAAGTGAGAGACACCAACGTGGTTTTTATTATGTTCTGCTTAAAAAATGCAAAAAAAAGAAAAAAGAAGAAGAAGAAGAAGCCATTTGTCCACATAAGGAACTATGGCCATATAAGGCAAATCCTTTTTAATAACCCAACAATTCGGTACTTCAGTACAGAATTTGTTAAAGTTAGCATAAGTAGGTAATACAGTAACTTCCATAATCATGCACAAATTATTTCTGAAACAATGGGTAAGCTCTGAAAATAAAGCTTTAATCCGTTGCAAATGCCTGAGTAAGCATAATTGCACCCCACTAGTTAAGCATCCTTAAGCATGACAGCATTCTAACCCAACAGGTCAGCAGTATTGCAGCATCTCAGGCTGATTTACTGAGATGCGAAGACATAGACACCTTAGATTTAAACTAAAATTAAAATACAGCCCCCATTATGCTGTTACAGATATTGAATAGTTCTAGAAATTTCCCCAGCCATTGAAAACATCATATATATATATTTGAATTCATAAACCTTTCCACACTGGCCTAGATAAAAATTGTTGCCTCTCCCCCTTGAGGTTTAAGATAACCGTTGCTCTCACAAGTCCAGAACTCATCAGCTTGCCATAATCATGTATCTGGTGACCAAACAGTGAGCTGGTTGCCACCAAACCAAACTCCATGTTTAAATAACTTTTGCCAGTGCCTAACATATGATAGGACTCGATGTGCCTTTACTAAAAGAAAAGACAACCCCCCCCCAAAGTTGTTCCCAATGACACACAAAGAGGATATGAACATGCATTTCTATTAAACTAGCAGAATAAAAAATAAAACTAAGTAAGTGTTTCTCACTAATCAAAGAGACATTCTGTTTGTAAACCTGCTTGGTTGATAAGTTATGACTATCAAGATGCATAGGGAGTCTTGTTGGGGGAGGCAGTGATGTTCAGTGACATACAACTTTTCCCTTTGTGCATGCTTTTTTCCCATTGAGGTCTTATTATCTGCCTGTTGCTACTGCTTTTTCTCTTAAGAAATAAGCCAGTATCAATCATTTACACTTTAGTATGAATAAGACAATCAGTTTCCTGTCACAACCTCATTCCTAACACAGACTATAAAAAGATTATTCCAAATTAAAGAAACTGATGACATGAACTGAGGAAAAATTAAATCGTGCCCAATTCTGCCCACAAGTCAAGCCCATCTGGATAGAATGTTACCTTGGCTCAACTTGAGACATACAAAATGGTGACCATGATGGTGGAGACTCAAAGACGAGAAATGATTCCTTTGTGTGCCTTTTCCAGATCTTAGAGTCTCACTTTATTTTTAAAACATAATAATACATTATCATGTATTATTTAAAACTCTCTGGAAGGTATATAAAAGTAAATATTTTGAGAAGAAATGGAGAACCTCAGGGACACTTGTCTTGTATTAACAAGAAAGAGAAAAACATTCTAAAAAATGGTTTGCCCCCACATGAGGTTTTCTTTCCAGCCTTTCCACCCAGAGAGATGACTTTTTTACTTAGGTGTTATTTAAGGAGCCTCAGTGATTATACGATTAAGAAAGGGAATAACATACTATGAAAGAGCAATGCTAAGCAAAATTTTTAAGTAATCACGTAGAAACTGGAGAATGAGGAAAACCGTAACTCCAGTGGGAGCTCTGGACCCTGCGTTCCAACATCCATTCCAGTTAGAATGCCACAATCCCAGGGGAGATGGGCTATAAAAAGCATAATTTGAGTATCATCTCTCATCATTCAATATAGTTTTTCAACCCTTTCAAAATTACATTGAAAAATCTATATAATGTGCGCTTAGATTAATGAACTGTTTGAATCTGGATCAATAAGCACTCGGGGCTCTGTGCTGTTGACACCTGCTGGGAACATCGAGAAGAATGCTTCACAGAGGGCAGAGCCAGTCGGCACTTTGTAACGACAGGGGTTCCACTTAATAAACAAGCAATCTAATATATGACCTCTACAGATTAATTTCCTGAGAGCAAGTAAATAATCTAGATTCAAAATTTCCCTGATTATGCATATAATTACAGTATCACTTACCAATTAACACATTGATTTAAACCTTCTTGGGATTAGGTTATTTAAGAGAGCATTCTGTCATCACCCAAATGCTCAATGCCCCTCTCGTTTGGCAAAGAATTACACAGAGTGCAACTTTCATCTGATTTCTCTTGCAAAAAGAAAAGCTATGATGGTCACAGATTAGAGAGGATACCTTAAAATATCAGGGACCATAATTATTGTCTCAGTAACTAGACCACAATGACACGCATTATAACATCATAACAAAGTCTTGGGGAAACTCCATCATCTCTTGAAACATTTCTGTAGCACCAGAGATTTATACAACTGCTCCTCTGGCTTGGATTATTATTATTTTTTAATTTACTGCAGCAACGAGGGTATAATTTACCCACCATTAGACAGTTACATAAATAGACAAAGATATATGGTGGAGATTCTTCTCTACTTTAGACAAGTATAATAATTAATGTTAGTTTTTTTTTTCTTATTCCTACAGAAAATTTTCCATTAAAAATGTTAATACGCTCCTTCCGAAGTCCATGTAGTGATGGGGAAGATAGATATAGGGGAAACTGCTACACAGCATGCATACATATCTAGGAGAAGTTAAAATAATAAATCAACATGGCAAATATAATGAAGCCTGCTGTCCAACAGCAAAGCTGTCAGAACGAGGTTTCATTATTAAGACCTTTATATCCAACTATTCGGCTGCATAAAATCATTCATATCGCTCGAGCACTTTCAGGGAGAGAATTCACATCGAGGATCAAATTGTCATGGTGCTGCATTCCTGATTCCTGCTCCCTGCGTTACTTTCTGAATAATTATTTGAATCTCCCCAGAAAATAACGACATAACGAGCTTTTACACACAAAGGAACCACCCCATGGTATTTTATTTAACGGTAAATATTTCAAAAAGGGATGCTGACACATTCGAAAAAGAAAGATCTTACTAATTCAAACCCTGACCCTACTGTTTTCGCAGTAAGATTAGTGACGAACGATCACAAATATGGTTTAAAATTACCACTCTAGGGAAAGGCTTGCAATCAGTTAAGTTGGGGCCCCATTCTTCTTTCTTCTTACAGAGAGTTAAAGCCCCCTAATATGATGCTTTATAATTCCAGAACATATAATATTGACATTGTTATTCTTTCTCAGACATAATAACTAATTACTCAGAATGGACTTAAAAAATAAACAAATCCAACCCCCTTCCAACCTTCATTTTTAATTTAAAGGGGGAGAAAAATAAAGCTGCTTAGGGTGAAAAGTCCCACGTGCCATTGAGAGATCAAAGAGACATTTCAAATAAACTTCAATCTTTTTGACGGCATACGGACAAAAACAGTGGGTGGATACCAGCTTCTCCCCCAAAACAAAACCCTCTGAAATTACTGGGAATCTCAGCTACTGTAATCCAACTCAGCGAAGCTCTGGGGGTGTCAGCAGCTACTCAATAAAAAGGAAAACTGAAAATAGTACAAAAATGGCTCCTAATAGCAATAATGTATAGTTCTGTGGTCATTACCGGTCAGATAATAACCGGCAGTGACCTTCAAACCATGCATTACGGCTTAAGTATGGTCTAGCGTCCGTTGCAGATGTGTAGCTGAGAAATAGGCAATACAATTTTGCTGTAAAAGCTCAAACTGTTCCAAGTCTGGCTTGCATGCATGGATTTTTCCCTCTCCAGTGTTATCACATCAGGAATCTTATAATGATCTGAAAAATATGTACCTTAAGGTAATAGCACTATACTGAACAGATAAATACCCAGACTGATGTAATCGAAAACAGACAGAGAAAGCAGGCCCCAGTAAGGCAGGTCTTTCTACACAGAGACTTGGCGAGAACATTTTGACTTTTTCTTTTTTTTTAAGAGACAGAGTCTCACTTTATCACCCTCGGTAGAGTGCCGTGGCATCACAGCTCACAGGAACCTCCTACTCCTGGGCTTAGGCGATTCTCTTGTCTCAGCCTCCCAAGTAGCTGGGACTACAGGTACCCGCCACAATGCCCAACTATTTTTTGTTGCAGTTTGGCTGGGGCCAGGTTTGAACCTACCACCCTCGGTATATAGGGCCAGCACCCTACTCACTGAGCCACAGGCTCTGCCCCATTTTTGACATTTTTGTAAGCCTCAGCTGTCAGGAAAACTGCAAGATCTTAGTAAAAACATTCCTTACCTCTGCGAAATGTTATCTGGATAGGCCCATTTTGCAGATCAGAACGGTGAGGTGTGGGTGAACCAAAGAACCGAAGCTAAGTAATGATGCTGAGATTAAACTCCTTAGGTCCCCTTGTTAAGAGAAATTTCTTCACCATTTTCAAATATCCTCATCACAAACCTACTTATATAAGGCTGAGCTCAGTGGCTCACACCTGTAATCCTAGCACTCAAAGAGATCAAGGCAGGTGGACGTTGGTGCTCAGGAGTTTGCTATCAGCCTGACCCTGTCTCTACTAAAAATAGAAAAACTAGCTGAGATGTGTGGCAGGTGCCTGTAGTCCCAGCCTCTTGTGATCCAGGAGGCTGAGGCAAGAGGATCTCTTGAACCCAAGAGTTCGAGGCTGCTATGAGCTGTGACGCCACAGCACTCTACGCAGGGAGACACAGTGAGACTCTGTCTCAAAATGATAAAGAAATAAATCTGCTTATGTTTCTCTCCTGCCATCTGTGAACTAAAGGATTTTGCACTCTTAAAAGAATTATTTTTTGAAGGGTAAAAGGAAGAGGAGACGAAAAGAAGATCACTAGTGGGCCCAAATAAAAATGAAAGAAGAAGTCAGTAAGCTGACTCTCATTTACAAGATTACAATAACCTATTGTATATTTCAAAACAGCTGGAGAAGAAGAATCAGAATAATTCCAGCATAAAGAAAAGACAAATATTTAAGGTGATGAATATTCCAAGTACACTGATTTGATTTTTTACAAGTTACATGAATGTATTAAATTATTACATGTGCCCTGAAACTATGTACATCTATTATACATCAATTCTTTTTTTAAGTTATAAAAAATGCTGTGTATTCTCTGGTCTTTGCTCAGTACGAGCAGTTTTAATGGGTTGAATAAAATATTTGAATAAACATTGACAAATGTTAAAAAATAAATTTCCGAAAGTACAGAAGAGGTGGTATCTATTTTCTTCTTTGTAATTTTTCTCCTGGACCTTTTTTTTGTTTGTTTTTTTTACACGAATCTTTGCATCTCTGGCCAAGGTGGAAGGAAGCACACAGCCTGGCGGCCATGCTTGATCTAAAACCCTTTTGGACTTCCCATTCCAGAACTTGAAAAAAAGAATTCTACGGCTATATCAAGGAGGACCAGCTCTCTGAAGAAGCCTACTGGTTATTTTTTGACAAAAAGCAATAGAAAAAGAATGCAAAAAATTGAGCACTTTCTATAAAATAGATGAAATAAGTTATACCAAATATTTTAGTCATTGTTTTAGTTGTTTGAAACACATAAACAGGGTAACATTGAGGAAAACTCTTCCCACTCTTCTCTCATTACTCCAATGAGCTAGTTCATCAGGAACCAACGCCTGCCTGGTCCCTTTGGGTCACAGTTAAACTCAGATCTTCAGCCCTTGACCACAAGGCTGTGTCCTAAGGCTATGAAACATCTCACTAAACAAACTAGGGCATGGGGGAACTAGTTTTCTTTCTTTTTTTTTTATTTATTAAATCATAGTTGTGTACATTAATGCAATCATAGGGTACAGTGTGGTGTTTTCATATACAATTTGAAATACTCTCATCAAACTGGTTAACATAGCCTTCATGTCATTTTCTTAGTTATTGAGTTAAGACATCCATACTCTGCTTTTAGAAAGATTCACTTGTACCCCTGTAAGATAAACCATAGAGGTGACCCCCCATCACCCTCCCTCCCCCAATCCACACCCCCTTCCCTCCTTGGTCTCTTTCTCATTCCCTCTTTGCCTATCTAGGAAATAATTTCACTTACCTGATTTTTGGGGGTAGGATCTTTCCTGAAGGAGTTAAAAGTCAACTTTCTTTGAAACCTTTATCCACTTTGTTTTCCCAGCTGAAATGCCCAGGGCCTGCAGAGCCAGGGGTGGCCAGCCCTGTGGTGTGAGATCTGCCTCCCCGCTGCAGCTGTCAAAGACAGATGGGCAGATACCTGCCCAGAGCAGTGGTTCTCAATGGGGTGTGATTTTGCCCCCATCAGGGGACATTTGGCAATGTCTGGCGACATTCTGGGTTGTCATAACTGGAGAGCAGGAATGGTGACTGGACATTTGTGAGTAAAGACCAGGGAACACACAGGAAAGCCATCTGCGATGAAGAATTATCCAGACCCAACTATCAACAGTACCGAGGTTGAGGCTGAGAAACTCTAGTCTAGATTCCTTGCAGTTTAGAGCAAGTATCACCTGATTTAAGCACGCACGCCCAGCCCCTTTCGAGACGTTAGCACACAGAAGGCGCTCAATCAGTGCTGGTGGAAACCAGCAAAAATCACAGGAGGTAGTTGGCGACAAGAGAGCCCTGAGACCGGCCTTGTCTATCCCCCTCGAAGTCTCATTTTCTCTGTTTCTCTCTCTCTTCCCAGGCCTCTCCCCTCTGTCTTTGTGGTACACTCTATTCTTTGTCTTTGACTTTCAAATGCTACCCTTGGAGAGGGCTTCCAGCTTCCAACGCAGAGTAACCTACCTGAGCTTCAAAACAGGCCTGGAAGGAAGTGTTATTATGTCCTTCCTCTACACCGAGGGAAACCAAAGCTCACAAAATGTAAGCGATTTGCCAGTTTCATTCAGGGACTGAGAAAAGAAAGTCCTGCCTTGCTTATCATTAGGTATACAAATGCCTTATTTGAAAAGCTTCGGGCCATGGTACAATCTCAGGCTTTTTGAGGACAGAACATAACTGACATTGAACCCAATAGCACAGGCTTTGATCTCTAGAACTGATGGTAGAGAGCCCCAACACAAGGTCACTACCAGCACGTGACAATACATGTGAAATTTCACTGCAAATTCCCACCTAGTTAGCCTAGAACAGGGGCAGAGAATACCCTTGTGGCCAGAGTCTGGTCTCTGTATCTTCCTGTACTGAACATGCACGCACGTGTGCGCACACACACACACACGCACACGCTTCCCTACATTTCCTGAGTTCTTTTGTGCACCTGAGCTAGATGTCAAAGACACAAAGATGACATGGCCTCCCCTGTCAACCCCATACAGCCTCAGGAGGGAGATGTGACCTGGCAGCAGGTGACCCCTTAACAAAAACGCCAGCGCTCCACAGATCAGGCAGCTTGGGGGACACCCAGGAAGGAAGGGAACAAATAACCCTGCCTGGGAAGGGCCAGGGAAGGGACAGTGACACTGAGACATGAAAAACAAGGAGGAATCTGTCTGCAGGAAAGCAAGCGGCCAGAGGGCAGGAGGTGCCAGGCAGGGACAGGCAGAGCCAGCCACGCTCAGGCTCAGCGAACACTGATTCCTGTGAGACTTGAGAAGAGCTTTCTTGTGATGGGACCTGATGCTGTAAGAATGTGCCGAGGAAGACTGGGGTGGACCGAGAAGGGTTCTATAGGCCAAGCAAAGGAATTTACATCATTCCCAAGAAACCAGCACTTTCTAAACTTTTCTGAGGCTGCCCAGAGATGACATATATTTTACATCGCAAGTTAGTGCAGCTCACAAACACACACACACATTAAAGACAGAAACAAAAGGTTCAAAAAACACCCTTTTTCCATGAAATTCACCCTGATACTTTCTATTTTATATTTTTGGATATTTGTTGCAAGCCCCTGACATGATCCCATGAGCCGTGAATCAGTTGCATCCTACAGTTCTTAAAACCCTGCTACAGGCCCCAAGGAGATAAGAGAGTTGTTTGGGGCGGTGGGGGGGGGGGGGGGGGGGGGGGGGGGGGTTGTGATTTATTTTTTTTATTAGGGAACTGGCAAACCTGGGTATATTTAGAGGGATAACTTTGGCAGCAAGGTGAGAGGTGGAGTGGGGAGCCCTGAAGTTAGGGAAGCCTGCGAGCAGATAAGATCCCAGAGAGAAGCTCAGACCCTGAGACAGAAAGGAGGGCAGAGTTCCAGCCATTAAGTCACAGAAGCCACTGCCCTTGGTGACTTGTCAGAGTGGGAATGAGAGGACGTTTTCTAGATCGAGAGACGGATGAAACCATGTCAACACTGAACAGAACAGAGAACAGGGCAGAGACAACAGGTTTGGGGGATGGAAGTTTGTCAGGCTGGACGTGGTAAGTACAAGGTGATTATAGGGTCCCCCAGTGGAAATGACTGGACAGCAGAATCCAAACTTTGGGAGATCTAACTGGGATGGAAACATGGTGCAGGTGTCATTAGGGGAGCTGTCAGGAAAGCCTCGGAGTGGATGAGAACTCTAGAGGGTCTGTAGAAAGATCAGGGAGGACAGACCTGGGATCACCAACAATGAAGAGCCAGAGAGGAGAAGAGGCAGGAGACGGTCAAAGGCACTGGGGACAGAGCAGCCAGCAACGGAAGGGCTGCGTGGCCCCATCGTTATCCGACACGACGCTGTAGATTCATTTCCATTTGTGTTTATTGCTTTCACCGCCCACATCAGACACAGTGCTGAGTCTCCAGGACCCAGAATAGGGTTCCTAGCACAGAGCAGGAATCAATAAAAGTCTACTAAGTGAATGAATAAATAAATGAAGTCAAGCCAAGGGAGGAAAGGATTTCAAAATATGGGAGTTATCCACCCGGGCAACTGCTTTAAAGAATCAGGGAAGAAGCCCGAAAATAGGTCAGGAGATTTGAAAATTAGGTTATTGGTAACCTGAGCAAGATCCATTTCAATAAGCTGTTGGGACAAAAGCTAAGTGGTGGCTTCAGAGAAAACAGGGTGAGGGCACCAGTGGCAAAGGAACGGAAAGAAATGGCAAAGAAGGTGAATTTGGAGGAAGAGAGGGAAGAAGGTTGATTTGGAAGAGAGGAGACCATGCATAGGCTTCAGTGGAAAACCAGAGGAAAGAAAGTGAAGATTAAAAAGAGGGGGAAGTGACGGAACCAAGTGTCAGGAGACGTGGAAAGGGTCAGGGAGTCCCAAGTACAGGAGAAGAGGGCGACTTTAATAAGCTTCATCTATAACAAAGAAAAGGAGGCAGGAAGTGTGACAGCCACGGCACGTTCAGGAGAGTGCAAGGAAAATCGGGGACTCCTTCAGACATGAGGCTCTTCTTCTTTCTCTATAAACAACGAGGCGAGATCGTCTGCATGGGATGCGGGATAGCTCACTCAGAATGAGCTGCCATCAGGGATTTAAAAGTGGCTGACTAGGGGGAAACACAGAGATTTCCAGAAGCGCTGAAGACCTAACCCAAACTGGAAACCAGATCTGAGCGAGCTGTCCATCAGCATAGACCCGGAATTTCCTTAGCAATCCTTGGAGGCTCAGAGCGAAAGCAGAAAAAACACAAATTGGACCCACCCTGCCCTTACACCAGAGCATGGTGTAAGGAAAATTTCCCTGGGAAAAAAAAGAAAAAAATCTCCCTTTTTTCTCTACCGGTAAGAACAATCAGGTCCAGATGGGGCTATATGAACCTGAGCGTGTCTTCAGATGTCTGAGAGCTTCTTGCCAACACCTGTAGATTGTAATATCTCTCCAGTCTCACTGGACTGAGCTGGGGCTCAAATAGGGTAATTTATTTGAATCACTTTTGCCAGCTCCTAATCGCTGTTCGGGTCCCTGCCTCGCTGCTCCTCTTACCCAGGCTCCTGCCATCTTCCTAACGCAGTTCTGTGCAGAAGGACCGAGCATCCAACCTGCACCTGGCCATCTCCCTCTCCTTGCCCCCTGGGAGTCACAGTTCTGACCTATAAAATAAGAACAATTTGCAGAGGAGACCCTAAACTCGTTCAGTATCCATTTAAATTACTTCCCCATGAAAAGAGCTTCTGCCAACTCTAACGCTGGAGAGATGGAGCCAGGGAGAGAGAAATTTGCTTTTGTTAGCAGACTCCATAATTACATGGAGAAATGTCCGACTGGGTAATAGCTAATGGGATTTTTTTTTAACTTTTTATATAAATATTTCAGTTTCTTACCTTGCTAGATTGACTTTTCCTCAATATTAATTGCCTCCGTAGTCTTAATCTATAGCAACATTTCTAACCAACGTCCCTGTACATTTTTATTTCTTTCTCAGGAGGCTGCTACCTGGATGACTTCATTTAAATTTTTTAGTACCATGAATAAATATTATCTTACTTTGCTCTGGGGGCACAAGTGATTCTCTGGAGGGTGACTGTCAGCTCCTCAGCAGTTTACTGCATGAAATAGGTCACTGGGTTTTAGTTTGGCCTACACGTTTCATAAACTAGAAAAATCTACATCTCCTTTAACTGAGGCTAATGACCACTCTCTGGAGAAAGGACAGATACACCCTCACCTCGGAGCGTCCTTTCTGCAGACGTTGAGTTTATGACTGAGGTCTCTTGCCTAAAGGATTACTTGATAGCCTTTCTCATAATGAGTTTCCTTTTCTTGTTGACTCACAGGTCCCAGCCGAGGGGGCGACCTGGGATGCTAAGTCACAGCCATAAATTACTCCTTTCTACATCCCTGAGCAGCTGTTCTGGTCACTCCAGCTGCCTTTCTCCTCTGCCACTTGCAAAGGGTTATCTTAGGCCCCCTCACTTTTTAAATAAGCCCTAACTCCTCACCATTCCTGAGCACATGTTCTGTTCCCTGGATAACCCGATTTTTACGGCTGAAACTCAAGAAGCCATTAAGTCTCCTCGACCTGGCAGGGTCCCAGGACCAGATGGTGTTCTCCTGATTCTTATAAAGCCGTTATTAAGAAAATGATGCCAATCCTTGCTGGCCGCCATCATGACTACGCCTCCCACCCACAGAAGACCCTTGATGAGGAGGACAACTTGTTGGTTCCAACTCCTGTCATGACTGTCAAAACACCTGCCACCCCCAAGTTGCCCTGAATCTTCACTTGAGGCTCTCTGATCCCGTGCAGGGTACTGGTTGGAACTGTTCCTTCCACCCAAAAAAAGGAAGGAAGGAAGGAAGAAAACACTTAAGCTAATGAGAGACATAAACAACAGAAGAGGCTTTGCTGTGAACTCACCACCTCTCAAGTAGGATTTCTAACAGTTTGGCAATAATCAACGCCCCTCGAGAAAGACGTATTCGCTGCTAAGCCGGCACCGTGGGATTGGAGTGGAGGGGTTGGCTTTTCATCATGAGCTGAGCTGGCATGCCACACATGACTCTAAGTGTCCCAGCTATCTCAGGGTGCCCAGGAGAGCTGAAGGAGTCAGTAATGGAACATAGAATTTCTCACTTCTGGAGCATAAGTTCAAATGCGAAAAGGCCATGAAAAGCCATTATCTTCTGGTGGACTCAGTGACAGTCTGCAGGCGCTATCAGCTGCCACAAATGGTCCTCGCGTGACAAACACTGCCCAGTGTCCCAAAGCAGGGCTTGGAAACTCACACTCTCTAAGGTCATGCTCAGCTTAGGAAAGCAGGAGGCCGAGGGACAGAATTAGTGGCCATATTCCACCTGTTCTGGGTCCTCCGGAGGGAACAGACTCCGCCAACATCAAATTGTTCGTAAACCCCAGTTTTCCCTCACCACATTGCTGGGATTACTTTTCAAGTGCAAGAGTGAAGCTTTTTTTCGGCCATTCATGACAAGCCCACAGAAACATGTTACCAGTTGGAACTTTTAAGATTCCTCCAAAACTCAACTGTCCTATGGGGAAAATGGGTGCTGCCAGTGAGAGCTGCCTGTATATTTTGTTGAGAAATGTTAGCACACCAGGGAATTTTCTCAGCACAAGCACTTTACAGTTCAGGATCTTTTCTTGCTGAATACTTAAGTTATTTCTGGAAAAATAACTTTTATTTCCAAAGAAATATGGCAGGTGACACAGAAACGTCCCTTCTTGTTTATTCACTATCCATCCTAAGGTTGGCTCTTTTTAGCTTAAATTTTTTTACCTTGTTCTTCATTTTATTGGGCTTCTCCTGCCCCTTTCTGGAATCTTCTCTAGAAACACAGCCCCATACCTGCAACTCAGGTCCTGCCTTTGAAGACAGCACTGTTCTCCTCTTGGGTGGTATTAAAAGGCCATTGAAGCTTCTGGAATGCAGCCTCTCCATACCACCCAGGGCTCTACAGAGAGGCTGATAGTGGTAAGGTAACAAGGTAATTTACATAAATTAATGCTCCGCCCACCAGCCCCACGTGGATTTGTTCACTTCTGCAGATAAGCCACGCCTTTCCTGCTTCCCCTGCTTGGAAGGCCTTGCTGCTTACAGTGCCTGGTAAACTCCTGCTTTCTCTCAAGACATCTCCCATCTAGACAGATCATCACTCCCTTGACAAAGCTCTTGCCTAGGCTTCCATAGTGTGGATGGGGACTTACCCTATTTGTGACCCAAATGAATGTCCACCTTTCCCAGTAGACTGCCAGCTTCAAGAAGTGTGAGACAATGTCCCCATTTCCTTTCCTCTCCTCTGAATCCCAGAGCCAGGCAGGGAGCTGACACATCTTAAGCCCTCCGTAGATGGGTGTCAAATGCATCCCCCAACTCATTTAATGCTCACCACAACCCAACCAAGAGGTGATTTTTTTTAAATTTTTGTTTCACTAACAAAGATGCTGAGGCTCAAGGAAGATAAATCACTTGCCCCCAACCACACAGCAAATGAGTTGGCAAAAGCAAGATTGGAACCTAAGGCCAAGAGAAGGCCAAGCTTTGCTGTTTCCGCCATTTTGTCACAACTCCATTCCCAGGCCTCAGTCAATATGGGGCTTTAGAAAACAATTTTCTAGCCCCGGGTACTGTCCTTGTTTGTCAGTTTAACAGGGTGGGCGACTTGGGCGCATTCACCCAACTCTATACACACCACAGCAATGTTACTCATCAATCGCTTTTCCACTCAGCCAAAAGTAAGGCCTCTGATCCCTGACACAGCCAACTCCTGTGTATTTCTATTCAAGATAACGTTCCCACCAGGTTCAAGATTAGGGTGGAGCAAGTGAGGCTCTTACCTTGGATACAAAACCAAACAAGGCACCAAATTCTCAATAAACAAAGTGGTATTTCTAATGCAATGTCTAGAAATTGACACCAAAATACTGATGAGCAAAACATCAAATTTTTAAGTAAGGACAGGATGGGTATTACTGATTTTTCCACTGTCTTGGGCTCCAAGGTGGCTGAGCAGCATGCCACTCTGCACGGCTCTGGCAGGTGTGCGGGTGACAGCCCAAGTGACATCTACACCACCCCAGCCCTCGGATCTGCGGGGAGGTGCGTCTGTCCTGATGGTTTTACAGAGAACTCAACAGAGCATCAGGAAGCCTGAGGATTTTATTTGCCATTGTGTGACAATGGCCATCCTCCCCACCAGATGTGCAACTAAAATTGTAGATTGACAAGGTCTCCCTGTCTTTAACACATTAATTGCCTGTGAGTTGTATTTAACTCACACTCGTTTTGAGCCTGGGGCTTTGTGAAACTTCTGCTCATCGTTTCCTCCATCAATCAGCATGTGTCCTCTACATCCTGTCTCCCTGTCCCAGCCGCTACAGGAGGGATCCACCTTGCCAGACTATCGATCACCAATCCAATCACTGTAACTGCCATTGCACATTGGTCCTGAACGTTTGCCCACGGGGATTTGAGGGAACTCCATAGGCAGGGACGCTGCTCTGTGCAGATACTAGGGGATAGGATTCAGAGGTTGTCATCGAGGACCACCCAAGGTCCACTCCAGACACAAATAATTGTGATGACAAAAGACTCAATTCTCAGAAACAAATTCAGTAAGTATGTAGTGAGTCACAGACAAAAGTGGCCTCAAGGACAAAAAGTTTTTGTAGTATGGCAACATGTTAAAGACATTTGTTTATTCAAGCAATGGACAATAAGCAAACACTTGGTAATATTGGATTGGGACAAAGTCTACAGAGGAGAGACGCAAGGCGATGATGGGGACGGCTTCAGGGCACAGCTCTGTGGCCCTGTGGTCTTTGGGAATAGCTCCCCCTGGAGGCTCGGAGGCCACTGCACGGGGCAGGGCTGGAGGCCCCCAGCAGCTGCTTCTGTGGAGTCATCAGGGACCGGACAGGAACCTAAGGATGGACTTGAACAGGAGAGGCCTAGGGCTGACATCCGGGAAGTAGAAGGGAGGCCCATGTAGAGAAGTGCAGGCACCCAGACTGGCCATCCCACAGGGCTCCGAAGACACCTGAAAGAGTTTGGGTTTAACTGCAGGGGACGGAAGGCCCCAGAGGGCGACAGGTGGAGAGCCGTGACCATATGGCAGTGCCCCCTCTAGTGGTGAATGATTGGAGAGCAGGACGGGGAGGCCAGGCCCAGAGGGAGTGTGCAGTTGCGTCCAGGATTGGACCTGGGGACCGCAGAGGAGCTGGAGAAAGAGAAACGACTCAAGACTCGAGACATAATTCTCAGGGGCAGAACTGATAACATCACTTGGCGACTGGTTTGATGTGGAGCGAACAGGGAAAGGGAGGATGATCCTTGGGTTTGGGCTTATTCAACCGGATGGAATTGCTGGTATTAAAGACTAAGAAACAGATGTGAGACTTGGGGTTGGACTGAAGGGAACATCATTCCGTTCTTTCCAGAGCAGAAACTTCTTCCACCAGAGGTGAGAGCACCATACTAGAAAAAAGAGCATATTCCTACCGAGAAGACTCAAGTCACCAGCTGAAAACAATTACCCAAAATGTTAGTCTCCATCAATCCTCCCACTTGTGTCTTCCTCGTGGCAGTAAAGTTTATTCCCAATAATACTGCTGCAATATTTTATTCATCATCCTTGTGTTTTAGAATTACCATAGCAGTGAAATTTATATTCAAAGATTTTATTACAATTTTCGGCTACTAATGAAATTATTGTTTCTGTTTGTGATGTGTTTTGGCGCTATAATGATAAACATTTCCTCTCAAAAATACCACTGCAATGTTATGTCCTCAAAACCTGCCATAAATGACAAATTACAGAATGCCTGTGAGCAGTTTAACTCTCTTCTTGGAAAAGCTGAGCTTCTCTTTTCTCTCCTGGCAGGATCTGGGTCCTTTAGGAGAGGAGACTTGAAATACGAAAAGTTGAAATTCTTAGACTACTGTTCTCCAAATATTTTTAACCCTGTACCTCTTTCATCAAATAAAAAAAGGAAACTGAGCACTCACCCCCAGAATGTGCTTTTTAATTTATAACGTAATAGAATCTGTAATATAATTACAAATTGTTCTACTGCACTAACCTATTATGCACCTTATTATACATAAACCGAAAGGAA
>NW_003852464.1:6239882-6240789 GCF_000181295.1 Otolemur garnettii
GTGGGAAATGGCCTGTGGTGCTAGAACATCATCCTCCCTGCATTTACACCCCCAACTCTGATTCTTCTCCACCCTTCTTGTTCTTTAACAGAATAACTGGCACAATGATGAATTTCCAACCCCCAGGGCTAAACGCAGTCCCCTAAAGAAAGGTGTAGGTGAGAGGAAGTAGAAGAACCATTTTCATGTGTCTTAAACTTGGGGGCTTTGATTGAAAAGTTCAGTGAACAAAGGGCTTTGTAGTTGATCAGATCAAGTTTGAAAATCGCTGCTCAGAGCAGCTAGGACTCCTTAAGCAAGCCAGTTAGAAGTCATCTATGTGCGCCTTTCTGTTCTCTGCACTTGCTATAATTTTTCCTACAATCTTGACTTCTTCCAGATTCAAAGCCAGAAGTCATTCCAGTAGTCCTCGATGACTATTTATAATGTCCGAATGGTACTGGGCAAGCTCTCACACCAAGGGACTATATAACTACCATCTGGGTACTACCAGCAACTGCCTTCACCTGGAAAAGGATTTCCAGAAGTAATGGGAAACATTCCAAGAGGGCATTACATATCTTCTAAGCAGCAGGCAGTCACTCTATAGAGACTTCTACTGTAATTATTCTGATCTCTGCCCAACAAAAAACCCAAGACAGACCCTAATTAAATGGCCAGTGGATGATTACACAAATAGTCCCTAGGGTTCTGGGCCTGGTTTTGCCATGAATTTACTGTGCTCTCATGGTCAAGTGACTTAATCCTTTGAGCCAAAGCCCTTATGTCCAAAGAGGAAGCGTTTCTTTCTTTCTTTTTTTTTTGAGACCGAGTCTCACTATGTTGACCTCGGTAGCGTGCCGTCACATCACAGCTAACACAGCAACCTCAAACTCTTGGGCTTAAGCGATTCTCTTGCCTCAGCCTC
>NW_003852464.1:6240809-6243695 GCF_000181295.1 Otolemur garnettii
TTTTTTTTTTTGAGACAGGAGCCTCAACCTGTCCCCCTTGGTAGGGGGCCTGTGGCATCACAGCTCACAGCAACCTCCAACTCTTGGGCTTAAGCGATTCTCTTGCCTCAGCCTCTTAAGCAGCTGGGACCACAGCCCCCCGCCACAACGTCCAGCTATTTTTTGTTGCAGTTGTCATTGTTGTTTAGCTGGCCCAGGCCAGGCTCGAACCCTCCAGCCCCAGTGTATGTGGCTGGCATCGTAGCCACTGAGCTACAGGCACCAAGCCCAAAGAAGAGACTTTTCCTCCTAGAGAGTCTTATTCTTCCATAAGAGAAGGTGCCTCAGTCTCTTGTTCTAAAGTTCTCTCTTCCTTATTCAACCTGTTGAGAATATTCCTAATCTTTTCATCTCCGCTCAAATCTCTTGCCTTCAGTCAAGCTCAAAGAGAGGTCTCCCTCCATTCTCTGAGTCTATACTAACAATTTTCTATGCACTTCATTTGACAAGGAATCCTGGGAGGCCTTGTGTTGTTGTTTTGACCTGTTACTTAAATATGTGGTGAGGATTAACCTGTCGCACTTCTCTGTAGTATTCTGAGGTGGACGAACAGCATGGATAGGGAAGAAAATCTTATGCATCTTCCTGCAGGAAACAACATAGCTTCTGGCACATAGTAGGTGCTCAGGACAGATATGCTGAATTCAAGTTTTCTATCAAGCTCCTTGTCAGTTTCTTCCTTTAATTCCCATAAAAGGGAATGACCGTAACAACCCCTGCAGAGCTGAGATGCGGAGTGAGTCAGCCGGGCCACAGCCAGAAACTGACAGATTCATCCAACCATCATATCTGTTTGATAACATTAATTAATTTTTTATTTTTTATTTAATTGTTAACATTTAAAACTCAAGAAATTCTAGGCCAGGCGAGGTGGCGCACACCTGTAATCCTAGCATTCTGGGAGGCAGAGGCGGGTGGATTGCCTGAGCTTGGGAGTTCCAAACCAGCTTGAGCCAGAGTGAGACTCCATCTCTAAAAAGAAAAAAAAAAAAAAATCCAGGCATTGAGGATGGTGGGCGCCTGTAGTCCCATCTACTCAGGAGGCTTAGGCAAGAGGATCACTTGAGCCCAAGAGTTTGAGGTTGCTGTGAGCTGTGATGCCACAGTACTCTACTAAGGGTGACAAAGTGAGACACTGTCTCCAAAAAAAAAAAAAAAATCAGGAAATTTCATGCACATAGAAAATAAAAAAGTTTTTAACAAATAGGGCCAGATGCAGTGGCTCACACCTGTAATCCCACCACTTTAGGAGGCTGAAGCAGGAGGATCACTTGAAGCCAGGAGTCTAGACCAGCCTGAGCAAAAACGAGACGCTGACTCTACTGACAATATAAAAATTAGCCAGGCTTCGTGATGTATGCCTGTAGTCCCAGCTACTTAGAAGGCTGAAGCATGAGGATTTTTTTGATCCTAGGAGTTTGAGGTTGCAGTGAGCTGTGAGTTCTGACAATTAAGTTTGCCAGTTTGCCACCATGCACTTACCTTGGCAGCACTGTACAAACAGCTCAGTAAGGTTTCATAACCTTGGTGTACCCGTGTCTCTCAGCTGTGTTCGTGTTAACATGTGGCAGTGTCTAACTGAGTGGCATTCATTATTATTGTTGCATGTTTTTGTGTGCTGTTGTGAGACTATCAGAGCTTAAATTAAAGCAGCAAACAAACATTAAATTTCCTGTTAAACTTGGCAAGAGTGGAAGTGAAATCAGGGACAGGTTAGTCCAAGCTTATGGGGATAATGCTATGAAGAAAGTGGCAGTGTGCAAATGGATTGAACATTTTTCTGAGGGGAAAGAAGGTATCACTGGTCAGCCAGTAACAAGCAGAACTGATGAGAAAATTGCAAAAATTCATCAAATTGTGTGTCAAAATTATCAGCTGACTGTGAGGAGCAGAGCAGAATAAGTAAATATCAATGGACAAAGTCAAGGAAATTTTGACTGAAAATCTTGGCATGAGAAAGGTGTGGCTCCTACATCACGACAATGCACCAGCTTACACAGCACTGTCTGTGAGGGAGTTTTTAGCCAGTAAACAAATAATTGTATTGGAACCTAACTCACCTCATCTGCCCTCCAATGACTTTTTTCTTTGCCCAAAAATAAAGGAAATATTCAAAGGAAGACATTTTGATGACATTTAGGACATCAAGGGTACTATGGCCACATCTCTGATGACCATTTCAGAAAGAGTTCCAAAATTGCTTTGAAGGGTGGGCTAGGTACTGGCATCAGTGCATAGCTTCCCAAGGTGACCATAGGGATATTCAGCAATAAGGTATGTAGCACTTTTTCTAGGATACATTCTCAGACTTAATTGCCAGACTTCCCCATATTATGATACAACTGCACTCTAGCCTGGGCAATAGACTGAGACTCTGTCTCAAAAATAAACAAACAAATGGCCGGGTGTGGTGGCTTACGCCTATAATCCCAGCACTTGGGAGGCCCAGGCAGGTGGATTGCCTGAGCTCACAGGTTTGAGATCAGCCTGAGCCAGAGCAAGACCTCGTCTCTAAAAAAGAGCCAGGCATTGTGGTAGGTACCTATAGTCCCAGCTACTTGGGAGGCTGAGGCAAGAGGATCACTTGAACCCAAAGTTGTGAGCTAAGATGCCACGGCACTCTACCAAGGGTGACCAAGTGAGACTCTGTCTCAAAAATAAATAAATAAATAAAAATAAACAAACCTGGAAAATCTACTTTTGTTGAAAAATCAGAGCTCATCACTGGTGCTGTCCTCCCGTATGGCAACAAGTGACTGGGAAGCATAGATTTTTTTCTCTGGCTTACAGGTTCCCCACTATTCCCAAGCAATCTAATAAAGTAGTAAGCTAAGATTTGAGATACCC